>NC_136496.1:93141717-93614217 GCF_053919585.1 Euprymna scolopes
CATTCACCTTTGCGTGTTTTTTTCTGTCCATGTTTTTTGTTAATTCATTTTCTTTTCTCTTTTTTTCTTTCTCGATCACCTTTTTTTCTTTCTTTTTTTTCTATTCAAGTTTACACACACTTTCTTTACGTCCTATTTTTCTGTCTATATTTTTGTGTCCGTGACATCATTAATGAAATATTTTTGAGTCTATTTTTTTCTTTCTCTTTCTCGTTTACATGTAAACTCTTGCATTGTCTTTTTTCTTCTACAGTATTTGTTCACTTGCAAAGTTTAAGCATTTTATCACTCGCCTCTGTTGTGCTACATTCTTGAGTCTATTTTCTATCACTTTCCTTTCCTCTTGTAAGGGCCGGTCCTGATGTACGATCACCAATTGTTATACAAGGTATTCCTTCTATTATATTATGACCAGGCAGCATCGGATGTTCGGGGTAGAGAGGTGAATACCCAAGACTAGGCCAAAATCTTTGGTTACGTAGATACATGACGTAAGTTACGTAGATACATGACGTAAAAGTTACGTAAATACATGACGCAATGGTACGCAGATACATGGCGTAGATATGACGTAATAAGTTAAGTAGAGACATGTTACGGAGATGACATAATAAGTTACGGAGATAATGACGCAATAAGTTACGGAGATACATTACGTAATAAATTACGGAGATACATGACGTAATAAGTTACGTAGATACATGACGTAACGAGTTTAGAAATACCTGAGAAAGTTTTAGTATTGAGTCTGTAACGGACGGCCGAAAGAGATGATCGGCAGACGGGATGGTACCCAGGAGGAGCAAGATCGATAATTAAGATTAAAACAGGACTCTATCAGCGTTGAACCCTTCCAAAATAGAAAAAAACATTCTGGAAAAAAGGTTGCCGAAAAAAAAAAAAAATCCATGGCTTGTTGTTCTTGGTAGAATTTTTGTTGCAGGTTTCCGTCCTACGAGATCAAAGATGGAGCAAGTGTGTTCTCTAATTGGCCAAATGTTGTAACCCCATAGAAAGGTATTCGTCTCTCTTGTTGAAGGTATGTCTTCCTTTGTCTGGCAAGAAACAAAGATGCTCATTCCGTTCCTTATTTGTGGTTATATGTGAACATACACCAAATACGTTGTTTTGTGACATTTTGAAAATAGGCGATCACATGTAAATACATGACGAAGAGACGCACACTCAATAAGATACTCATCACATACACGTGTACGAGGGGCCTGCAATAAGTAATGCCCCTGACCCACTTCCAGTTGTCTGATCTAGCTGAAATTTTGCATGCAATGACTTATATCTCTACGGGTTATGTGGTAAATTGCAGCTCTGAACTAATTGTGGTTTCTGTTTTACAGGTGTTTGAACTGAGTCTGATGTGAAATGGAGTCTGTTGAATGTCGAGCAGTGACCCGGTTTTTGTATTTGAAAGGACGTACACCACAGGAGACGTTTGATGAAATGAAAGAAATGTATGGTGATAATGCCCCATCATATGACCTTGTAAAGTGCTGGCATCGTGAATTCAAACATGGCCGGAAGTCTATAGAAACAGCTCCAAGACCTGGTCGCCTCCACTTCTGCCATTGATGAGACATCTGTGGGTCAAGTTGAGGCTGCCATTTTGGAAGATCGGCGCATTACTATTCGCCAAATAGCCCAAGATGTCAAGATTAGTACAGGGTCTGTGGAAACTATCATTCATGACCATTTGCATATACATAAGGTGTCTGCCAGATGGATTCCCAGGTTGTTCACACCATTCCGGAAGCGAGAACGCGTCGAGTGCTCGGGGATGAATTTGGATATGTGCCAAGAAGATGAGTCAAAGTTTTTCAAAAGACTGATTACACAGAATGAAACCTGGGTCCACCACTCTGATCCAGAGACCAAAGCCCAGTCAATGCAGTGGAAGCACTTGGACTCACCACCTCCAAAGAAGGCAAGGGTGCAGCCCTCCGCTGGCAAGGTCATGCTCACAGTCTTCTGGGACCAGGACGGAGTAGTGATGACAGATTTCCTGGCAAAGGGTACCACTATTACAGGAGCCTGTTATGCTTCACTTTTGAGGAAATTAAGGGAAGCTATCAAAATCAAGATTCGGGGCAAGATCAGCAAAGGTACCCTCCTCCTGCAGGACAATGATTGGTCCACAACTCGCATGTCGCCAGATCAGAAGCACGGGCGTGTGGTTATGAAATCTTCCCCATCCTCCCTACTCTCCCGACCTTGCACCGTCTGACTTTCACCTCTTCCCAGCCATGAAGTTGTTTTTGAAAGGAAAGCGTTTCCCAGATGATGCAGCCTTGATTTCTGAAGTCACGCTGTGATTGGAGGACCAACCTGGGGTGTTCTACAAAAACGGTCTCCAGGACTGCATCAAACGATGGGAGAAATGTATAACTCTGGGTGGTTCCTATGTAGAAAAAGACTAATAACTGTGCCAAGTTTCGTTGCTCTACTGCTATAGGAAGCGGGTCAGGACAATACTTATTGCACGCCCTTCGTACCTATATACACGTGTACATATATACACGTGTATATATGTACACGTGTATATATGTACAGAATATATACATATCCCAACAGGAATACAACAGTACAACACTTCCTTAACAGCGCCGACGACCCCAACGTTGTGTGCTGAGGATTTTTCATTCGCCTTCTCCTTCGTTTTATCTGTTTATGGGCGTATCATCGTAGTCTATCACACTAGCGACCGTCGAGGGAAGCCCAAGGGACCACAAGTATAAAAATATAATAAAAAACAGGGAAGCAAAAAAAATAACTCAGCGCCCGACACTTTCTGTAAATATTCGTTTCTCATATACACCTACTGCCGAGACTGGGGTCGTCAGTTGGTTAATCAAATCATCTCGGTTTGCTCACGCTCTCTCAATCTGGTCCAAGTCACAATCAGCTTTCTTCTGTGTTAAAGTAGAAACCATCGTCAAGTCTAACTGAACTCCTGTCAACTGCACTGTCGTAAAGAGGACTTTGTCGTCTGTAAATCGTTGTTGCAGCCAACAAACTGGAAGTCCAAGAATACTCAGGTCTTGGACTTACGGTTTGTTAGCTGTCATGGCTCTTGTTAATTCAATTTAAATATTTTAAGATTATATAAAGAGAATTGAAAGAAATTATTTGCAACAAAACTAACTTAAGCTCAATAGACTACGTTCAATATATAAAATATGTATACTATATATAAAAAAATATGTGTATGTATAATAAACATAAAATAGTATATATAATCGCTATATAAATAAATATATATATGTATATATATTTAATATATTGTTAAGGGTACACAATTTAATAATGACTATATACAGATCAAATATCGTTTTATATATATATATATATATATATATATATATATATATATATATATATATATATATATATAAACGATAACAACCACAGAATTCGCGCATAAGCCTGAGGAGTCCTAGAGAGGATTAAACGCGGAATATTCAGTGTAGCTTAATCGCCATATATATTTTATAAATTACTATATATATATATATATATATATATATATATATATATATATATATATATAAAACTCAGTGACTGTCGCAAACCCGTAGCCACTCCCCAGCATCATAAAACCCAAATCTAAATATATCTCAGATCCATTGTGTGCTTCCTGTATTCCTTTGTCTACTCCAGTGACAGCTTCTTATCTATTGTCAAATACTATTTCCTGTTTCTTTTGTTGTATTTCCCCTCTTTTTTCCTTTACTTTCCAACACTTGGGTGGGGGCGCGTATAGTATCATTAGTATCATATATATATATATATATATATATATATATATATATATATATATATATATATATATATATATATATATATATATTATGGCCCATGGAAGCTGACAGGCCAACAGTGTCGCACTAGGTGTATCAGAATTTTTGTAGGAATTTTTGACACCCCTAACACGAAACTGCGAATAAAATATAAAAAAAACTCGTAATTTCTCATTTAAAAGTGGGTTGTTTATTTTCTTTATGGATTATACTTCCAAAATAAACTATTAAAGTTGTATAAAAGGTAATAGAAATAATATTTTCTATTAAAAAAAAAAACAGTAATGAAATTAATTGAATTTTACGAGTTCAGTATTTTTCAATTTTTAAACCTTAAAAATCTATCAAATTTTTTCTATTGATTCTATTTTTACAATATTTTCAGGGTAAATGCTCTTCCTAATAAACCGAATATAATATTTTAGACAAACGTTTTTTTTTAGATTCACGCCACCCTATTTTGAAATGTCTATTAAAAAGTAAATGATTAATTTATGTGTCAAAGTTTTATATATCACAAATTGAAGATAAAAGATCAATAAATAATATATTCAAATTTAAAACAACAAAAAAGAACATTTTTTTTTAAATTTACCTGTAAAGTCCGAAGTTTAAAACCTTTTTTTTTTTAAAAAAAGCACGTTGTTTGTATTTTTTTTAAATGAAACCTTGGTCCTTGCCCCTTTAATTGAAAATAAATTAGGGTTTGAATTACATTTTTCGAGTACTTATAAGCTTGGAAAGACAGGGGGTCGAATTAATTGAAGCCCCCCCATTTTGAAATGTCTATTAAAAAGTAAATAATTTATGTACCAAAGTTTTATATATCACAAATTGAAAATAAAAGATCAATAAATAATATATTCTAATTTAAAACAAAACAACAAAAAAAAAAGAACAGTTTTTTTGGAAATTTACCTGTAAAGTCCGAAGTTTAAAACCTTTTTTTTTAAACCACGTTGTTTGTATTTTTTTTTGAATGAAACCTTGGTCCTTGGTCCTTTAATTGAAAAACAAATAGCGTTTGAATTACATTTTCGAGTAGTTATAAGCTTGCAAAGATAGGGGGTCGAATTATTTAATATTTTTCACGAAGTTTCTTACACACCTAGTGTCGCACATATTCTCTTCCTGATACAAGTTCGTTTATTCAAAACTACCCCGATTCACGGATCTAGTACCATCCCCTAACAATTTCTTTGTTTTCTTACCAGAACTACACAGGATTAAATTTGCACCATCATCTTTTGTATCGTTTTTTTTTGTTTTTTTTTTTAACCCTGAAAGCAGCTATTTACATCCTTCACTGCAAGATGTTGCATATCGGGGGTTTCATTTTAAGAGAGTCTTAGGAAGAGTTATTAAGAGTCTTTGTCTTGAGAGAGATAGGCTTTTTCTTAGTGAGAGATGCTTATCTTAAAAGGAGTTTTATTACAGTGAGGGATGTTGTAAGACTCAGAGAGAGAGAGAGAGAGAGAGAGAGAGAGAGAGAGAGAGAGAGAGAGAGATGTTGTGAGAGACTTAGATAGATATTGTTCATGTTAGGAGATATTCTTATATATTAAAATGTTCTTTCTTAGATCTTGCTGATGGAAGAAGGGGAAAGCTCTTAGAGTGAAGGGATATAGTGTTCAGACAGTTCGGACATTGTGTAGACATGATGATGTTGAGACGTGTATGTAAATACATATAACACAAATATATAATACAATTGGACTTTACCTTTGTATAAGAAGCATGAACACAAGACGAGCTTTACAAAAAACACTTGATGGTTTATTCTTCACACGGCCGTGATTCCATCATCAAGAATTCAAAGTTTCACATTTCTTCTTGAAGTGACGTCTCGCTCCTGGACGTCTGACTGTCCCTGAGTCTCTTCACTGACTGTTTTCTAATTACAGTTTTTCTCTATTCCTCGAACTTTCTCTTTTCCGTGATGTCATACACATGTTAAAACATGTGCATTCTTTCACGTGTCCTGGACATACGTGTCCAAAACTTTTCCTATTTCTACAAAAGGAATTTTAACCTATATTCAATATGTTAAAACATTATCTTATAAGCTGCATTCTTTCAATTTAAAATTTCATAATAAACTTGACAGCTCACATTCTTTTCTTGAATATTTTATCTATATTCTAAACAAATGTTTCGTTTTACATTTTTAAATTCTCACACGTAATCTATTTCTAAACCAAGATTACGAGGTTCGAATTTCTCTATTGCCATCTCATTTCCATTTTAAACTAAATTCTCCATTTTTATACTTACATGAAAAGGGGACAGCCCTTATCATGTAACACAAGACATCTACAAAGGATGTTTCACACACTTGGATTTACCCGAAGCGGCTTAACTTTTCATTTTCTCCCTGCCTCCTCTATTTTTTTTACAAACATCACATTGCACAAACAATTAATACAAACTTTTTTACAAACAGTATTTTACATTCTATGGCCACAATCATGAATACAGTTTCACAAATGATAAAACCAGAAAATCTTCTAGCCCCGCTATCTATATGTTTTGCTCACTAGTTTTCAGTCCTCTGGAGAGAAAAATTCTTTGAAACTCCGCGGAATAATGAATATCACCTCTATATGTGTTTCCTATTTACAATGCCCCCTCCTCGGGACAGAGTTAGACACCAGGATCGTTTTTTAACGCGGAGAAAAGGAACAAAAATAAAAATTGCCTCAGTCGTGAAGGATTTCTCCTCCACTGACAGAGAACAAGAAATTGAAATGCAGCATCTGAAGAACAGATACTACACTTTGAAGTATTTATTTGCTCCCCCACTGAGCAAATTAGGCACAAGGCCGATTTTTAAAGTGAGGAGTGAAGGGGAAATGGGGACCAACTCCCCGGGGAGTAGGGGAGCTGGATAGTGACAATTGGCATGAAGGGTTGCCCCTACATTGACCAAGGTCTTATATGTGGGGTTTCCCCCACATATGGCCTTTGCTTGCAGTATCTGCCGGACAGATGGTATTTATTTGCTCCCCCACCGAGCAAATTAGGCACAAGGCCGATTTTTAATGTGAGGAGTGAAGGGGAAATGGGGACCAACTCCCCGGGGAGTAGGGGAGCTGGATAGTGACAATTGGTATGAAGGGTTACCCCTACATTGACCAAGGTCTTATATGTGGGGTCGCCCCCACATATGGTCTTTGCTTGCAGTATCTGCCGGACAGATACTACATTTTGATCTTGTCCCGAAGGCCACGTCTATATGTCTTTCCTTTCCTACTAACAAATGTTTTAAACACCTGCTAAAGTATTTCTCAACATATCTTATTAAACCTAAAACCTCTCTCTCTCTCTCTCTCTCTCTCTCTCTCTCTCTCTCTCTATATATATATATATATATATATATATATATATATATATATATATATATATATATATATATATATATATATATATATTTATTCTTTATGTAAATACAGTCATATCTTGCTACGATGTGCAGACCGTTTCAATCATATTTGATTTTATCAGGCAAGAAAAACTAAAATACAAAAATTTGTAATGTGCAGACCGTTTCAATCATATTTGATTTTATCAGGCAAGAAAAACTAAAATACAAAAATTTGTAACCGGCGTGAAACAAAGCTAAAGTTCTTGGATAAAAACTTTAGCTTTGCTTTAACGCTTGTCATGGCGTATTTTCTCTCTTCAAAATTCAAAAAAGTCCGGAACCTTTTTAATTTATGTAATTTAATTTTTCTTGGCTGATTGAAATGGCCAGCACATCGTAGCAAGATATCTGTATTTACATAAAAAATAATAAAAAATATATAATTTGCTCTCATTGATTGAGCACTATCAACAACCCTTGTTGAAATTCATTCATTCTTAATTTTTATACATTTTGATACCTGGAATATATATATATATATATATATATATATATATATATATATATATATATATATTTTATATATATATATATATATATTTTATATATATATATATATTTTATATATATATATATATATATATATATATATATATATATATATATATATATATATATATATATATCGAGATCTGATAATTTTTTCCCTTTTTCAGATTTGATTCCTGCTCGTTACGTGTTGGCAGCGGTGGCTTTTGTAGGATATTTAAATGCCTACTGTTTGCGCTTCGACCTCAGTATCGCCCTCGTTGCTATGGTGAACCGAACATATATGGATTCTACAAAGCATTCGGAAGATTTCAATTTGGTCTGCAATGCCAACAATTTTTCCCAAGATACCGTTAATGGAGAGGTAGGTTACAGACTAATAAAGCGTCACATTTAAACACATGTAATAGTAAAATAAATAAAAAAAGTAATTGATTTATTATTTAACAATTAATGATATGGCAATTTTAAACGATAAGGTTTACAAAGTGCAGCAAAATGTACATAGCATAAAATAAACCCAAAATTTTAGATTCATCTTAAATTAAATTGTAAAGCTTATAAAAGTGCTCTTTTAAAATTGATAAATTTTAAATTAGATTTTGTAATTCTTAAAGTTTATATAAAAAAAACCATTCTGTTTAACAATTTTCATGCTTTGCGAGAAATGCTTTTCTAACTTGAATTTCATTTTTTAAGATTATATTGTATTTTATTTTTTAGTCTGAAATGTTAGAAAAAGAAAATGAAAATGTTTTTTCATACTTGAACAAGTTGAAATTATTTTATTGTTTCAATATGCCACTTGGTTGGAAAAGTAAAAGATATTTGTAATAAAAAATTATTAAAATCTGATTTAAAAGTAAAACAGAAAATCTACCCTGTCTTCCTCCTTCCCTTTTTGCTTCTATTTCTCTTTTGTATCCCTTTCTTTCTTTCTTTCTTTCTTTCTTTCTTTCTATCTCTCTCAGCTCATATATATTCTATCCAGGGTATTAAGCACTGTTCGATTCAACATAAGACTTAATAAGAGTAAAATTATACTATAACACATACCATCTGTATTCAGAGTATTGAGTACATTTGCATTCAGCATCCACCACGTTGCAAGTGGCCTACTACATTATTGCCTGCACCTGTCACATATACGCATTTACTATTCATCGAGTTTCCTACTGCGTTAATACTTTATTGCTTCAGAGTTTGTCTCAGATTATTGACCTCGACAATAAATAACAAAGCAGTATTAAAAAAAGTTGCTTAACATATTTCTGCTAAAACTTATTTCTTTATCTCTCACTTGTTTTAAACCCAAATTTTATCTGTCACTTTCAGGCAAAATATAATGAATAAAACAAAAACAATTTCATAAGTGAACCGTAAAAAAACACAACCCAGAAAACCTCCAGAGCACTACTGGAAACATTAATTTAAATTGAGGAGGCCCTGAGAGGACTACTAAAACCAAGTTTCTAGCCGCCTCCCACAGAAAAAATTAATTTTGAGTGAGCAGTGAAAAAAAAAAAATCAGATCTCAAGAGCAGTATGGAAAGGACTAAATAAAATAAAGAAGGACTCTAGAGTACTATTAAAACTAATTTTTACCCCTACCCTAGAAGAGAAATTATTTTTTAAACGAGCAATACCATGCGCAGTATGTAGGAGGACGTTAACACCTCCTTGCAAGAATTGCAAAACCGCAACGTCGTCATCTCCTAGACGAGGATATTCATACAACTGGGGACTGCATGTGAATTTAATATTGCCTTGCGACTTCATCCTTCGGAGGAAGCTGGTTCAACCCGCTTAGGATAAGTGTCGATGGTTTTGCAGGGACTACACTACAAAATCACCGATAAATTAGAATAAAACTAAAATGTAAAATATGTCTCTTCGGTTTTTGTATTTATGTTTTGTGTGCTTTTATTAAAAAAAAAATTTTTTTTTTTTAATTTCATTCTTTCTCTTTTTGCAGAATCATGGTTCTTACCAGTGGAGTCCATCTTTACAAGGATTTGTTCAATCTGCTTTCTTTTATGGCTACTTTTTTGCTCAGATTCCCGGCGGCATTTTGGCACAGAAATATGGCGGGAAAATCCTGTTTGGCGTCGGCAATTTAGTCACGTCATTGTTGACCCTTCTTATTCCCTGGGCGGCGGGGTTCAATGTTTACGTCCTTGTGGCGATCAGGGTAATCATGGGAATGGCCGAGGTAAGACATGCTGATTATTTTTTTAAAATATAAATATGAATATACGACAAGTTTTACAAATAAAAAAGAAAACAGAAACTTCACCCCCCTTAAAAAAACAAGCAAAAAAACCCACAAAAAAACAAAAACAAAAAAGATTAGACCCTAGTTGGTTATAACTAGGGCTATAACAACAGCATATTCTTTTCCTTATTTTGATCCTGAGGTATATATCCATTGATATGTTTTTATATAGAGTAATGTGATCCTCGGTTGATCAATTGTGTCTGTGCCGTCGGATATATACTCGAGTCAAAACAACGAAAAGAATATACTGTTGTCATAGCTCTAGTTATAAACACTGATATCTATTTCCTCTGGTAGAAAGTACGGGCTGCGAAGTGATTTGATCACACGAGGACCAATCAGCATCCAGAACGTAATAATTTTCACCTCCTCTGAAGGTCTACTTCTAGATTCTGTACGAGTAAAACTACGGTATAAGTAAAAAAAACAAAAAACAAAAAAACATTAGCAGGGCTAGTGATAATTCCACAGAGTGAGAAATATACTTAATCAACAAATATGTTTTTTCTTTTTTTTTTTTTTTACATATGTATTACCACTTATCAAGGCCTTGAGGCCACTCGAGGATAAGGGTTAAAGAGTGTACAGTAGAAATTGGACAATATGTCTTCATAAAGGTGAATAGCGCAAAAAATTAGTGTTTTGGACAGAAAAAAAAAACATGCAGCAAATTTGACATTTTTTAAACATTTCTATGAAAATAGTGTCTATTGTATTTTAAATATAAAGCTGACCTAAATGAGATAAATTAATAAATATTGAGATAAATTAATAAATATTGAGATAAATTAATAAATATTACCAAGTAAGTGATATTGTGCTACAAAGTTCAATACAAATTATAAAATCACATCGTGAGAGACAATATTTCATTTACTTCTTCAATACAGTATCTTTTGACAGACAATGTTCTTATTTTGCCCTGTTTCTTTCGAATGTTCTTTTTATGTAACGTTTCGCTGACTTCTTCCTTCAGTAAAGAACTGCTGTATGTTGAAAGTACTATGGGTGTCTTTCTCACACCATGAAAACATTAATCATATATTATTATAATAATATTTGAAAACGAAGTTGCATCAAAGGGGGAATAATCTCATATTATTTTACAGGGTTCCGAAATTTTCCTTTTTAAGTCCAAATTTTGCAAATTTGAGCTTTTTTGGAAACAGTTTGGCCTTTAAAAATTGTATTTGGTCTTTTACAAGGCGTAACGTACGGACTAAAGAAGGAAGGATCGATTAGAATATTATCAAATTGATAAAATAGAGCAGGTGATTAAAATATGTTAAATATTGATTTTTGTTTTATGACATATCGACCCCTTTCGGGGTATTTAATGCTGAATTCAGTAATTTTAGAAAATGTTTTATATACCAAGTTCTTTATATCTTCAAATATTTATTTATGACGTTTGGTTACAAAACTGTTTAAGCGTTGTCTTAAGGAGAATTGCTTCCCATCACCCTGGAAAATCTCATCAGTATGCCCTGTGTATAAGAATTCAGGTGATCGCTCATCTCCCTCCAAGTGCATCCTGAGTAAGTTGCTGGAAATTAAATAGAGAAGTAATCAAGCATCTCAGCAAAAATAACCTTAGTGACATGCAATATGGTTTCCGTTCTGCTAGATCTACAGCAGATGTGCTTACAGTTATATCTCATAGGATTAGCGAATCTCTCGACGGAGGCTACCTTTCTAGGGCAATTGTTCTTGACATATCAAAGGCCGTTGATAGCGTATGGCATAAAAGTTTACCTCACAAAATCTCCAGCTACGGTATAGATGGAAATGTCTTCTCAATTATTAAATCATTTCTCTCTGATAGGTTCATAAGAGTAGTGGTTGAGGGGCAAAAATCAGAAGCTCACAGTATTAATGCTGGAGTCCCTCAGGGGTCAATCCTGGGCCCAGCTCTCTTCCTGATCTACATTAATGATCTTCCAAACCACATCCTTACATCATTCATAGACATTTATGCTGATGACACTACTATCTATGGTAGCACATCTAAGACCATAAACGACCAAGTTCTCTCCGATTCTCTCTCCTCTGACTTTGAGCAAGTGGTTCAATGGGGAAAGAGGTGGCTGGTTACTTTTAATGCATCTAAACCCAAGCTTTTATCTTTACATCATCAACGCTCTGATCCCCATCTGGCATCAATTGAAATGAATAGCTCTCGTCTTGGGGAGGCCTCATGTTTTGACAAGCTTCTGGGCTTGACCTTTATTTCTGATCTTAAATGGAACACATACATTAAATCTGTTGCCAAGGCCGCTGGAAAAATGGTGGAATCCTTCTATCGATCCAGTAGATATCTCACTGCTGATGCAATTCTCTATCTATATAAGAGCCAGGTATGTCCAAGGATGGAATACTGTTGCCACATTTGGGCAGGAGCTGCTAGAAAGGACTTATTCTGCCTTGATAGATTTTAAAATAGACTTCGTAGCTTCTTCTCTCCTTGCAGTTGTGGTTCTGTCTCTGCTTTATTGTTATTTTCATGGCAGGCGCTCGGCTGAGCTCCAGTCTATGGTCCCTCCTTGCCAAACTTTCTCAAGAAACACTCGTCTATCAAAAACACTATCAATAATTTCCCCCACTCTTTATCTGTGCCTAAACCTAAACATCTATTTCAAAGCTTCTTTCTTAGAACTGAACGCCTATGGAATTGTCTTCCGTTTTTCTGCTTTCCAGCTGACTACAATATAGTTGTCTTCAAGTCTAATGTAAACAAGTTTTTGATGAGCCGTTCCATATAAGTTAACAAATTTACCGAATTTCCATTACTAAAGGTTACTATATTGTCCAATTTCTACTGTACACTCTTTAACCCTTATCCTCGAGTGACCTATTGGCCTTGATAAGTGGTGATGTCTATGTGAAAAAATTTTTTTTTAATTACATTTTCACCCCAAACAAGGTACATTGCCACTTTGATGTAGGGGGCTTATATCAGGGACATAAGCTACAGTGGTACTATGTGGGGAGTTGGGAAGCAAGATGTTGGTTCACGTTACACTTGAACTTCTGCATGTCAGTACAGTTGGGGAAGCAGGAACCCGGAAGGGAATTCCAAAGTCTAGTGGTTCTGGGGAAGAAACTACTGGAGTAGAAGGCTCTCTTATATTTAGGGATCTCAACTGGGAAGAGGTGGGATTTTACTGCTTGTTGGGTTTGTCAGAGGTACTTACGTCGAGGAGGTACAAGTGCTTGCAGTTCCTCGGAGCATTCACCGTTAAAGTTCTTGTAGAACAGGCAGAGGGATGCTACATTTCGTCGATGGGATATATATATATATATATATATATATATATATATATATATATATATATATATATATATATAATTTTTTTTTGTAATAGCGGATAAAGAGTTCAGGTCCCGATTCCGAATCTTGCTAGATTCAGCCACTCTGATGAGTCGTAGACGACGAAACACGTGTAAGTGGATAATTATATTTAAAAAATAATGTATATGCGGCTCCCCATGTGGGGGTACCAAATTGGTTAAAGGAAAAATTATCCTCAACTTGCATTTAGGTAAAAAAAAATGCATTTTTGTAAATAATATATATATATATATGGCACTTTGCTGGTGTGTGTGTGTGTGTGTGTGTGTGTGTGTGTGTTCCTTCTCTATGGTCTTCGAAACAGCTGGGCCAATTTTTTTTTAAATTTCACACAAATGCATTTCATGTGTTTGGGAGTACGCTTGGGTTTTGTATCAGAATGCCTCCAAGAGTGTAGAGTATCAAATATCGATAATTGAAAATCCGATTAAAGAAGATATAGTTTGCTTTTGACCAAAATTAACACCCTTATACAGTCTAACATCACATGTTCATTTGAGAAGTTTTATGATCGCACAAATAGAAGGGCCCAGTGCATAATCAACAGTAGGTTCTTTGATAAGACATGCGTACATCCGAAATAAATGTTTCTGTTTAGAGTACAATTGAACCACAGAACGATATTTGCATTTACAATTTTAATTCAAGCCACTATATAAAATGATTTTATAAATATCCAGTGTTTAATGGAATATCATTATTTTCTGTGTTTACAACATATTTAACATTTACAGAAAACATGAATCGGAACAAATGGCTGCAATTAAAGTAGGTTCCGTCTACAGTGCTATAAAACTTTTGACACCTGCAAGTGTCGTATATCCTGTTTATCCGGCCATGTATGGAATGTTCTTATCACGTCTGGGATAATATCCCCATCTTATGTTGCATAGATGACGGATAACGCCAGGAAAATATCGGATATATTGCATACGCGCAAAATCGGATCCGGGAAAAACTAGATGTAAATTGGATTACTGGTAATGGCATCAACCTTACATTCCAATCAAAGAATCGAGATCATGAAACAATGAAAGGAATACTTAATTTTGGATTGGAATTGCTAAACGTACAAAGCATAATACAATAGAATAATGTCAAAATAAGTGAGCAGTAATTTTAATATAAAAATACACACACACACACCTCTGCCGTTTCCCGCCTGATCAGCCATACACCACCCCCATACTCACTCAACTCTCTCATCTTATACTTCACTAAAATAAATAAAACTTTGTTGATTTGAGAAGTGTTTGTTTGATTAAAAAAAAAACTCACGGCATTGGAGCTTAGATGATCACTTGTCATGAAAATAATGATAATGGTAAGGGAAGATAAATGTCGAAAGATTTATAAACTTGATAATGATATATATAATAGACTCCTCAACAACGAAATTACGAAATTCTATGAAATAAATGAATAAGGACAGAAATAATCCAAAGTAAAATTAGATAACACAATAAAAAAAAAAATACTAAATCTCAACGGTATATCAAGCTCAAAAATTACAAGGAAAACTTCACAAATAAAGTGTATTTAAGATTACTGACTTACAAAATATTATAAAAATAAACATAAAAGTAAGAAACAGATTGAACTTGAATCAACACCACTGAACATCGTTTAACAATATTAACAACAACAAAGAATTTACATACATTTACAAAGGCTATTTACTCTTCCATCAAAGAACACATAGCGCATTAGATTTTGCTAAATAGATATATATAGAGAGAGATATTCCTATTTAGGGCATACTGCTCCATAGTACAGTATACGAATAAAAATGACAAAAATAGAGCTATTTAGATCAATGCATATTCTTACATACAACTCTGATGTCACGATAGGTTACACGGACGGCGCGAGGTTTGCAAGTTACCAGAACTATATATATATATATATATATATATATATATATATATATATATATATATATATATATAGTAGAAATGGTAATTAATAAAAACTGAAGAAAGTGGTCAATACTGTTGTAGAGCAAATATGCGTTTTATTTTTTATTACCGTATCTTTCTGTTAAGTTACATTATTGTTTCAGCTACCCGGCCGTTTTTTTGGCCGTCTGTAGCTTCCTCAGACTTTTACAGAACACTGAATCAATTAATAATAATAATAATAATAATAATAATAATAATAATAATAATAATAATAATAATAATAATAATAATAAAATATATATTTATGCATGGATGGACTTTGTCTTTATTTCTCTGATGTCCCTATTTACACACTTCGCCGTGAGGACATAGTTAGACACAAGGTCATTTTTTAATGAGGAGAAAAATCCAGTTCCCCCAAAAGGAATTTTTTGATTGGGATAAAAATACAAATTGCCTTAGTATAAGAACAGATGAAGTTTAGTATAAAAATAGATACTACGCTTTTAATTATTTGCTATAAAGTAAAATTAAAATTTCACAAAATAGGCACAAGGCCATCAAAAGGGTGGTGAGTTAGGATTGGTGATCATCCTCTGTCATATTCTTAGCTAGAATCATTGCAGGCACCACAATATCACATTTACTGTATGGATAATCTTACTTAAAATATCCCCAAATTGTTAAAAAACGTATTTCTTTTATAACTAGCAAGACCCTTTTCCCGACGGTGCCCGGAGAAAAGAAATAAAAAAGAATTTAACTTAAAAAGGTAAATATAAACTTTTCGAATTCCCAATTTTCTCGATTTTGTTCTGTTTATTTTAATCCTACACATTCTTTCAGGGATTCAGCTTTCCAGGAATGCATCGTCTGTGGGGTGAATGGGCACCTCCTCTTGAGCGAAGCAAATTAAGTACATTTGTCTCATCAGGTTTGTATAAAAGATTTTAACTTAGATTAACAGTTTTTATTTTTTTTTTACTTGTTATACATGAATAGAATAACATAGGATTATAAATAAATTCATATTAACTTCATTATAATATATACGAGAAAAATTCAATTAAAAATTTAAAGAATGCTTCATTTTATTACTAGCGGGACCTGTGGAAATTCCACAGGGGACTGGTCCATATGTAATATATTGATGTTGGCATTCTGTAGATATTCAACATAAATGGAGACGCTCTTATATTATTGTATGTATTTTGTTAAAACTGCAAAAGTATTTATCCAAACTAGCAGGGACGCCCGCCGTAACCCGGTCGTAAAATTCGCTTAAATATGATATTTTAATTCTTGCAGATTTCGTATATATATTATTAAATAGCGTTCTATCGATTTTTATATATTATAAAGTTGCGATTTCAAAAATAAAAAAAATATATCTATATGATTTAGGTTCATCAGCTTGAATCGAAACCGAATCCTAAACTTAAAAAAATAGATGACTTAATAATAATAATAATAATAATAATAATAATAATAATAATAATATACGAAAACCAAAATCCAAATAATGAAGAATTCTTAGTAAAATTATTTATAAAAAAAATTAACTGACTTGAATGCCATAAGCTATAATCGAAACCGAAACCAAAACTTATGAAGAATTCTTGGTAAAATTGTTTATTACAAGAAATGGAAGTACATAACAATTAAACAACCCGGATGTAAGCGTGAGACATAAAATAACGCACACGCTATCGTATTATTATGTAGATGTGATTTTATCTTTATGAATATATATTTCCATGTATATTTGTATGTATTGTAGTTTGATCTGCATTAATTTGCATGTCAATAAATTAGCAGTCATGAAAAAAATAAATAAAAAGACCGAAGGGGCAAGGACAGCAGGAGACGTGATAATAAATTGTGTGTATGCTGGCTATTATTTTTTCCTAATTAATTTACAAGCTATTTCGGACAGAAATAAAGACATATAAATTACGAGATTCATTTTTACAGTTGTTATCGCCGTTTTAAAATACGATTCGGTTGGATTTTATGAAAAGACTCGTCGTTGTTAAATGGCGAGACTAAAATTCAATTAAAGTGTCATTGTTTTTAAATCGGTTGGACTTTTTGGAATTGGCGCCGTCATGTAGTGTAAGCTAGCTGCGTCTAGCCCAGTAGTGAGTGCTAGTTCTGTCTAGCCTTGTAGTGTGGGCCAGTTGTGTCTAGTCGTGTAATGTCTGGTAGCTGTGTCTACCTGTGGAGATGGGATAGCTGTGTCTAGCCGTAGAGATGGGATAGCTGCGTCTAGCCGTGGAGATGGGATAGCTGTGTCTAGCCGTGGAGATGGGATAGCTGTGTCTAGTCATGGAGATGGGATAGCTGTATCTAGCCGTGGAGATGGGATAGCTGTGTCTAGCCGTGGAGATGGGATAGCTGTGTCTAGTCGTGGAGATGGGATAGCTGTATCTAGCCGTGGAGATGGGATAGCTGTGTCTAGCCGTGGAGATGGGATAGCTGTGTCTAGTCATGGAGATGGGATAGCTGTATCTAGCCGTGGAGATGGGATAGCTGTATCTAGCCGTGGAGATGGGATAGCTGTGTCTAGCCGTGGAGATGGGATAGCTGTGTCTAGTCATGGAGATGGGATAGCTGTGTCTAGCCGTGGAGATGGGATAGCTGTGTCTAGCCGTGGAGATGGGATAGCTGTGTCTAGCCGTGGAGATGGGATAGCTGTGTCTAGTCGTGGAGATGGGATAGCTGTGTCTAGTCGTGGAGATGGGATAGCTGTGTCTACGATTCGGTTGGATTTTATGAAAAGACTCGTCGTTGTTAAATGGCGAGACTAAAATTCAATTAAAGTGTCATTGTTTTTAAATCGGTTGGACTTTTTGGAATTGGCGCCGTCATGTAGTGTAAGCTAGCTGCGTCTAGCCCAGTAGTGAGTGCTAGTTCTGTCTAGCCTTGTAGTGTGGGCCAGTTGTGTCTAGTCGTGTAATGTCTGGTAGCTGTGTCTACCTGTGGAGATGGGATAGCTGTGTCTAGCCGTAAAAAGTGTGCTAGCCTTGTCTAGTCGTGTAGTGAGTGCTAGCTGTGTCTAGCCATGTACTGTGAGCGAGCTTTGTCTGGAAGCCCTGAGCATAGGTTTATGCGAGATGATCTTTAAGGATTATGCGTGTGTTTTGTTTTTTTTACAGAGGTTTATTTGTGTCTCTGTCGTTTTAATTGATCCAAAGAAATAACACACGAGTACATATTTCAAAATATTTAGTGCGTTTGCAAAGCAAAAAGAATTTTTACTTCAAATAAACTATAACTGCTAAAATTCAAATTGTCTGATGCGTTCGTGAAATAACGTAAGTGGCTATATATATATATATATATATATATATATGTGTGTGTATATATATGTGTGCGTGTGCATATATATGTATACATATATACGTGCACGCACACACATACACACATGTATATATATGTCTGTGTGTCTGTATGTGTCTGTGTGTGTGTGTCTTATATGTAACTTTTTGTCGGAAATGTAGTGCAAAATAAGTAGCCTGGATCAAAATTCAAGTTCGGTTAATAAATTTTAAATAATAAATTGTAGAAACTGCTACGTTGTTTAATTGTATTTAAGTTTGTAACGATTCAAAAAGTCTCCGCCAATATTTATTTAAAATAGATTTAATGAGTCTAGCGTTCAAAATGCCTGTTTATAAGAGAAATGTTCAGTGTACATGACATATGCTTATTGTTTCTGGAAAATATAGATTCTAAACTTCAGGTGCTTTCCTTGGTGCTGTCGTCGTGATGCTGTTGTCCGGCTATCTCAGTAAGAACGGCTTTGCAGGAGGGTGGCCGTCTATCTTCTATGTTTTTGGTAAGTAAAATCACCATAATAATTAAATAAATATAAGTTTTAATAAAACGTAATAAATACTATTTTAATCAACCGAATCAATAACGGAAAATGCCCAATCAATTGTTTCGAATTCTAATACATTTTTAATAACAGTTGTCTTTTCATAAATTAAGTGGTGACCAGATTTTTTTATGGAAATCGCTCCAGACAAGGCGTCGAGCCACTTAATGTAAGGTACTAACAAGAACGAAAAATGATAATCGAAAAGACAGGAGATGCTTATACTAACCGTAGTCTTGAAAAGATCAAGGTTAAAAGTAAAGGGAAACAGTCAGCAGGAAGAGAGTTCCACAATCTGGTGTTTCTTGGAAAGGAGCTATTGGAATAGAAAGTTATGAAAATATGAATTTATCTTCATTGTTTTTATGACAAATTGTTTGTAATCATCAATTAAACAAAATTTCTTTTGAAAGATGGCGAGTCTAGACGTAACGAATCTGTTCAAAAAATCATCCACTGACGAGACTGCATGTGATAGAGGATAAGTTACTTTCAGATATGTTACTATAGCAACGCAGTTGAATTGCAATAGATAATTTGGTGGACATGTTGACCTTATGTGTAGAAACTAGAAACTTCACGATGACATTTGCTTTTATATCGATGGAGAGAGGGAATAACAATGCAATCACGATTGTTGCCAATATTGACTGATGAAAATGTCTTTAAGATCGACGCAACTAAAACCATATTGTTCACCATGGAAAAGGAACATAATAACAAATTGCCCCTATTAGATATGTTGATAAATCGCACCGATCAAATGTTCTTTGAGGAGACTTGTTGTCACTCAGACCCCAGGGAACACCACAAGTTGTTCTCAAAGATAAATTTTTGATGATGGACTGTGTGAAACCTCCTCGTAAGTAAATAATAATAATAATCGAAAGAGATGGAGAGTACTGGAAATCTGGGGAGACTTGTTGTCACTCAGAGTCCAGGGAACACCACAGGTTATTCTAAAAAAATTATCTTTGATGGTAGGCTGTGTGAAAACTCTTACTGAGCAAACAATAATAATAATCAAAAGATGTCGAGAGTACTGAAAATCTGGGGAGACTTGACTCCAGAGAACACCACAGGTTGTTCTTAAAGAGAAATCGTTGATGATGGCCTGTGTGAAAACTACTAGTCGTCGTCGTCGTCGTCGTCGTCGTCGTCAACAACAACAACAACAACAACAACAACAACGACGACGACGACGACGACGACAACAACAACAACACGAGGGGCGTGCAATAAGTAATGCCCCTGACCCACTTCCCATAGCAGTAGAGCAACGAAACTTCATACAGTTATTAGTCTTTCTCTACATAGGAACCACCAAGAGTTATACATTTCCCCCATCGTTTGATGCAGCTCTGGAGACCGTTTTTGTAGACCACCCCAGGTTGGTCCTCCAACCACAACGTGACTTCAGAAATCAAGGCTGCATCAGCTGGGAAACGCTTTCCTTTCAAAAACAACTTCATGACTGGGAAGAGGTGAAAGTCAGACGGTGCCAAGGTCAGGAGAGTAGGGAGGATGGGGAGGATTTCATAACCACACGCCCGTGCTTCTGATCTGGCGACATGCGAGTTGTGGACCGGAGCGTTGTCCTGCAGGAGGAGAGTACCTTTGCTGATCTTGCCCTACCTCTTGATTTTGATAGCTTCCCTTAATTTCCTCAAAAGTGAAGCATAATAGGCTCCTGTAATTGTGGTACCTTTTGCCAGGAAATCTATCATCCCTACTCCGTCCTGGTCCCAGAAGACTGTGAGCATGACCTTGCCAGCGGAGGCTGCACCCTTGCCTTCTTTGGAGGTGGTGAGTCTAAGTGCTTCCACTGCATTGACTGGGCTTTGGTCTCTGGATCATAGTGATGGACCCAGGTTTCATCCTGTGTAATCAGTGTTTTGAAAAACTTTGACTCATCTTCTTGGCACATATTCAAATTCATCCTCGAGCACTCGACGCGTTCTCGCTTCTGGAATGGTGTGAGCAACCTGGGAATCCATCTGGCAGACACCTTATGCATATGCAAATGGTCATGAATGATAGTTTCCACAGACCCTGTACTAATCTTGACATTTTAGGCTATTTGGCGAATAGTAATGCGCCGATCTTCCAAAATGGCAGCCTCAACTTGAACGACAGATGCCTCATCAATGGCAGAAGGGGGGCGACCAGGTCTGGGAGCTGTTTCCACAGATTTCCGGCCATGTTTGAATTCACAATGCCAGCGTTTTACAAGATCATATGATGGGGCATTATCACCATAAGTTTCTTTTATTTCATCAAAAGTCTCCTGTGGTGTGCGTCCTTTTAAATACAAAAACCGTATCACTGCTCGACATTCAACAGACTCCATTTCACACCTAACTCAGTTCAAACACCTGTAAAACAGAAACTACAATTAGTTCAGAGCTGTAATTTACCACATAACCCGTAGAGATCTAAGTCATTGCATGCAAAATTTCAGCTAGATCAGACAACTGGAAGTGGGTCAGGGGCATTACTTATTGAACGGCCCTCGTAATAATAATAATAATAATAATAATAATAATAATAATAATAATAATAATAATAACTCGGATGTGGAACATCAACGGGTAAGTTGAAATAAAAAGAACATCACATGAGGCAAAGAAAATTTAAACTGCCAGAAATTCCAATAAGTTACCCCCACTAAATATACATATACGCATATGATGGCACCAGCATTAAGTGATCCGGCACAAAATGGTCGTGAAGGGCAATGAGGATGGAAAGTCAAAGAAAGAATAGCACCAACCAGACTTCTATTGTAAGGGTGTGGAGAGTACTGGAAGGTTGAAGAAGTTTTCTGTCATCTAAATTTCACGAAAAACCCAACACTTGTTGACAGCGATAAATCAATTATCAACGACCGTTGCGATTATGAAAAAATGATTTGCACCAGCTATCGAAAGAAAAAGAGAAATTCTGGACATCTGGATAGACTTGTTTTCACTCAGACTCCAAGGAATATCATTCGTTAGCAATCACTAATAATGATTTACGTGGGAATCCTTAGTGAGTAAGTGATGATGATAATTTGGTTGGGAATCGCTTAAGGCGGGGCATGAAGCCATTTGATGTATTAAAAAAAAATGAAAAGAAAAAAAAAACAACTTGTGTTAAAAAAAAAAAAATAGCTACCAATAAGTTTTATATGGATAGATTCCGGCGCAGAAAACAGCAATTCTACCTCTTTTGTCAGAAACATCGCTCATGGAACGTGAGGACTAAAGGACAAAATAAGGGAAGCTAGAATTACGAGGTTCCAAAAGTAAGTCAAACGTCCACTTTCTACTCTTGAGATGATGATGATGATGATGATGGTGGTGGTGGTGGTGGTGGTGGTGGTGTAGTATTTCGGCTTTCCCGTTGCTTCTCGTTGATTGTTTCCACATTTTTTTACAGGCATGTTTGGCACCGTTTGGTTTGTTTTATGGATGCTGTTGGTTTGGGAAACTCCAGCCGCCCACCCACGGATAAGTCACGCAGAACGTAGATACATCGAAGAATCCCTCGGCGAGTCGCTCATAAAAAAGACAGACCCACAGGTATTAAAACAAACAACAATAAAGAAAACAAAGCTATGACTTTCATTAGACACCCTATTTATTTAGGTACACCATTATTATTATTCAAGCTATACAAGCCATATGCTTTGTTATGTGAAAACGGCAATACGCTTCCCGACTGAGCTTCAATCTTTAGTTTCTGTATATAACACATTAACGGCAAGAACTCGTTTTCTACTACAAAGAAAAATGACTTCCTTCCTCCACGTGTCAATTGTCAGGCATAATTTCTATGGATATGGTTTCTTTGCAAGGGATTCCCGTTGTAGAGCACATTGCTGTGAGACTGCTTCCTTTCTGAGTACAATTGGTTGTCTCCAAATCCGATGCTAACAAATTCTTGTCATTCACCTTTCCATGAGTAATAAAACGCCGTTGGCATATTTTAGTATTCCCATAGTGTTCTTCATCTTTTGGTTGACGATCATTTCATCTCACTAACTGTTGTGGCTTCAATAGTCTGAAAGAGCAAATAGAAAGTAAATTAAAAAGGGATTATATTATCAACAAGTAACAATGGGTTATAACGACTCTATTCATAGAGTCAGGAAGAGTCCATGCAGTGACGGAATAGGGTAGATCACTGTAACATAAACCCTATATTTATCGAAGACATACCAAACCTATCTAAGAACACTGCCAGTCACATAAACATTTATGTGAAATTTCATAAAAATTGTCACGGTCGTTTAGGAGCCCATAGTGAACGAACACACAGAGTTCCTTTTATGAAATAGTAGAGATTAGTGTTATTTATCAACAATAAATGCAGCAATGGAGTATCATTAAGCGGCTCGTTTGGCATAATCGTAACAGTGTTTGTTAATGGATGGTGAGACCAAGGTTCGATACTCGGTCGAGTCATACCAAAGATTAAAAAAAAATGTCATTTAGAGCCCCCTTGTTAAACACTTAGCATTATAAAGGGAGGATCAAGAACAAGTGGAGTAATCATGATAATCGGTGTAGCAGCTAATGAAAAGGGAGCATTCGGGTTGCCCCGACTATATTCGGCATGTAGCCTTTTTATTAGCAAGTACGATACTTATGCATTATTTGGCTCGGATTTTTTCGACGTTGGTGTTGGCGCAACCGATTACTAACAAGAATCGACGGAAAAAGCCGAGTGCACGCGAACGACAGCTGTTGAAAACAACACAACAAGAGAAAATGCGGTACTATCCGTGAACTTATCGATACTTAAATGAATTTATGTGGAGACAAAAGTTTAGAAAAAATCCGTTTGGCTCCATCATCATTCACATTGCAGAAAGCTACCCGTGTGGGAATATTTCTTCCACTTCTTCTACTCCATATCCTCCTTCTCTGGTATCAACGGTCTCCCAAACAGTCAGCCGAAAAAAAAGATTCCGAAAAAATATCCTATACTCTAATATGTTCCTTCCTGACGATATATATAAAAAAGAAAAATCGCAAAAAGTTAGATAATTATTTTTGCAAATTTATATATAAAAAAGAAAAAATATTTCTTTGATAAAAATATATTAAACTACAAAAAATCTACTTTCTAGAAGTTTTTTTTCAAAAAGAAATGCAAATAAATTTCAACTTTTCTTTGATATAAAAACATAACTACAAAAAATAAATAAATAAAAACACATAAAAACCACAAAGTTTATTTTCCCTTTTCTACAACTGTTCTTGAAAAAACATTCTTAAAAAATAAACATAAAAAAGAAAACAAAAAATGGATAAAAATTAATTAAATTTTTTTTTGTATTAAAAATTTATATTATAAAAATAACAGTAATTAAATTTTGCTTAAACTTCTCCAAAGTAAAACCACAAAAGATAATAAAATTTATTAAAATTAAGTTTTTTGTTATTTTATGTTGCTTTTTTGGTACGCTCTAAATCACTCTTGTTATTTAAGTTTCTCGGCATTTCCGATCACCACTCGGCTTTTCCCGTCCGTTCTCGTTAATTGTAGGTTGCGCCCGCACCAAAGTCACAAAAAATTCGAGCCAAATAATGCATAAGTACCGCAAGAATATTTATAAGTAAAAAAATTTGCTGCTGAGAAGAATATGGCGTCTATTTGAATACAAAATTTTCTGGTGATAAAAATTATCATAGGCGGATAAAGTATTTTTGTAATGAATTAATGTGAAATAACTGTTATTTATCTTAACAAGGCGGACAAACGATAAAGAAAACTAAATGGCTAGTCATAATTAAACTAGATGCATTACTATTTAGGTCTAACTTAGAAAATACGACAGACTTAATTGCATCTATACTGTTATTGGAAAAAAAATCTTATAATAAAATAGAACTGATCAGTTCTTAATGAAGAAAATAAAGTTAAAACAAAAATCTTCTTCTCAATAATCACAGTACTTGATTATATAGCAATATGAGAAGAATACCCGTCCCAAGAAAGGTAAAATTAATTCCTCAAATAGAAGAGTTTTGCACCACTTTTATGAATCTTTAAAAAGATTAAAATCAAGATATAATGACAAAAAGCTTCCGTCTAGTATCGCTATTCAAATTTTTAACAAAAACCAATTATGATTTTGATTTTAGAAAATGTAAGGATTAAGGAGTCACAGGAAAATTTAAAATTCATGGAATCTTGCTTAATTGGTGTCTAATGTGTATGGATCATATTTAATGCAAATCTAAAATATTTGAATTTTGAAATTGAAGGTTGTGTCCATATTAATGAACTACGTTCACTCTGCATATATAATTAGGAAGCAAGAGTTGTGTAATCTCCAACTATACTTCTCCTGAGTCGGCATAACCTGATTCCAGCGGTATGAAGAAGTCCAGGACGATTTGAAACACTGTTGAGATAAGTGGAGAGATCATACAGCGCCTGGTATACCCAAATAGTTGACCATTTTGATACTCACCAGGTTCAACGAAGCTTAACATCGGCGATCTAACAGGAACCGATATGTCAACGTGATTATGGATTATGTAAAAAACATATAAAATACTAGAAACTGAAATTTAAGGGAATATTTATTAACTAGCAAGGTTCATGGAAATTTTACGGAATGAAAAATATATTTAATCAACAAATATGTTTTGACAAAGCTGATAGTTTTCTGGATAGTAAAAAAAAAGGGTTTTAGACAGAAAAACCAATAACATGAAGCAAATATGAGTTCATTAACATTTATATGAAAATAGTGTTTATGTATTTTAAATATAAAACTGACCCAAATGAGATAAATTAATCAGTACTAATTAATACTCACAAAGTAATATTGGGCTACATAGTTCAATACAAATCATAAAATCACATTATAAGAGACAATCTTTAATTTACTCCATGAGTCCAGCGCCACTTCGCAGACAACGTACTTCTTTTGCCCTGTTCTTTTAGAATGCTCCATTTTTACGTAACGTTTCGCCGATTTCTTTTTTTGGTGAAGAATAGCTACAAGTCGAAATTAATATGGATTTCATTCTCACGCCATGACAACAATAAGACATTCGAAAATAGCGAAACGTTCGTACTAACTAAGGAAGTAACACGGAGAATATTATATAGATTGATGTCCAATATGTATTATAAACATTTCACAAAAATCGAATGTATATGAATTTTCAGGAAGGTCTTTTAGTTTAGGAGTGAATTCAATACAAAGAAACATATGTATATATATAAAAAAAAACTAGCAGGTTGCCAAACCTTACCCGGTCATAAAATACGCATAAAACTGTTTTAATTCTTGCGTATTTCTTATTTATTATTATAGAGCCAATTCTCTATTGATAATAAATCAAAATTTGAATGATTTTAAAAGCTATAAAAAAAATTCACTTGGGTACCGTCCGCTAGAATCAAAACCAGATCGTTTAGTGCTCTAGGCTTCGTCGCTATCCACTTCACCAGCGTTGTTACAGTCTCAGCTATAGACAGATGAATATGAAATGTAAAGAATTATGAATGTTTAATTTTGAGCACACGCGAAGGAAACAGCAAGAGTGTTTTATTCGACTTACCCTGGTAAGGTCAACCGTTTTGTTTTCAATTTTAACCCGCTAAAAACAAATTTGCCAGCTAAAAGCCAAGTCGAAATTGTGCTACAGGTCTAATACCGTATATATCTAATTTCAACTCCGTATAGCAAAATATTCAGAAAGGAGTTTGGTAGAGACTTTTTGCACTCACACCGACAAGGCCACTTATAGGCGTACTTTTATGTAGGTAAAAAATAATTAATAATAATAAAATAATAAAATAAATAAATACGTCCCATAAAAATAAGGGCGATCTATTCATATATATGAATAACAATAAGAGCTTATAGTTTAAAAAAACCGCTAAGGTAACGGAAAAAAAGTTGTTAATATCGCTAAAAATTCCAATAACAAAATCTTATATATATAATATAATATAATCTATATAATTATAAAACTCAAATGACCTTGTAACGGTTGCGCATGCGTACATAAACAAATAATCAACGCGACAATAAAAACGTATTGTTTTACTGTGTACGTTTTAAGCGTCCCAATTGTTTTTTTTTCGCGTTTAAATTATCCAAATAAACAATTGTTAATACTTTCTGCATTTTTTTTACATCGTTCATTTCTGTATTACGTTTAAGTTATTTTAACGCAATTTTCTTACAAATAAATCCACTTTAACCCGTTGACAACCATAAGACCATTTTACAACAGCGATTTACCCACCGCCTTCATTTAAAAGAAAAATTATTCTCCATGTTTTAATACACCTTTCTTAAAAAAAACATTCATACATTTTCTTCTACACTACCAACATAAATAAATAACCCCGAAAATATGTTTTTTTTAATTTGCGTTACAAATAAATAATCAACGCGACAATAAAACGTATTGTTTTATTGTGTACATTTTCAGCGTCCCAATTGTTTTTTTTTCGCATTTAAATTAAAAGATGTATCAAAATTTTAATTTAACTTTATGTATTATGGTATCTGTTCAGTGTACATTTAACTATAAGTATGGCAAACCACTTATAATTCAATGATTTTAAGTTTTTTTTCCAAAATAAACAATTATAAACAGAACGACTCATAGAAATCTATCTATGTTCTTTTTTTCATTTTTAATATACTTTCATAGAAATGTTTCTGTTATGTCACAAAAAAACTATTTTCTTTATGTCACAAGTGTCACGCTCATACATTAATTCCATAGCTAATACAACATACTGACCCAACGGGTCACGGGTAATCTAGTATAATATATATATACGTGTGCTAAAGCGTTTTCATCTTAAATTATGCAGAATGTAGAAACTATACATAAATAGAATTGAGTGAAATAATGAAATGAAACCAATCATATAATAAGACACCATAAAAAATGAATAAGTAATTAATTAGAGCATGTTGTTCAAAAGAATATGCAAATGAGTTACTCTTCATGTAGTCGCTTGCATCTCCATGACTGAGTATATTAATAAGTTTGTTTTAACAATTAGTAAGTAGAAAAAGTAAGATTTTTATATCGATGTCGGAGCAAAAAAAAAAAATAAATAAAAATAAGCTCAACAAAAGAAAAGCTATGCACATATCTAACTATATAGAGATATCTCTTGTAAATAAAAATGAATCTAAATCATTAAATTAATTTTCTTTTTTAAAATAACTATTAATTTAAGGCAATTTCATATTTATACATACGTTATCACACAGGATCCCTTTTTTTTTTTTTAAAGATAAGATCTGTCAATCGCCGAATATGCAATGCAAAACCTGCAAGTAATTTCAAAATTTTCATCTGATGCCGCTTTTCTGTCGAGTTTGAAACTAAAATATCCAAGGCTAAGATTCAAGTGTAGTATCTGTTGCACTGGAGTCTGTGTTCGCACCTACAAAAGTTTTGGAGATATTCCATATAAGACACCAATAACCAAATATATTCTGAAATTACATTATTACAAAGTACTTAGATATGTATGTTTCAGTGTGTAAAAAGGTGGCACAATAACATCGTCAGGTTTGCGTTCGCACCGGACGTTCATAGAATGGAAATATTTTTTTAAGCGCAGCAGCAATATACAACAGATGAAGTATACCGCTGTGGAATTTCTACGGGTCTCTCTAATAATAATACTTAATAAAGATGACAGCGTATGAAAATGATTAACCGTTAATTGGAATGCATCATTTTTATTTTTTTATTTTTTCGTTTAATTGCAGCCACGAATTCCTTGGAAAGAAATCCTTAGATCGACGCCAGTTTGGGCTTTAAACGCTCTCACATTTGCCAACATGTGGATTTTTTACACTCTCCTGACATTTCTTCCGACATATATGAAAGTCATCCTAAAATTGGACATCGAAGAAGTAAGTAAATAATCAACACACACACACACACACACACACACACACACACACACACACACACACACACACACACACACACACACACACACACACACACACACACACACACACACACACACACACACACACACACACACACACACACACACACACACACACACACACACACACACACACACACACACACACACACACACACACACACACACACACACACACACACACACACACACACACACACACACACACACACACACACACACACACACACACACACACACACACACACACACACACACACACACACACACACACACACACACACACACACACACACACACACACACACACACACACACACACACACACACACACACACACACACACACACACACACACACACACACACACACACACACACACACACACACACACACACACACACACACACACACACACACACACACACACACACACACACACACACACACACACACACACACACACACACACACACACACACACACACACACACACACACACACACACACACACACACACACACACACACACACACACACACACACACACACACACACACACACACACACACACACACACACACACACACACACACACACACACACACACACACACACACACACACACACACACACACACACACACACACACACACACACACACACACACACACACACACACACACACACACACACACACACACACACACACACACACACACACACACACACACACACACACACACACACACACACACACACACACACACACACACACACACACACACACACACACACACACACACACACACACACACACACACACACACACACACACACACACACACACACACACACACACACACACACACACACACACACACACACACACACACACACACACACACACACACACACACACACACACACACACACACACACACACACACACACACACACACACACACACACACACACACACACACACACACACACACACACACACACACACACACACACACACACACACACACACACACACACACACACACACACACACACACACACACACACACACACACACACACACACACACACACACAAAAAAAAAAAAAAAAGTAGTAGCCTTCGTGTATGTGTCTGTGTCTGTATACAATTCTCCTACAACCCGCATTATTAGGCTGTTCATGAGCAAACGTGGCATGATGCAGTACACACCATTTTTCAAGGTCATAGCGTCTCTCTCTCTCTCTCTCTCTCTCTCTATATATATATATATATATATATATATATATATATACTAACAAATGTACTCGTCGTTGACTGGGTTCAAAAACAGCCTACAGAAAAGGGACTCTGATTTATGAAAGTATGATAGGTTATGAAAACGAAGGGTTGTAAAGAGAGAGCTTCGAATTTCGGGGTATCAAAACCAAAGCAAAATATGATGAAAGTAAAAATAAAATAGATAAACCCCATAATTTATTATACCATACCTGTTCACACTGAAACACTTATCACAGTATTCTGTGGATCTATATTAAAAAACCTTGTTAAATTTGTGACATTCCATTCTATGGAGGTCAGGAGTGAACGAACACCCCATAATTTTATTATACCATATTTCTTCAAACTGAAACATAATTATCAAAGTATACTTACGCAGATAGATATGAAAAGTCTTTATTAAAGTTTGTGCCTATTTCAATTCTATGGAAGCCAGATGCGAACGCAGACCCCACAATTTTATTATACCATCCTTATTTAAGTTAAAACATATTTATCAAAGTATTGTTATGTACATCTATATCATAAAACACTTGTAAACGTTTTTTTAATTTTTACATTTTTTATTTTCATACTTTGTGGACCAGGCGCGTACTGAGACCACACAATTTTAACGAATCATCATTATGCCCGATCAAACATACCCATTCCTGTGTCTCGATACATCTTCTATCATTATATGTGATCAGTTTTCTTTAATAGTCAACCATATAGGAGCCTATTCGTGACCAGGCACACACAGAGACATTCAGCTTTATATATATATATATATATATATATATATAGTAATTTATAAAATGTATATGGCGATTAAGCTACACTGAATATTCCGCGTTTCATCCACTCTAGGACTCTTCAGACTTATGTGCGAATTCTGTGGTTGTTTATCGTTTTATATGCTCCTCTTCTATTGAGATTTTAGCTAGCCAATCAGCTTTCTAGTATCCACCGCGCCCTTCCTATCAGCCAATGGGCATGCATTTTTATCGGACAAAGGATCCTCTGTCCGATAAAATGCATGCACATTGGCATTAAATTGTAGCGGAGAAGGTTATTATATTTCAAATAATATGGTACAACAATAACAAATTAAAATTAACTAGTCAAACAGAAAGTTTCGTAGCGTCATATACTGTGTCATGCTAAACTCGTTCTTGTCGACTGCAAGAATAAGTGCAACGCCGAATTTACACATGCTCTGAAGTTTGAATGCCAATCTAAACTTTCTGAATGACTAACAATTTTTATCAAAAAAAAAAAAAAAAAAAAATTTGGGTACTTGTTTAGCTTAATCAGGACATTAAAAAAAGAAAATATTGAAAAAAAAATTACAGTGTACGTACTCGTTAAGGAATAAAGTTTTCATAAAAAAAATCACTTAATTTGATCAGGTTGTTTTTTTTTTTACAGAGGAAAATCCGATTTTAATGAGATCGATCATGTCGCGGCCATCTTGCAATTTCATGAACGAAGAGAAGGCGCCAGGGGAGATAACGCCAATCATCGTTTAAAGTTTGTCAAAATTTGACAAGAGATAAATATTTTAGTTTTTTTTCACTTATTTTACAGAGTTTCTTTGTCCTTTTTTAATCCCGTTTTCATTTTGTCCTTTGTTAATCACGTTTTCGTTTAAAGGCATCCCCTCCTCCTCTGCGAAATAGGCAAGATGGCCGCGTCACGATCGATCCCATTCAATTTTAATTTTTCATCCTAAAAAAACTTACTTGATCAAATTAAGTGATTTTTGATGAATTTTTTATTTTGTAATGTCTTGATTAAACTAAACAAGTAAAAAAACTTTTTTTGCGTTTGTATTCTTTGTATTCTTTTGTTTTGTTTGTTCTTTTTTCAGAACGGGTTGTTCTCGTCACTTCCATATTTGGCTATGACGTTCACAGCCAACCTCTCGGGTATACTTGCAGATTACACCCAGAAAAACCATGTTGATCGAACCAAAGTCCGGAAAATTATCACAGCAGCAGGTTTGAAACTAAAATCATTGTTATAAAGTATGTGTTCTTGGTCCAGCATCCACATGGTGCCATTCGAATGCTTCTATTTCGAAGCACTACATCATTTAATTAGATGTGTAATTCACCAAATTAAAAAAAAAAATGAAACAATTCAAGAGCTTTTTTCGGATGAAATTACAAGGCGCCTTCAATAAATTTCCAGACGTTTTTCGTGTGGCCACATGAAACTCTAGTCCCCTTTGAAGTAATATCCCCCGGCTGCAATGCATTTGTACCGTTTCAACAACATCTGGAAAACCCCATGAAAGTCCTCTTGTGTGAGCGTGTCAATGATGCTCGTCACAGCCTCTTTCATCTTCTCAATTGTCTTATAACGACAGCCTCTAAGGTTTTCCTTGAGTTTAGGAAATAACCAAAAGTCACAGGGAACAAGAGCTGAAATATAGGGAGGGTGAGGAACTGTCTTGATCCCCATCATGTCAAATAGTCTGTGACAAAGATGGGCATCCTTGAGACAATCTTCACGCAAATCTTCCACATCCTCAGTCCCTTACGATTAATTGTGTGCACAGTTCACACACTGACATCAAACTGGGCACTTATTGTCTCTATAGACACATGACGGTCCTTATTCATGAAATTCTTTATGCGGACAATCAACTCTGATGTTCTAACCTCCTTACTCCTGCCACACTTCTCATCATCCCTCGCACTCCCTTCCTTTCTTGAATCTCTCAAGCCACTCAAAAAACTGATGCTCGATTCATGAAAGATGGTCCAAAAGCAGTTTGAAGCATTCCATACGTTTCTGTAGCATTTTCCATGTTTAAAACAGAATTTCATTGCATATTGTTCTTCTAAAATGTCCTCACGTCCACATTGCATTTTTGAAATTCACCAGCTGTGACAATGAGGGTTTAGTAGGGTGCATTCCAATTCCTGCTGTGGCTGTTCATTTGGACTTTAAACCAAAAAATTGGTCAGTCACCTAATAAGATGTATGGAAAAAACATACTGAATTTTCAAGAGTCTACAACAATTCTAAATGCCTGTACAAAAAAAAAGCCTTGAAACGCATTGAAGGCATCCCGTAATTCAGATATGTACATTTTTAAATAAAACTAGATATGATTCAGTTGCCATGGTATTTTTTCAATACGACAAATAAAAATAAGCTCAGAGTATTAATCGGTTCTATCAATCATGGGTTTAATATATTAATTTGATACAGTTCAAAAATTCAAAAACATATTAAAATTGCAAATATTATAACAAAAACATTCGACAACTGTCTTCCACGCATATGCTTGTGTCAGGGAAATACTTTTATCATCAAAAGTACATGTAAGTAAAATTGTGAACGTATATGACTTCCATAAACAACATATTAGATTTTGTCACTCATAATTCTCAGATAACATTAAATGGATATATCTAAAATCGCCAACGACAATTTAAGATAGGAAAATATGTTTCAGCGCATTATCATCTACACCAACGCCATGTCAATTATGACGTCATCCCGCAATATTTAAGTCTTGATGAAAAAAAAAAAAAACAAACAACGTTACCCTCGTGTGGAAGCAAGTCAATAGGGAGTTATTGCAATAAATTTCTTTAAATATTTGTAGTATAATGTCGATTTATTTTAGGTAAGCATTTAATTGCAATTTTTTTTCTCTATTTTCAGGTGTTATTCCTTCCGTCGTGTTCTTATTGGCAGCGAGTTGGTCAGGCTGTAACAAGAAATTGGCGGTGACATTCTTTACGTTAAGTGTGGCATCCATTGGCCTCTATCAGGGTGGTGTTGGTGTCGTCCATCTTGACATGGCGCCCGTTTTTTCAGGTCAAGTTGCTCCCTTTATTCTTTACAATTCAATTTATATCAAATTATATCTTTCTCTATTCCTCTCTCTCTCTCTCTCTCTATCTCTCTCTCACATACACGCACCCTCCCACAGATAGTACAATTTAGAAATAAACAATATTTTGAGAAATTCATTTACATAAGTTCCAAGAATTTCACGTCATAATTGTTTAAGCGTACGATCGTTTCTTTTCTTTTTTGTTTGTACCTATCATTTTGTGACATTCTTTCTAGTTTTTGCTTTTCTTAGAAGTTAGCAGAAAAAAAAATAAACAGAAGAAAAGTAAAACCTTCCTTTCGTTTTTTTTTTCTACCAACCTTTCATTTATTTTTTCTTTCATATTTATTCATGTTTCTTTTTTTCTGATGTTTCCTTCTATATTCCCGTAATTTTTAAAAACCCTATCGTTTTGTCTTTTATGCTTTGCGTAAAGTTCTTCTTCTTCTTCTTCTTCTTCTTCTTCTTCTTCTTCTTCTTCTTCATAATTATTATTATTCATTGTTACATTTATTTTAATTTTTTTATTACTACAGTGGCTTGGATTAGAAACCCGGATTTGGCAGACATCTTAAAGGTTTAAAAAAAAAAAAATAGCAAATCCTTTGTCCACGGCATCAATGAGTCTAAAACAATCAACAAAAGAATAAAATATTGTCTTGAAAAGAAATCTGTGTAACAGATTGGTCGAATGGAACTAATAATGTAATTCCACGTAATCCTTTGTTATTTAAGAGGAGAGGGGCTTTGGAACCAAGAAATAGACACACAGGAAGACTGGTCAAAAGGCGGAAGGTTACAAATTAGTCGAGTTTGTTTTTTGTTCATTTGTGAGAGAAATCAATGATAAATTAACTCATTTTTCATGAAACAAAACCAATTGATTTGCTGTCTCTATCAAGGGAAATAACTCATGCCCCGACAAGAAACGAAAATTTTATTAGATTGCGGCCCTTATATCAACTACTTAATCCGACAAACGATAAAATTGATCCTGACCATGTTGCACTATTATTTCTTTTGTGTTTTCTTGTTAACCTCGTCGTGTATTTCGCCATCTCTTTTTTTCGTTTTTGTCGTCTTTTTCTCTTTCTTTTATTACTCATTGTTATACTTCTTCTTGTTCTTGATTTTATTTTTATTGGTCTTCTACTACTACTACTACTACTACTACTACTACTACTACTGATAATAGTAATTATTACATATTTTTTTCGTTTTTTTTCTCTTTCTCATCACAGGTGCCTTGTATGGCTTCATGAACACATTTGCCAGCCTGTCAGGAATCATTGCTCCAGCTCTCGCCGGTTTTCTCACAGAAGAACACGTGAGTCCTCCTTTTTTTCAGGTTTCCCTATTCTTCCTTCATTTTAAATAAAGAATAAAAGTAACAACCTTTAAAGGAAGCGTTGTGTAATAACGTATAGAAAACTGCATATTATAACCAGGAAAAGCTAACTTCGGAGAATTACTTTTTCCCCCACATTAAAAAACAGATCGTATTTCTAACTTGGCTCTCGTAGGGCTTTGCCTGAGAAAATCTAAAAATCGTTCTTAAAAAAGGCTATACAATATCTATGAAGCAAATGTTATTAAGCTGCGCATGTTAATATTGGAACCCTACGCCAGTAATTAGCGATTATGTTAACTAGTATGAATTTTGGCGAGGGTCACATTAGTACATGTCAGGATAATCTGGCGGCAAACGGTAATAGATGCAGCGGCAGGTGGCGTGATTGAATCAGGGTCAAAATAGGTTAAAACACAAAACACTTATCCAGGTAGGTAGAAGAGTAATTTATCTTGCCAATTGGTAACATTTATTTGTTATATATTTCAGTTTTTGATCCTTTTTCGTTTGTTGGCTTCTTTGCTAACTACCCGTGTAACTTTTATTGACTTTTGTAATATTTATTTGTTATATATTTGTTTCGTTACCATTTTTTCTGTATTTGTTGATAGTAATAAATGCCCCCATTTTAATTCTATTAGTAGTGTATATGGTCATTATTTCCGTTCTTTTTATTGTTTCTTTTTCTCTCTCTCTCCCAGGAATCATGGTATTCTTGGCAGAAAGTGTTCTTCGTCTCAAGTGGCATCCAGCTTGTAGGCTTGGCCATTTTTCTCATGTTTGGCAGTGGTGAGGTTCAGAAATGGGGCATCGGCAAAGATTACGAAACCATCGAAGACTCGTACAAATCCGAAACGGAAATGCAACCAATGAAATCGATACGCGAAGATACTCAATCGATGGAGTAATCGATAAAGAAAACAAATACACGCTTTGACTAAATATTGTCACATCTCGTTTAGCATCAGTTTTTTTCTTCTATTTTTAACACTTTACTGCAGTTTCATGGATGTTCAGTTCTGAAATGTTTTAATACCTCCATGAACGAAGCTGTCCATTTGTATAAATAAATCAAGTTTCATATAAAGCTAGCGGGCTTTGCTGGCTGCTATGGCTTCTAAAAGCACACTACTTGAAACACTTGAAACAACGTTTTAAATAATAAACGTTTCATAAGTTTTTTTTTTGTAAACACGAGATAAAAATTTCGCGTTTATCCATATTCATAGAAAAAACACTAATATTTAGTCATATAAATAGATAAATATTAACATGTTGGTAACTTTTATGCAAATTTGTTCATGTTTTAAATAAGACCGTAAAGGAATGAAAAGAAAGATAAAAAAATCAATTCGCTTGAGCGATTCTATAGTGGAAGCGTTTTCTTTTTTAAATTACAATCACGAACATTTTCGATTCTTCGTCCAATCATCATCAAGTTACAATCACAAACGTAGAAAAAATAATTTTATCCTTTAACGATAAATCTGCTCTTATGAAATCTAATAGTATGAGCACGTTATCTTGATGTCTAACTGCCTTTACGCATACGTTCCATTATTATCTTGTGAAATTCTCTCCTATTTCTCCAGCTTGTTTTTTTCATTTGTTTCTTTTTCACCTTATGAGGATTCGACGAAGAATCAAAAACGTTCGTGATACATATGAAACATGCATTAAGTTTTTTTTCTCTATATATTTTAACACAAGAACATTAAACAAATTAATAAAAAAAAGCAGAATTAAGTGGATGAATCTGTCATTTTAACAATGTTTGCTTATATCGCTATATTATATATATCACATGTATTTCACTATATATTTATTTATTTATTTTATGGAAATCGCTCGAGACAAGGCATGAGGCCACTTGATGTAAGAAGCTTACAAGAACGAAAACTGATCATTGCAAAGACAGGAGATGTGTATAAATCTTAGTTTTGAAAAAAAAAAAACCCAAGGCTGTAGGTAGAAGGAAGACAGTGAGCAGAAAGAGAGTTCCACAACCAACATCATCCAGTGATATGTACTTATGACGAAGGGTTCATCATTATGTGTGTATGTGTCACTAAATGTTTATGGTGGTTCTTCACTATCTGATCCTTAAGTTATGTTGTTGCCGTTTATTTATGTTCCAATGCTATGATCGTCTAAATGTTCATGTGTGTGTGTATGTGTGTGTGTGTGTGTGTGTGTGTGTGCGGGTGTGTGTGTTACATGCATTTTACTACATATCTTATTCTCATACATCTTTGATCTTGGTCCACCTGGAATTCATCTTGTTCTTGGAGGGGAGGCTAGAACTTGTTGGAATGAATATTCATTCTCTTCCAAGAACGCTGATTGTATTTTATATAGTTTTCATTCACTTGCTAGGTATCGATCGCAGAAGAATGGAAAGTGAATAGCTTTGCTTGAGTGGTTTACTTCTAGGTCTCTATTCTGAGACACGTCAGCTCCCTCCCATGTGAAAGCAAGGGACGACCTGTTAAACTGTCCGTCCTGCTCGACGTCCAAATTCCAACTCCAATTATTCTTCTCAGCTAATGAGAACCGTCTGACCTACACGTACTTCCGTCAGCTGATCAGATGCTTCCGGTAAACTTGTCTATGATATGATTTTATTATATTTTGACAGTTTTTATCAACATTCTTCATCTTCCTCTCTTGTTTATCACTCCAGTTTGATAGGTAAATAGATAGATCGAGATGGATAGATACAGAAATAGATAGATAACTAGATCGAGAGATATATTGCTAATACACATAGGTAAATGGATAGATCGATAGATAAATAACTAAAAAATACTTTCTTGTGTTCTACCTACTACATAACGCTTTTAGTCATTGGAAAGAAGCTACTGGAATAGGAAACGTTATTACAACGCTGTATTAAAACAACAGATTGATGGACACCTCTAGACTAACGGGTTAAACGAGTTGGAACAAAGAAAGCAGAGAATAGATCAGACAATTCTGAGGAAAACATGCCATAATAGTATTTGTAGAAAAGACTGAGTCTAGCAACATTACGTCTGAGAGAGAGAGAGAGAGAGAGAGAGAGAGAGAGAGAGAGAGAGAGAGAGAGAGATTGCAGTGAAGAAGAAAGTGTGAGGTCAATCAAATTACAGATACGTTTCTGCAATGTATCAAGCACCTTCAAACGGGACACAGATTCACCAATCCAAACATGACAACAGTACTTCATACATGGTCTGATAATATATCTGTAGAGATAGAGAATAGTCTTGGATGTGGCAAAGTGCTTAGACAAATAGAGAAAAAGCAATTTTACGAGATGTAGAAAGAGCAATGGATCTAATATATGAACCTCAAGAAATTTTTGATGAGAAAAAATGACCAAGAAGTTTTAGAATCGATTTTTCATCGAGAGCAAAGCTATCCATAAGAATCTTAGGAAAAAAAGGGACAGGTGTGCGATTGTAAGACAATAGCTGAGTCTTAACAGGATTAAACGAAACAAGCCATTTCTTATCCCAATCTATAATAGATTTCAAATCAACTTCTAGATCAACTGCATATTTAAACTTATCTGAGAAAGATGGACAAGAAGTAATACCAGAATAGAAGATATATTAATTTTCTGGAAGGTCATTTATATATAAAAATAGTGTTGGGCCTAGAATAGAGTCCTGATGAACACCAGCATCGATAAGGGAAAAAAGTGAAGATACTCCATTAACAGTTACACGCAAGCTTCGATCAGAAAAAAAGCCATAACAATATCAAGAACTTTACCACCCACACCATAACCTCGAAATTTATTTAGACGACCAGGATTCCACACTCTATCAAACGGCTTTGAAATGTCAAGAGCAATGACCATACACGCACCTGAATTATCCATAAACCGGCAGATCTGTTCAATTACAACAGTTAATAGATCAGATGTTGAGCGAAAACCATGAAAGCTATACGGAATATCACTAAAGCGGCCCAGACTTTCCAGAAAATGCTGTTGACCAATCTTTTAGAAATGTTGCTAACACACACACACACACACACACACACACACACACACACACACACACACACACACACACACACACACACACACACATACACACACACACACGCACGCACGCACACACACACACACACACACACACACACACACACACACACACACACACACACACACACACACACACACGCACACGCACACGCACACACACAGAGTCACAGATTAGAGATCAAGTGAATTTTCCTATCAGATATTACATTGAGGTAAGACTTTCAGGACGATCCTAAACAAAAAGGTAAAGCTTAAGTTTAATGATTGAAGTTAAATTCTGTAAATTAAAATACGTACAAATATATTTAAGTTGAGAATGTATTTTTCTTAACTCGTATACGGGAAGACATTGCCATATTATATGTTATTACGCTCTTAATAAGTTTATTTTTAATGCAGTTTAACCAAGAGACAAAATGCAGTTTAACCAAGAGACAAAAAAAGATAAAACCAAACTACAAATATTAGATAATAATACAAATAAACAACAAACTAAAACCCGCAAACGTAAGAATAGACACAAGGAGATCCTATGGTTCAACCCCCCGTATTCCAAAAACCTAGAAACAAACATAGCTAGAGAATTTTTTAAAATATTAGATAAGAACTTTAAAGCCCCCCATAGATATAATAAAATTTTCAATAAGAACACAATTAAAGTCTCTTACTCTACTATGCCTAACCTTCATCAGAAAATAATTAGCTCTAATAATAAGAAAATTAATAAACTACAAAATACAACTATACAAAATACATCGGACTGTAACTGTAGAAGAAAAAATAAATGTCCCCTACAAGGCTCATGTAAAATCAAAAATGTTATCTATAGCTGCACAGTATCAAAAACTCCAAATATACAAGAACCTATCAACAGCCATAACTCAACTACCAGATTAAATAATAACACCAACTTAAATCAATCTACCGATCAATTACTAATCAACCCACCACATTATAATCCAACAATAGACCTAACGGAAAATAATCATAATAATCAAGAGGTAATATATATTGGTTCCACATCTGGCCCAATAAAACATAGAATTTCAACGCACAAACATTCTTTTAAAAATAACTCTCTATCAAACCAAACTACTCTATCCAACTATATTTGGCAACTAAAAAATAGCAATATTTCTTTCAACTTAAAATGGAAAATAATTGAGACTTGCAAATCATATAAACCAGGAGATAAATTTTGTACACTATGTACAAAAGAAACCCTAAAAATTTTAAAATATGAAGATATAAAAAGCACAACCAAACTAGTAAATTCAAGACACGAGCTTCTATCATGTAATCATAAACGTTGGTTTAAATTTAATAAATATAAACCACCTTAAATCATTAAAAATTACTCATTAGTAAAAATAGATTACAATTTTTTTTTTTTTTAAATAAATTAACTTAGACCAATTACCGCCCTTAGACTCGTAAATCAAATAATAAATAAAGCCAATAACACATGACAATTATCTCCCCTTAAAAACTTGCAAAATAAATATTCTCTCTATATATATTAACTGTAGCGTCTTTAAATCAAAATACGCTAACGGAAACAATTTACTGCACGAGCGTTGCCCTTTTAAAATTCATCATTCAATAAAATAAAAAGCTATAGCAAACATCTAAATGACTACTTTAAACACAGTTCCTGATTTCAAAAAAAGAAAAACTAAAAGGTAACTATCTCTATATATTTTTAAATCAAATTTATTATGTAAATTAAAAAAAAATATATATTTTTTCTACTCATTTCTATCTCTAACCTATACTAATTTTCTTATAAATTTTAAATCCAAACCTTTTATTTCAATTTTTCAGATTCATCTGCCTTACTTTTAATGCTAGGTTTATTTTTGGTGTCTTTTCAATTCAATAGAAATCCTCCTAAATTTGCTGATGAGGAGACCGTGCTTACCAAAAAAACTATGTATAATTGTTCTACGTGACTTCATGTATACCACAAATAAAAAGCACGGATTTCCGAAACGATCGTACAGATAATTGACTTTGTTGTTGTTCCTTCTTATGAAACTGATTTTTAATTTAATTAAAATTTGATTTTTAAATTAAAAATTTTTTTTTTTAATTTTTAAATTATAAATCACATTACTTAATATATATATATTTCCAGATCGAAACATATTGCTGGGTGGAAGGTTTAATGTCATATTATTTATTAAAGATCACAGAGAGTTTCTGATGTAAATATTAAAAAAAAAAAATTCGACACGTCCTTTGATTATCTTTGACACATATGTTAACATATTTGACTTTCACACACAAAAAAAAAGATAAGGAAAATCGAAAAAATAAAGAAAACGTATAATCAAACGGAAGCTCTGTTGTCTTTAATAATGCGTGTGTAAATGAAAAACAAAATGCTCACAATATATATATTAGCGTATTAAGTGACGCTCTTTGTGTAAAGAAATCGAGCGGGGCATTTGGACGATGTCAAAACATCGTAAATTCGGTACCCTCAATGCAGCAGCCGTAGAGCGTAATGTGAGAAGCCTTGAGCGGTCGGGTTTCAATCCTGGCTTAAGGCAGTTGCCTGTCTAGCCGCACTGATGAGCTGCGAAACAGTACTGTATGTGGATGACTATATATTTAAAGTTAGCAGAACCTCTTAGAAGCACTATTTATATAATTATAAATGTGAAATAAACAGATAAACTCTTTTAAAAATCACTTGAAAGCGCAAATATATTTTTCATGAACGGAAAATATCATTCGATCTTATTTATTTTCTTTCTCAATTTTTTCGACGGCTTTTTCTTTTCTCTTTTTGTTATTAAAACATGTTTTATCAATTTCGGAAACTGAAGAGTTTTCTTGCATGCAGCTAACACCAGCAAAAAGCATCGAAATATCAACACGAGGGCATGGATATTTAACTTACGGAAAAAAAAAAATGAACAACTCAAAAAAGGACCCTTCAGTCTCAGATGATGGATCTTCTAGGATCCGAAATTAATAAAACAGGGATTCAATTACAGAAAAAAGAGAGTAAAAACAAAAACAAAAAAAAAAACAAACATATGCCGAAAGAATTGAGAAAGAAAAAGAAAATAGAATATTTTTTTTCTCTCGTTAAATAAGATGTTTGCATCTTCAAGTGATTTTTAAAACAGTTTATCTGTTTATTTTACATTTTTAAATTACACACACACATACATACACACACACACTTTCTCTCTCTCTCACACACACACACACACACACACACACACACACACACACACACACACACACACACACACACACACACACGCATATACTTCCTATACTCTGTCTGTTTATCTATCTGTTCCATTTTTTTCTCGGCCGATCCGGCTGAAATTTTATAAGAACCTTTGCTATGATAAGGTGCATCAAATTAAGTATTATGGCATTCGATCAATGCAGAGTTAGGGATAAATAAGGATTAAAAAGGATTAGTCACCACTATCATATTTACTCTAGAGGTTTGCTCGGAAACTACTGAGACGATAGGACTGAAATTTTGTATGCATATTTGCTATAATAAGGTGCAGCAAACTAAATATTATGGTATCTGTTCCATGCATAGTTAAAGATTAATAGGGATTAATAGGGATTAATAGGGATTAGTCACTACAATACCACATTTTGATACAATTGCTGAGATCTGTTTGAAAACTTTTTTTATTAGTTCTTCGTTTCTGAGTGGAAAAATTGACACATATGAGATTGGCTCATCTGCTCTATGTGGAAATTCTCTGCGATTTTGCATAGCTTAAAACTATTAAAATAACAACGAATCCATGTGATTATCTCTTTACTAATTTAACATTTTCTATTTTCATTTTTTTAAATTACCCGTCCATAATAAGATATTTAAAATTTATTTTTAATCATCCCTTTTATAGTTCAATAAATGAATTTGAAAAAAAAATATATGTTCAATAAAATTATCAATAAGTTTGAATTTAAAAATTTGTACTTTTTAATTTGTTCTTCTGTTATTATTATCCTAAACGGTCTCGGCATAAACATCACAAACACACACACAGAAACACACACACACACATACACGCGTAGATACATACTAGTGATGGGACGATTCCAATATTTTTCCCTATTCCGATACAATTACTGATTCTATACTAAATTCCCAATTCATATGCAAGTACCGATTCCGGTTCTTTATAAGTCTGTGACTATTTAACTATAAAATTTGTTGCCCCCCCCCAATTACCGTAAAATACATCGTTAATGTGCAGTTATTTTCTCAAACTTAAAATATACTTGTGATGTACAATTTATAGATTTTAGTTTAACTTGTATTTTAAAATCAATAATTTTTTTATAAAATTTATCATTAATACCAGCAGTGGAAGATTTTATTTTAAACAAAATTAAATAATAAAAAAAACCCTATTAAATTAAGCGTTTTTGGCATTGGAAAATAAACACAAATTTTTCTGATACCAATTCCGATAGCCCCCAAACCAAAAAAACATCCATAGTTAAAGTCACTTAATTTTTAACATTTCTTATCTATCTATCTGTCGATAGCTTAAACAGTAACGAAGCTGGAGCGCTAAACGCTTTAATTTCAAGCTTCAAAAGTATGAATATCAAAATAAGATGTTAATGTGATAATTTATTTGGAAACTTGTTTCACAAATCTGTATCAGTTGTCTCCGATGATTGCTTCATAAAATTCCTTGGCGCAAGGTCCAATGCCTCCTTCCAGCTCCGGCCGGCCATTTGTGTAGGCGTAGGAAAGGACCTCAAAGAGTTGGGGATCGTGTTGCTGAATGTAATCACGAACGTCCTTTTCACTCTTGCATACCTGTCTGGTTCCACACCTGGAAGGAAAGGTGAAAATAGTCATGAGACGATTTACAAAAATTTCTCCGATTCCGATACAATTACTGATTCTGTTCTAAACTCCCTATTCTGATACAATTACTGCTTCCGATTCCGGTTCTTTTTAAATCGTGTCTCACACACACACACACACACACACACACACACACACACACACACACACACACACACACACATATATATATATATATATATATATATATATATATATATATATATATATAACAAATTTACATGGTTGCAACACTGGACATGCTACTGTTTCGGGCCATTTGTATGAAATATTAGCTGTTAAATCAAAAAATAATATCATTATAATATTATTTTTATTTAACAGCTAAGTATTACCATCAGGATAATAATAAAAAAAATAACATGTTCTAGTAATACGCTTAGCTGTAGTTTTACAAATTACTCACAAACATTATTACATTCTAAACCTTCAGTTTAATTCTCCCATTTAAAGGACATTACCAATGCGTATAAAATTAACAAGAATAGCACATAATATATTAAATGATATTACTTGAGTTGACTGGATTAAATTCGATTTAAAAAGATTAAAGAAATTAAGATGAAATTAGTCCAGTTGGTTTAAATGGTGATATCAGCTTGAAAAAAAGTATTGTTTCATTTGCTTCTTTTTCCTTTTTTTCCTTTTTTCCCTTTTCCTATTCTTGTTTCTATTATTTATTTCTATTTTCTCTGTTTCTTTATTATTCTATTTTTCCCGCCCTTCCTATACCCGGGATACAACTTAACCTACGTCAGCGACCGAATGATCAACTTTTTTATAGGCTGTTTGAACTCTGTCTAAATAGATCATAGTCTGCTATAGATACATATGTATACACACACACACACACACACACACACACACACACACACACACACACACACACACACACACATATATATAACTACTTAATTTACTCACATAAAATTAATATACGAAAGTATAGATTTATGCGTAAACTTTAAGTATTTTCTTCAAAAGTGCTCAATACGTAGGTAGAGCTAGTTAGTAAGTTATAAAATATATATGGCGATTAAGTTACACTGAATATTCCGCATTTCATCCACTCTAGGACTCTTTAGGCTTATGCGCCTAAGCCTGAAGAGTCCTAGAGTTGATGAAACGCGCAATATTCAGTGTAGCTTAATCGCCATATATATTATAACTTACTATATATATATATATATATATATATATATATATATATATATATATATATATATATATATATATATATATATGTACACGTGATCACTCCCCTCTATTCCTTTCATTATTACCTCTTCTCCTTACCACGCCGTTGTCCAGTCTGTTCTAACGCTAACGCACTAATACTTCACCTAGTAATAATAATAAAAAACTTTCCACCAGACTTTAAAATATTTTTCACTGGACACACAAAGAACAATTCTCCCAGGAATATGCCCGACCCGGATATCTACTCAATTATGCGGATTACCCAATATACAGCTTGGATCTTATTACCCCACTTGCTTTAAAGAACAGTCACCATGGATTTTACCGCGCAATTTGGATCTACATTTATATATCCTTTTCTTCAATTTCCCTTGCTATATTACTTCTGATTAATCAATTATTCTTGACTTTGATTTTCCATGTCTCACTGACTTTAGCAAATAGGGTGCATACCTTATAAATATTTGCTAATATTTTCTCCTCTGAATATATGGTAGACATTGAAAGGATAAGGAGATAAAATTACTAAAGTATTCTTTATCTTACTTAGAATAATAAAACTCTTTGATATGAAACTCAAACATTTCACTTCAAAAAAGGTTTTTTGAAATTCATTGAATCACTATAATATATATATATATATATATAGATTGAGATTGTCGGACTGACTTCCTCATCTTGGTTGTTATTGTCACAACGTTTCAGCCGTTTTGCCCTCCGGCCTTCGTCAGGTGTTTTGTATCGAACTGGGGAACCGTTTGTTAGGAGTCTCGAACCCCACCCTTTATTATTATTACGGGGGTACCGTGTTCGAACTCCAGCTAGGCTTTGGAGCATAGTTGCTGATTCTCTGTTTTGAATGTTACTTTTTCACTGCCTTCGTTCAGGATTGAACTCAGCACCTTTGGGTAACTGTAAACTTTGATACAACGTCTAGGACCACTCGGCCATATGTCACTATGTAATAATAATAAAGGGTTGGGTTCGAGACTTTTATCGTTTATATATTCACGTAGTTTTTTTTTGTTATTGATTTTTTTAAACGATATTGAGGTTAGCGTCTTCATCTTGAAGATCGGATGTAAATTTTTTTTTTTTTTTTAGAAATTGCCAATTTTTTATTTTGGACGTGAACAAATAATATTTTTAATTATCTATTTATTCGAGTCCTAATAACAGTCAAGCTACGCTGAAGAGGGGTATGGCCCCGAAACATGAATGTACGTAGATTACTGTTTTAAAAATAAATAAATAAATAAATAATTATATATATATATATATATATATATATATATATATATATATATATATATATATATATATATATATATATATATATATATATATATATACCTGATGAAAGTCCGAGACTACATTGACCGAAGCATTGTGAAAATGACATTCAAGGACTGATAATTCATATTTGGATTATTTGGACTACTCTTCTCGCATTGAATGTTATTCGCACTATATTTCAGTCAATGTAATCTCTGACCTTCTTCAGGTGTGTCTTGTCGAACTTGGGGAATATTGCTGTCGGACTTGGTAATCTGCACGAAATTTCAAACAGGACACTTTATTTAATTCACGGGGTTAGCATTATTTAAGATTTCTATCAAGTCATGGCTAACGGAACATGAGCATGCTACTCCCATGGATTAAATAAGCGGTTCTGTTTGAAATTCTGTGCAAATTCCCGAGTTTGATAGAAAGATTGCCGAGTTCAGAAAGATCCACCTGAAGAAGGACGAGGTTACATAGCTTGGAACGTTATTTTTATAACGTTCAAGATGAGAACAGTAGTCGGTAGAATCCAAATAATAACATAGAAGAGATAGACAATCTAAAACCATGAAATATCAAATGAAGTCCACATTTATTTGCTTCATCATGGGAACAATCTTAAACACAAGGTCATTTTTTTTAATACAAATAAAATCCAGATCACTAAAAAGAAAATTCTGGATTATGATAACAATTAAAAAAAAGTTGCCTCAGTCTAGAAGAATTTTTCTTATGACAAAAGACAAAGCAGTTTGAAATAATAATTTGTGTCAGAAATATCATCATATAAAGTCCTTATTACCCAGTCTAGAAGGATTTCTTCTCTGGCATTAACCTATGCTAATATGAGGGATGTATGTGTATATGTGGTCGATAATAATCAATACAAACATTGTTGTATAGTTAACAAAAAGTGTATTAACAAAAGTATTTTACAAAAGTACACATCATTATTCTGGGGCCACACCTACCACAAATCGCAGTATGGACATTTTAAAATTACCTTTACTTATCAAATGAGACTTTTACCTGATGTTGTTGTAAACTATATGCCAGATTGTTCCTACTGACACACAGTGTTCTTTTGCAATATATCTTATGGATCTCCTAATTCTCCAAATTCAGGTGTTATAATTGTTGTAGCAGTATAAGTTTTGAACCTCTCGTCGCCAGTGTTGTAATCTTTGCAGATCGTAATAATCAAGACAAACACAGTAATAGATTTAATAAAAAGGGCATTAACTAAAATATTTTAAAAAAAGTACATGTTTTAACTGCCGGCAACAACTGCTATGGGGTGAGTCACGACCACAAAATTAAAATGTGAACGGTAATCAAAGGAAGAAGGGGTTTTCCCCTTTCCTTGAAAACACATCACTTATTATTTTATTTTTGCTTCTTAGTCGAAACGTAGGTTAAAAATGAATTGAACAAACCGTGTGTTAAATTGAATGGTCATGTGACAGACATACTTTTTGCGGGATCGGTCTGGGAGGAGAGGGCGCAATCCTTAATGGCGGACACGACGGCGACCGAGTGAACAGCAGAAGTCCGAAACATTTTGTACACGGCCAGGCAGGCGAACTAGGGTAAATACTGTTTTTATAATCATCATCAATGAACGATGAAAGAATTTAATCGATTCCCCTAATCGATAGTTTTCTTTCTGTATTTGCTCGAGTATCGTTACTTCCTTTCTTGGATTGTTGTATGATTCTCTTGTTTTTTTTTCTGCTCTCTTTTGTTACAGTTTTCACAGTGATTTAATGAGGTTAATTGCGAAATAAAATTCTTTATCATAATTAGTATGAAAGCCTCAAGCCTTGTCCTATTTTTAACCCACTGCCGGGTACAGTTATACGATTAAACAAAATATCACTTCAAATAAAAACGAATAAAAATTCAAGTACAAACACTGTATATTATTTCTATTGTATGTATTTTAGTACATCCAATATTTCTAACACAAATTGCTTCCATCTTTGTTCGTCAGCATTTACTTATCGTAATTCTCTGCTCCCTTTCTTGCTACCATACAAAGTATTTAACAACTCATCAGAGATAATATCTTCATTGTATACTTACATGTTTAGTCCACCAGTGACATCAGTTCTCATCGAAGCATAAAACCAAGCCTCTGTCGCTTCCCCGAAATATTCTCGAGCACTTTGCATGGCATAAGTTCCCAGCGTCCACAGACGATTCGCGTAGGCGTTTCTGTAGGCAGCCTCCAACTGTTAAACAGTTTTAAAAAATATGGATTTTCAAAATATTAAATTAAAAAAGATATAAAAGACCATGGGTCTTTTTTGGAATGTATTGTGTCTGTGATGATGATGATGATGATGATGATGATGATGATGATGATGATGACGACGACGACGACGACGACGATGATGATGATGAATTTAATTGGTGAGAGACATGACTTTCTCTTTTCTATTTTCAGTTTTCTCATCAATTTGTTTAAGCTGACGATAAGATATACTACCAGATGCCAAGCATTCACCCACTATCTATTATATTCCAACCGAGAGATCATTTTAAGATTCTGACCATCCTTTTAAGTGCAATTGGTTCACCGGGGTTTATTTGCCAGGTACTCCAGTTGCTCATATAATTACAAGAATAATAGAGATCTTCCTAAGATTCCAGTTTCTTTACATGTTATACATAAGACCTTGGTGTTTTGTTATCTTTCCCCCCTCTAAGCTCTGTTTAACCAAGCATCGCTGAAGACACTATCTTTCGTTAAAGTTGCTTCTTTCTCCTTCTTGCTTAAAATCATTATGTCAGGATTAACAGCCTATTTTTCGAGGTACGTCGCTGTAGAAATTGCATAATCATAATTGATGCGTATGCCTTATTTTCAACTAACCCCAACCCTGTGTTCCAGAAATCCGTTTGTATCGTATTATAACAAGTCATGCCAAATCACATCCTAAGATCATTTGTAGGCATTTATGCTGACGACACTACCAGCTATGGCAACACTTCAAAGGCTGTAAACGACCAAGTTCTCTCTGATTCTCTCTCCTCTAATCTTGATCAACGAAATCGAATCGAGGCATGTCCAGTAAAAAAAAAAAAAATACATGTTGAAAAAATAAGTGTTCAGTTTCAACTAGAACGATTTTTGAAGAACAATAGGTAAAAAGGGAAGAGGAAACAGAAACCAACGTTGTTCAAAAGAAACCAAACTCAAATCCGCAAAAAAGTTGCAAACCTGGAATCATGAATGGAACAATGTTTCGTTCTCAGATAAGAAAACATTTCATCTTGATGATTCAGATGGCCTTCAATTTTACTAACATGATACCAGAGCTAGTGGAGGAGGAGGAGTAATAATACGGAGTGCCAATTATCTACTATGGCCGGCGTGATGATCTGATTTCAATGAAAATTTGTAGGAATGCCTTGAAATTTGTAGGAATGCCTTGATGAAAATAGCAAGCAATATGATTCCATTAATGATTTTACTAAAGCAATATTCTGTACATGGCGAAGTGTGCCAACTAATAATAAGGATTATGACAACATTTTTTTGACTCTTGAGTATATATCCGACAGAGTTAGACACAGTTAATCAACTGAGAACCACATCATAAATAAATATAAAAGCGTAAATGTGTGTATATATGTATATATGTATGTATGTATGTATGTATGTATGTATGTATGTTCGCTTTTTGTGTATGTCTGCAAAAGGCTTTTTTTCGTCGGCTCACTCCTTCTTAAAACTTTTTATATCATGTCTAAATACTAATATCTACGACTTAAGAACAGGGGTCGCGTGTGTATTTAATTTGCCCGACTTTTACCAGCTCGCCGTGTCTTCGAAAAGCGAATGATGGGGCGGGGGAAACAGTAACTGGCTTGCAGCGCTAAACTAGGTCAAACATCACACCACTTCATCGCACCTGTATATTTCACTTTATAAACTTTAATTTAACGTGATTATCAGTTCCTCTCCCCTCGTGGCCGAAATGGCTATGTCTCAGGTTTTTTTCCCTTTCCTTTCCACCTTTGCATCAAGGCTTCGGAGTTCAATCCTACCTTCCTACCAAAACTTTTTTTTTCTTTTACACCTCCAAACACCTGGCCAACGTTATTTTTAACACACACACACCTCCAAACACCCGGGCATATAAGATATCAATAAATACAAACTCGAGAGTCAAATCAATGAAAAGTATATGCTGTTGTCATAACCCTAGTGATTACTTAAAAAGTTTTGCCTCTAGCATCAAAGACAGAATTTGTGAAGCTTTGAATAATAGCGATGAAGCTACACGTTATTTTGGAATAATTTGGTTTTAGAAACATTTACTAGTTATTATTAGTAGTATGTTTCTAATGTTTTATCCATCCATTCTAGTTAATTTTACTTAAAAAATGTTTAAAGTTTGCATTTTTAAAATTTTATCATATCTTATTATATTTATTAACTTATATCATATATATATATATTATATATATATATTATATATATTATATATATATGTTATATATATTATTATCTATTATATTTATTAACTTGTATGATTGAGCCTCGTTTTAACAATCAAGCTTTTACAATTCAAAAGAAATAGAAACATCACTTTTTTCTTGTTTCTATTCTAAAGTTATGTCCAACACTGTATATGTATATATACTAGCCAGCCGCCCGGCATCGCCCGGTCATAAATACGTTTAAATATGATATTTTGATTACTGCAGATTTCGTATTTATTATTATATTATATTGAACCCAATATATCGTAATGATTTAAAAAGTAACAAAAAAAAAAAAAAAAAAAAAAAAATGAAATGACTTGTGCGCCACCACCGTGAATCGAAATCAAAACGTTTAGCTTACGAGTTACTTTTTCTTTTCCTTTGACGTTAATGTCTTACCTATTAAAACATGTTTGTAGCAAGACTAAACATTAAAACATGAGCACATAGCTACTATGTTACGTATGTATATTCGTAATACCGTCGTTCACCCTTCACTTGGCCAATTTCATTGTTTTAATTTTCACACTTTTGCACCGATTTCCCCCGGCTAAAACCCAAATATAAAGTTTCGCATGGGTTTGAATATCCATATTTGACGTTTCATGCATGCAGAGAAAAAAACTGACAGAGGAGTTTGGTCGGCAAAATTTTTTAAACAAATGCATTTATGCATACATGAACCTGTATAGAAAGAGGTTTGTGTTTACTATAATCTTTTTGCGTAAATATTACACAAATATAAATCATATAGAATATCTGCATTAACATAATTACACGTAATAGTTAAACCGAAAAAACTAATAGGGAATTAATTAAAATGAATGTTTAAAAGAAGATGCAAATTAGCTAGATCTTTTGCTAATGAATACAATTCCACGACCATATATAACAAAGTTGTGTTTTCTTTTTAAATAAATAGAAAAAAGAGTTTTTAATATGAATACTAATATACACCCACCCAAATTTATAGGAATATATATATATATATATATATATATATATATATATATATATATATATATATATATATATATATATATATAATTTTAAACATCTCAGCGTACCTTATCGTGCCAGGCTTTCGGCAAAGCTTCTTCAACCAAATAAATAGAAAAAAGAGTTTTTAATATGAATACTAATATACACCCCCCAAATTTATAGGAATATATATATATATATATACATAATATATATATATATATATACATAATATATATATATATATATATATATATATATACATAATATATATATATATATATATATATATATATATATATGAGCAAATGTTTAAAATTATATATATATATATGTATATAATTTTAAACATTTCAGCGTACCTTATCGTGCCAGGCTTTCGGCAAAGCTTCTTCAACCAAATGGGCAAACTCGTGGTTAAGAATGTTTTCTGTGTGTTGGTAAGGGTCCTCAGCACTACACATGACGTTGTCATCCAAGACTACAGTCCTACCGATGGTCATTCCAGCCATTTTATTCCATTTCTGACCATTAGCCATACAAGTATCTGCACAACCACCATCGCATCGGCCTAAAAAGAAATAATAAATACAAACATAAAGTATCTACTAAAATACTTATCCGGTATTCGTTTTAAAATTCAAATACATTTTTTGTTCGTAACATTGAAAGTATTATATTTTGATGCATGAATTCGAAAGAGTAAGTGCAATCTTTCTAAAACCTATTTTCAATAAGCAGAAAGAATAAACGGATATTGGATTACAATAGAAAATGCGAGCATGAAAAGTAATATTGTTAAGTTTAAACACGGAAAAGTAAAGGACTAGTTGCTAAAACTGGAAAAGAAAATGACAAGATATTCTAGTAAAAATATAATAAATTCATAGCTTAAAATATTGCAGCAATAAGAATTGATTATATAATGTTATAAATTGAATTTAAAAAGGATTCATCAGGCATAAGCGTGGATGAAACGCGGAATATTCTGTGTAGCTTTATTGCCATATATATTTTATAACTTACTACCTAGCTCTACCTACGTATTGAACACTGTTTAAGTAAATACTTAAAGTTTATGCATAAATTTATACTTTCGTATATTAATTTGTGATTAAATGAAGTAGTCATATATATATATATATATATATATATATATATATATATATAGTAATTTATAAAATATATATGGCGATTAAGCTACACTGAATATTCTGCGTTTCATCCACTATAGGATTCGTCAGGCTTATGCATAAGCCTGACGAATCCTATAGTGGATGAAACGCAGAATATTCAGTGTAGCTTAATCGCCATAAGCCTGACGAATCCTATAGTGGATGAAACGCAGAATATTCAGTGTAGCTTAATCGCCATATATATTTTATAAATTACTAACTAGCTCTACCTACGTATTGAGCACTTTTGAAGTAAATACTTAAAGTTTACGCATAAATCTATACTTTCGTATACTAAATTTATGTGAGTAAATGAAGTAGTTATATATATATATATACATATATATATATATATATATATATATATATATATATATATATATATATATATATATTGAAAAATGGCACTGGTAAATATGCTTACCGTAACATTCGGGTCTGTCGGCGTACCGAGCATGCTCGGGATAAACACTAAGGCCTTCCTCAGCGGTGAAGAGACCCACACCGAGAAAGCCGGTCAAAGCTGAAAAAACCTCGTCGGGCGAATTCTTGGTCATGTGGGAAACAATATCAGCCGCCTGATTAAAATAGAAGCGAACAAAAACATCAATCAGTAAATAGACTTTTTCCCCTGACAATAAATGAATAGATACAGTGTAACCCGGATAAAAGATACACGAATATAAGAAAAACGGATATAAGAGAGATTTTCTCTGGTCCCAAATTAGAGCCTGTGTTAATGTACAGGGTAACCCGGATATAAGAACTCCGAATATAAGTGTAACCCGGGTATAAGAGAGTTGTAGAGACCGGAGAATAAGTATATTATATCCGGGTTACACTGTAAAATAAAAATTACGCCTCCTTCAACAAATAAAAGTATTAAGTTCTCGCCGTTTTATTTTTTTAATTCGAAATCCAAATTTTGAATTCAAATTAAAGGAACGCTGTTGCTCTATATAATAGTTCCAGAATGTGACGTGTTGTTTGCCGATATTCCAATATCTCAGCGGGCACCACTAACAAGAGGTTCTGCACCAAGCTTAATCTCTCACTGGCGTCTGTGTTTGGTTCTTGCTTATATAATGTGAGCAAGGATGTTTGCGTTCAACTCTCTAATTAGGACTCCCCTATAAACCTAACTCCCAACCACACTGGCCTCTTACGTCTCAATGGCAATGAGCTTTGTTTGGGGTCAATAAAAGTAAAAAAAAAAAAAAATGGCATCTTCAAAAATGTGGAGAACATATTTCTCAAGAGATGAGTTGCCCACGTTGTTTAGGTTTCATGACGAAACAAAAATAAAAATGAAATTACGGAGTAAAGGACAAAATATAAACTTGTTTTCATTAATTATTGTTCAAAGAGAAATTAGTGCAACTCAGAGATCGAAACATCAAGAAATGAATGTTATACATAATTAGGCGTTTGGTGTCTTTCGGGAGAATTCTTGCAGCATTCGCAGAACCCAGAAAAGGAAACCAGTAAAGCAAGATATGTGTCCCAGAAAAGATATTTGTCCTGTTAAAGAATTATCCTTTGTGCATTATTGTCTGCGTTTTCTTAAATGTCTAAACAGCAACACAAGACGACACAAGCCGTTACATGACATATAACACATTTTGCTAGTTTTATACCACACCAAGCTATGCAGCAACATGTATATCCCAGCCATGGAAGATGGCAACGTTAGGGTTTTGCAGTTCTTGCATGTAGTTGTCGACATCTTCCTTAATACATTGCGTTGCTTTCTATAAATATATTGCCTTCTATAAATTTAAAGTTTTTTATATATACATACTACACAATGCTTCAAGCAAATTACATCAAACTCTTAACTCTAGATTGTCTAATGCATTCGCTCAAATTCGGCGATTAATAGTTCTTAATTCCCTTTATTCCCGTGACAATTGTTTGGTGACCCTGAGGTAAAAGCTTAACAAATGGAGCAAAAGGTGGCTTCGTGGCTGGGTTCAAATCTCATAACCGGCAGGAATTGTCAACCCTTGATAACCGCGGAAGCATGAAACAGTAATGTCTGTGGGTATAATTTAATGTTAAGTATATATGCTGTATATATATGTATATATATATATATATATATATATATATATATATATATATATGTATAAGAGAAAGAGAGAAACAGAGAGAGTGACAGAGAGAGAGAGAGAGAGAGAGAGAGGAAGAGAGAGAGAGAGAGAGAGGAAGAGAGAGATTCACCTTTCTCATCGCATCATCGGGAACACCTTCTGTGGCTGCAATGGGGATACTCGGTGCAGATGGTTTATAGTTGTACGCCTTGCCATCGTGGGTCACGTAATAATAGCGGAACGATGTGCGTTTTTGAATTTCAGGATAGCTGCGAAAGCATTAACAAAAAAATATCGATATTTAATTAGTATTTCAACAAACATTCGAAACATTTAAAAAAATACTTGTTTCATTCGAGATTTCACCTTTAATAACACAACCTTTTGTTTTATAAAATGGATCACCTGCGTAAACTTGTAGCAAATGAAAATATTAAAAACGAAGTGTCCACATACTTATTGTTTCTATTTAATATTTGCCCGCGAAGGGAATTCATAACCGTTTTTACTGTTCTATCTTGAAACGATTCACGTTGCACCTGCACCGTGCTGACGATTATGCTAGTATTGTGAAAGATTGTTGCATTGCGAGGGTCCATATTTATAATAGAAGCGATAGAGCTGAGAGATAGATGTGTAATGGAAGTGCGATGACAGTTCATTTAAACAGGAGGGAGATGCATTATTATAAAGGGTGTGCATTCAACCTTTGGAAGGGGTTTACATACAAAGTTCATTATACAAGACGATGAGACAAAACACATTACCTTGCGGTTGATGACAAACGAAAACAAAAGGTTTACAAAAAATATATGACATTTATTCATTCAGCTGGTTGAATTCAATAGCTCGTAACGCTGCTACATTGTCGTCTTTTCCTTCCATTTACTCCCTAAAAGGGTTTCTGTCAGTCCCCCGGTCCGCTTTACCGGACTCTCTTGGACTATCTGACTGACAACCCTTTTCTGACTCTGACTTCTAGTCTAACTTAAATGTATTTGTTGGTTCTATATTTCTTTATGACGTCAGCACACGGGCCAGACATGTGAATTCCATGCACATGCTTAAAACACGTGTCCTGGCAACACAAGCCCAGACTTTATTTCTATTGTTCCTTTATTCCTCGTTACAATGGATAATTCCTGCATCCCTGGAATCGTATCTAACTAACAAAATGTATTCATTTTAACTTCTAACAACTGCGTTCGATTTCAGCATTCCCCTTCAATAATAATATTCGACCCTAATTACTTCGTTTCTAACTAAAAACCGGGAGCTGTCTCCTTCAATATACAACATGTTGTGCTGAGTGCATGATTATTTTAATGAATACCGTTACGAACTATCGAATGCGACCCAATCTGGGATATGGTATAGGGTTCATTACCCCACCACCACTGTGACATAACCGTCCTAGGGAGCGAGGAGGCTCTCCACTGGAGGGGAGGCTGAGACTCCCGAAACACAGGAGAATGGCTGGCAGATATGATTGTTTTATTTGTTAAGTATCGTTGTATGCCAAGGCGACAGCAACCAAACTCTGCTGAAAGAAAGATTTGATTTATAAATTTTATTGTTTTGTGGAAACGACATCTTGATGTCACTTTGAGAGACCTGATGGAACATAATTTCGTTTCCGATGCCAACGAATGCTGACTCAGGGTTGTTTAGCCTCTGAGTGCAGTCACCAGACCGAGAGGTCACGTGGTTAACCTTTGGATCGTGAGAACCGGGCCTGCAATCGCAAATCCAATCGAGGAAGATGGGGCTTCCTCTGAGATGGCGTAATTAGTTGCGATTGGTCCAGGAAGCGGCCTCGACCCCCACTGCGACCTCACTACATAAACGAGTCTCTGCGTCGAAATCGGAAATACAATCGAAGGGTCGTCACTCCTCCTCTTTTCCCCGCATCCTTTCACTGCCATCGAGAGAGAGAGAGAGAGAGAGAGAGAGAGAGAGAGAGAGAGAGAGAGAGAGAGATCTATTGTTACATTCTTTTTAGCTCAGTGGCAAAATACGGACAATTGTATATATTGTGTACATCTATCTTGAATTAACCAGTAGAATAGATAAACGAGTCTGTCGTTCTTTTGTGTGCATGAGATTGATTCCCTTCCAGCGTGACAGATCGACGAAACAGGACACATTACGAGCCTTGTTTGGGGTCAATAAAAGTAAAGAAAAATGGTATCTTCAAAAATGTCTGCGGAGAAAAAAATTCTCAAGAGATGATGAAAGATTAAAAATTCTATTGGCAAGTAATACACTGGAACCACAGGATATGGTGACCCCTGCGATACGTTTTTTTCAGATTACCATGTGGAATACGATGTTTTTCTGGACCCTGGTTACGGCATTTTCCCAGCTTTACAGTGTTATTTATCACGAGGATGAGACACAAGGTCGGTTTTAAATGGAAGGAAAAAACAACTTCCACAAAATAGAAAAAATAGCCCAGTCTAGAAGGATTTCTCCTTTTTACCGGTCAAAGACAGAAAAGCAGTGTAATATAAGAACGGACATAATTTAGTCGAGGTAAACATGTAGATCTATTTCTTCTGGTCAAGAGCAACCCTAGTCAGGTTGCTTGGTCACATGGCTACTAATCAGAGTATATGACCTAGTAATTTCGACTGAACCTTTTAAGGACTCCATCCGTAGACCATTATTGGTTCGCAGACCAGTAAAAAATCTTCAAGGCAGCCAGGTCGACTAAACACTTTGAGTATAGATATCTTTACTTGATAATATACTACTCCTAAAAGGATTTCAGCAGCCGACATTTATTAAACTTATTATTGAATCCCTTTCAGTTCATTGTCGTAACTTCTGGCAACCTACATCCAACTTATGTATGCTATATAAATTTATATTAATGCTTATATAGGGTGTTTTTTTTGACAACTCTCTTTTCCTTAATTGCAGATTTGACAACTATCGGTTATTTTGAGTTCAACTTGGTTTATAAATTCATCATAAATAGATTCACACTCGAGCAGCGTTTCTAAATTGGAAATGATACGATCAATGTGTTGAACGAATAATTGAACGAAATGGACTTGTCAACCGGCAACCTTCTTGGTTCAATTAAACCACATTAAATAATTTTATGTAAAGTTCCATGTCTACGCTGATAAACCAGACACAATAGACAACTTGGAAGACAACATTCGACACGTTATTGTCGAAATACAGCATAATTTAATGCTTAGAGTTTGCGAAAAGTTGACCTCTAGATTACGGCATACACGCGCGAGCGGCGTGGGCCATATATCCGGAATTGTATTTAAATTATAAATGTTAAAAAATTAATATTTGGAATAAACCGCATATTTGTATGATAAATATATTTTCCCGTGATTTATTTTAATTTAAAGTTCGCCGCCTCTTAAAACTCTCTTTAGAACGACCTTGTTTTGCTTACTTCATCAATCCATTTTTATATACAGAGAATAGATGGTCTTATAACTTATGCGAAGATTAACCTTAATAATTACACTTTGCTTCTAGAATTGTATTTATTACTTCATTGCTTTTCGATGTATTAAATCTTTACTCTATTACTTGTCTAGCATTCGATCCTTCAACATTTCTTTCAAAATAGTCCAGATTGGTCGTTCTATGAATTATCCTAATGCGATCAAAATTCCAATAAAAAATTCGGTCGTTTACGAAAACCATTGACCGAAGGATGTCGCTATTATTTCAATCGCCTGTCAATAATAAGTGTCGAATAAAGTGAACGCATGTTATGAAGTGACCGTACTCAACACAGATCCTACAAATATATCTATGAACACCAGGTATGAATTGCCGAAATAGCTTGTACTTTTCCTACATTTCTTTTGAACACGATCTCAGTCTAATAATACTAAGTCTGTAGTGGCAATTGAAGTATATTGGTAAAATATAAAACAGTTTTAAATTGGATTCTAAGATAGACCCTTATTTCCCTAGAAATGCTCGTCAGTAGAATACAGTATCACGAGCTGCTTCCCGGTGAAAAATAACATTACCGTTTTCAAGTCCAATGTAAAAGAAATAGATATTATATACCCGGTATAAATCCGGTGACTAAGTAATCAATTTATGACTAGTTACAAGCATCGTTACTAATGTCTTCCTTATTTCACCGTCTACTTGTCTAAGTCAATAACTCTTATCCTCGAATAGTCTTTGGTCTTGCTAAGCGGTGAGTCATTTGTACAAAACATGCTTTAAAAAGAAAAACATATAAAAATTGAGTATTATATATCCATAAAGTCAACAGAAGAATGAAAGAAGAGAAAAAGAGAACAAGAAGAATATATTATTGTCGCTCCTGGGTTAGGGTTAGTAGAATCAGCTAGCATTCATGGGATATTGTTTCATTTCAATGAATAGATAAATAAATAGAGAGTTCATGTTGTTGATATTTTCGAATAAGAATAACACACTTACAGGAGAGGTTCTTTTCCAATATTGCCCCCTGGTGGCAGCGGTGGGGGATAAAAAGAATGAGCCACTAAAAAAAAAAAAAGGAATACATAATAAAAATAAACTTTGAATATATTAAATGACCAAAGGGTGGATTCAGCGTCTAAAATATCATTTGGGTTATAGTGTTAAAATTCACAATTAAAATATGTTAAGGTATGTCTAACTCAATGACTCTTATCCTCGAATGGTCTTTTGGACTTGATGAGCGCGGTGACTTGTTTGTACAAAACATGCTTTATAAATAAAAACATATATATATATATATATATATATATATATATATATATATATATATAAAATAAAATTATCGGAATCTTTTCCTCTTTTCCTTGTACATATTTGTGAATTATTCCATGGATTTCGGCCTTTTTGATTATTTTGGACCATCTTCCAGTTACGTAATTTCCTTGGATTTTATTTAAGCGAATGGAAATTCAATTAACTTTCTTGGATTTATATTTTTGGATTTTACCGTCATTAGATAATTTACCTTTCACCAGACTATCCATTCACGTGTAATCACCCTTTTCTTCACCATATTCCCTCTGCTTCGCTTTTTGTTATCAAGTAAGACCTTTGACTTACTTGCAGTTTCATCAAAGACTTTTGTATGCAAATCCCGATCTTGCATTTTGCTAATTCCTACCCTCTGATGAGAAGGAAAGTATTTCGTTGAAACTCCGCAGATTAAGGACTATCCACTTGTGTTTCCTTTTCGGATGTATATATAAGCCAACGGAAGAATGAAAGAATACATGTCTATATATGAATATACCAACTGTACCTGGCCACGCGTTGCTGTGGCTTAGTGGAAATGGAAAAAAAAATGTGGAGGATTACGGAAATGCCCCATCCCCTCTGAAATCCTCTGGTTTTTCTTTTATCACGTTAATGTCATCGATTAGAAACTTAACACGCAGGAGTTTTCTCAGTCAAGTTTTTAAAATATTATGTTTATGATTTGTATCGTTGAGTTTGATGTTTTTTTCGGTAAATTTGACAACGAGAATACGCTGGCCCAATCACCGCAAAAATACTTCGCGCACATCAAACTTACAAACTGAAACTAGAAATGAAATGTCAATTAATTATTTATTTATTTGTTTGTTTATTTGCTTGTTTAACTATTATTATTATTATTATTATTATTATTATTATTATTATTATTATTATTATTATTATTAGTCGTAGTAGTAGTATGATAATCATCTATATATTAATATCTGTATTCGCTTTGACCGTTATCATGCTGAGCATCCCTTAAAAGGAAAATGGAATATTCCAAACGGCTAATAAACAAACAAAAAAAAAATAATTAAAAATTGGTGTCGCTGTAAGATAAAACTTAGCCATATTCTGATTAGATGATTAAAATCCTATCTACATCCTGATTGAATAAAAAAAAAAACTTGTTTACCAATGAAAACAAAAAAAAATGGCGGTTGGCTTAAATACTTAAATAATGTACGTATTAACATTTATTCATAAAAACTTATAGAAAGAAATATAGAAATAAAACTCTAATTGTTTAGATGAATATTCTATTGTATGAATTTTAAATGATGTAATAGATTCTTTTTAATATTAAAAAATATTATGTGTTTGTAAATAAAATCAAGTTAGATGAAAAAATCATTCGTATGTTACTGTGCTATTTTTTAAATAGTATTTACAAGTTATTTTTCCTTTTTTTATACATTTATATATTTTAACATTTTATGTATAATTTTTATTATTTATTTTTGGATAAGAGTTTGACACTGCAGGTACTTATATAGAGAAATGACCGTGCATGTTTTTTTTATTATTAAATTCAATTTTTACGATATATTTGCTTATTAAATTGCTAGGTTAAACTACAGATTAGTTAAAAAAAAACAGAACAAAAAACACCCTCATGTTAAAAATGGATTTCGAAATAACGTTACTATTTCAGCACGGTCTTTTCTCTGTAACAGCACCATTTTTTTATTTAAATAAGCATTACAATTTCTCTCATTCCTTTGTTTTGTTTGTTAGAATAATTCTGATCAATATCTTCTTTTCTTGGTTTAATAGTAACGATGCCAAAAATTCGGTGTTTCGCATGTCCAGATAAACAAGTGAACTAGAATTCTTGACTTTAAACTTTAATCATAGCCAGAAATTAACAGTTTAAATACTTCGAAATCTCCTTCAAATGATGAATTAAATATGTTTTCCTCATTATTATTAGACAAAAAAAAAAAAAAAAACACCCAAAAAACTGGTGCTGACTGATTAAAGAAAAGGAGAAATTAAACAGAATTATTAATACTTAAAAATCTAAATTAAATTGTTAGTTAAAAGTATAACAGAATTACAAAATACACCCCCTCCCATGTTAAGAATGGATTTCTAAATAACGATTTTAGTGCGGTAACATAGACGCATAAGTATAATCTTTTTTTTGTTTCGAATTTGATGGAATATTTTTTTATTCGTAGAGATGGACTATGTTTTTTTTTTTATCTACTTCGTAGTGATATAAATAAAAAAAAAATTAAATTAAAGCAAAACTCGTTTTCTTATTTTTAATTATTTAATCAAGTAAAAAGTCCAATTTTTACTTGATTACTAACTAACATTTTTGGAGGGGTGGGGGCAGGATAAAGTTAATAATCAGACCCTAAAAATTGAATTAATCCATAAAAAGCTGTCAAGATTGGAGATTAGGTGGAAAATACTCTCGATCCATATATCACAAAAGGAATCCAATTTCCTAATCACCATTATGTTACTATTTACTTTAAGTTCTGCTTATTTAAAACTGTTAACTTCTAAGATACCGATATCATCGTTTATATATTGTTGGCATAGTAACATAACGGTGATTAGGAAATTATGTTCCTTTTTCAAGATAGAGGGATCGAGAGTATTTTCCCATCTAATCTCCAGTCTGATAAATAAAAATGAAAAATTTAAATTATTATTTGTTTATTGGGCAGACGTTTAAGAAATTGACCCCCACCACTAGCAGTGTCAGAAATTTCGTGAAAATAGTGAATAATTCCACCCCATTTTTCCAAGCTTATAACTCCTCGAAAAATGTAATTCAAGCCCTAATTTTTTTTTTCAATTAAAGGAGTAAGGACCAAGGTTTTATTTAAAAAAAAAAACAAAACAAAACAATGTGTTTTTTTTTTTTAAAAAGGTTTTAAACTTCGGACTTTACAGGTAAATTTCTAAAAAACTGATTTTTTTTTTTGTTTTAAATTTGAATATATTATTTATTGACCTTTTCTCTTCAATTTGTGATATATAAACCTATTAAACATAAATTAATTATTTACTTTTTAATAGACATTTCAAAATGAGAGGCGTAAATTATTCGACCCCCTATCTTTCTAAGCTTATAACTCCTCGAAAAATGTAATTCAAGCCCTAATTTTTTTTTCAATTAAAGGAGCAAGGACCAAGGTTTCATTAAAAAAAAAAAAAAAAAGACAAAAAGAAAAAATGTGTTCTTATAAAATAAGGTTTTAAACTTCGGACTTTACAGGTAAATTTCTAAAAAACTGATTTTTTTTTTTTGTTTTAAATTTGAATATATTATTTATTGACCTTTTCTCTTCAATTTGTGATATATAAACCTATTAAACATAAATTAATTATTTACTTTTTAATAGACATTTCAAAATGGGGGGGCGTGAAAATGGGGGGGGCGTGAAAATGGGGGGGCGTGAATTTAAAAAAAACGTTTGTCTAAAATATTATATTCGGTTTATTGGAAAGAACATAAAATTTCACATTGACCCTGAAAATATCGTAAAAATAGAATCAATAGAAAAATTTTGATAGATTTTTAAAATTTAAAAATTTAAAAATATTTAGTTTAAAAATTGAAAAATATTGAGTTCGGAAAATTCATTACTGTTTTAAAAAAAAAAAAAAAATATTTTTATTACTTTTAAAACAACTGTAATAGTTTATTTTGGAAGTATAATCCATAAAGAAAATAAATAACCCACTTTTAACAGAGAAATTACGAGATTTTTATATTGTATTCGCAGTTTCGTGTTAGGGGTGTCAAAAATTCCTACAAAAATTCTGATACTACTACCCCACCACCTCTAAATTCCACAATTAACCCCCCTTTTTTCACGTTAATCTCATCGATTACAAACTTAACTTTCAAGTTAAGAAAAAAACATTTGAAGAAAAAAAAAAGTTATGAATTTTACCGTCGGGGATTAGTTTTCAATTATAACGTTCTACTAAATTGAAAACGTACTTTGTGACCATCACCTAGAAAAATATCGCAACTCGATGAAATTAACGTGAAAAAAAAAGTGTAAATTGTGGAATTTAGAGGTGGGGGTCAATTTTCTAAACGGCCGCCGTTTATTGTGTAACCTTAGCTAACCCTTTGAAAGAGATTAAAGACAGATATGTACTGGGAATTCTATTTGCAAATGTTTGTGTTATTGAATTTAAAAAAAAAGATGGCTACCATACTGACACATGATCATAATGTTGCGAGATCAGGATAAGATCAGAACAGTTCATCAAATTGATGCAATTGTCAGCAGGGATACCAGAACTTGAAAATCCAGAGCTTCGTGATTTAGTTAAGTCTTTAATCATTCATGGTCCAACCTCAATGTAATTGTTTGATTATGTGATAAGATGTTTGTTACTGATGTGTGTGTGTTTTTTTAAATTTTCAACAACCGTGGAATTTCCACGGTTTCTGCTAGTTATTATTATTATTATTATTATTATTATTATTATTATTATTATTATTATTATTATTATCTTTTAAAAATACGTGGTTCTATGTATAAACTTACACGGCACAAGGGAGATAACCTTGGTTTAAAAAATGCATGATTTAACTTACCTGCTAGATAGCAGGCAACAATTAAACAGACGGCCTTCATAATGGTGGCGAGAAAATAGTTCGCTCCTTGGACTAAAACTAAAGAAGAAATACTGTTTAATATAACATTTGGTTATCAGACGTGGGATCAAACCATCTGCTATTATCTCTTTATCGCTTTGAAAAATACACAATTATACACAACACGTAGAAACGAACATGTCTCACTGCCCGTTAAAGATAAATAAAAATAAAATATTAAGGCTGACAAAAATTGTATTTGCTCGGTCTCAGAACATAAGCATTACCTTCCTCCTTCGGAAGTTAACGAAGGGTTTATTTATTTCGACATGTTCTTTCGGGCGGGGGGTGGTGCTTGTCATTTTAGGTACCCATATCCGTGAAATCATGTCGATGGGACAAAACAAACTATTGAAAAAATAAAATGATAATGTCATTAAAAATGCTGAATTATTTATTGTGAGAAAAAAATTCTGTGTAGGAATGAAAACTTTTTGTTGTTGCTAAATATTATATGATGAATCTTTTCGAGTTAAAATCTATTTAAAATACACATTTTGTATTGGAAAATACACACTTTAAATATGTAAACATTAGGTAAAGTTATTTAATATGGCCCAAATGGACGGCCATTTTGGATAACTTATTATTCTTTAACTCATATTTAAATATTTGAAGTGTGTATTTCTCAATAGACAAAGTATATTTCTCAACTGATTTTAATTCGAAATGATTCCTTAAATAATATTATTTAACAAAAGAAAAAAAAGAAAAGAAATGCCTACACATTTTTTCTCGCAATAAACTCACGCCGTGATTTTGCAAATAATAACATTTCGCTTGATTGAATTTTTGTTGGAAAAAGTTTCAATTGAAAAAATAATAATTTGTTAATTTCTGTCTTTAAGTTTCTAAATTTTTTAGATGAGCATTGATAATTTGTAATCTATCGAACTCGGGAATCTGTACGGAATTTCAAACGGAGTTCTTTATTTAATCTATACTCTCGTTCCGTCAGCCATGATTGGGTAGAAGTCTTAAGTAATTTGCCATTGTATTCACACACACACAAAGGGAGAGAGAGAGAGAGAGAGAGAGTAAAAGTAAATCTCATAAAACACAATTGCAACTACTCTTCCGATTTTATTTGGATTTATGTAATCATGCCGATATTCTTTTTATTTTCTTGTAAAGTTAATGAGTTCTTATTCTTCTGACAAGTCATGGCGGAACAGATTAAAAAACATGATAATTACATGAATGGTTCTGCGCCACGAAACCGGTGCTGTCATGAATTGAACATTTTAACATGTTGAAAGAAATAAACGGTAAGATGGACAACATCTTGGAAATTTGGAATATAGACTTTTGTCATTTATATGTATATGCTCTGTAGTTACATCGAGCTTAATAAATTAAAGAATTGGTATAAATAAAAGGTAAAATATAATTTAATAAGCATATTTTTCTTAAATATATATATATATATATATATATATACACACATATATTAGACACTAAGAGGAGATTATAGATAGATATATAAATTCCTGTTCACATACACCTTTCAGAATAAAGCTAGAACCCAGAACTAGATAGAATCGAGCAATTGCATCGACAACGGACAACGCCAGACCCAAAGTGGGTTTCGATGTACTGCATCTCATCAGTGACGTGCTCCGACATAGGCGCGAACCCAGGTCGTCGCACTCATGAAGTGTGCAATACTGACGACCTAACGAAATGGGCCAAGGCGCAATCTATTGACTATGCCTCGATTTTTTTTTTAAATTCTTATATTTTCATCCAGTTCTACATTCACATCGTAGAATGTAGAACTGGATGAAAATATAAGAATTTAAAAAAAATAGGAATTTATATATCTACATATATATATATATATATATATATATATATATATATATATATATATATATATATATATATATATATATATATATATTTCACATAAATCTGTGTTTTTTCGACTAATAAAATAAAGCATTTATTCAAAAAAAGTAGTTTAAAATTTACAACGACCCCCCCCCCTAATAGCCGATTATATTGATTTGTTTCGTTATTCGTATGCAAATTCTTTTTCAATAGCCGGAACGCGTGTTTCGTTTCATATGCCCAACGTTTCATATTTCTCAATTTTGATTTACAAAGTGATTTCGGCCATTAACTGAGCCATAGCAACGCGTGTCCGGGTAGAGCTGGTTAGATATATTTTAAAAATAAAAACAATTGTTATCTTTACAATCCTTATGAGAAAATAACGCATCTTGAAATAAGTTCAGTATGAAATTTGTCCGAATTTTCTACTGATCACTTGTTTTGTGTGTGTATGGTGGGATTGTATAAATATAATTTTACACTTTATTCAACAGGTCGGTCACATCAGTATATGCATAGCTCAAGTATGCTAGTGAAAGTTGTCCAAAGGCTCGATCGACTTCGCCATTGCAATACCATCGCTCGTATATATATATATATATATATATATATATATATATATATATATATATATATATATATATATATATGGGATGAGCTAAAAGTAGGTGGACAGCATTATGAATAGGTTGTGTCAGTTTTATTAATGCAATTCTTTATTATGTTTTTTATTGTCCACCTACTTTTTGCTCAACCAAAACCCAAACAGCACCAGTGCTTCAATTTTTGCAAGAGCTGGAATCGCTTCAAGATCCAGGCAGGCCCGATGTAATGCGTTGAATGAGATGGCAAGGAACATCAAAACTATTCAAAGGCCTTCATTGAGCAAACAACATAGGGAAAAACGAATGGCTTCTACATAGAATTACATGAAAATGGATTTCCAACGTGTCCTATTTACAGATGAGACCCGTACTACTCTTAATGACCCAGATGAATGGGCCAAAGCTTGGAACTCGAACAGAACTCCAACCCCTTACAGAGTTCATCGCCAACGAGGAGGTTGAGGCATTATGTTTTGGGCGGGAATCAATAGAGATAAGTTAGTTGGACCATTCTGAGTTCCAGATGGTTTAAAACTTACCAGCAATGCGTACACTGTCTTTTTGGATAAACATTTGTCACCATGGCTAGATGACCTACCATTGTCACGTCGCTCTCAGATGATTTTTATACATGACAATGCACCATCCCATTCTGCTAGGGCTTCTTTGGAGAAACTCTCAGGACTTGACCACCGTGTTCTCCAGACCTTAATTCCATTGAATATCTCTGGTCAATATTAAAAAGAGGAGTTTATGAGGGAGGAGAGCAATTTACTTCAAAAGATGTTTTGTGGAGGAACATAGTTGATATTGCTAGAGCATAACTTCTTTTTGAGATCAAACAATTGACTTCCCTGGAGGACAAAATGTTGTTTTAAGTTATTTAAAAAATGGTGGATATGTCGATAAATAATTCATTTATTTGAGGCTTAGCACCTAGGATGTGCTTTTTCTCATTATTCTCTCAGTCATCCATGCTAATATCACAGAATTACCGACAAGTAAGTTTTAAAAATGCTTTTAATCTAATGCGGATTTACCATACTAAATATACCCGTGATCCGTTGGCTCAAAACTACTACAATGACTTATTTTATTTTGATTTTATTCGAAAATTCATGAACTATAACATATCTTTTAAGAGATTATTCTAAATATAAAAACAATAAGTATCTTCGCTTTCACATTATTGTTCATAATATTATTATTGCTATAATTTTCAGTTTTGTATATATACTAGCATGGATGTCCGGCATTGCCCGGGCGTTTGGAGGTGTGTGTTGAGCAAAAAAAAAAGAAAGTGGTAGTAGGAAGGCAGGCTCGAACCCGTACCGCGAAGGAGGAAAAGAACGGGGAAAAACCTGATTTCTATGTTGTTACGACCACCGCCAAACCGGAAGTTCCATTTTTTAAAATTAAGGCTAGACAATCGAAAGGAGAGGATGACTTTCAAAAATATCAGCGAAAAAAGCGACCCCCAGTAGAAAAGTGACCCCCCTGTAGGAAATTGCCTAGTTGAAGATGAAGATATGAATGTTTTTAGTAAATTTTTCGATATTTGTCGTCTGAAAGGTCGAACTTTAAAACGATACTAATCTTGGTAAAATTCATCGTCTCTGTCGAAAATTTTAGGCAGACATGCAAACATACATACATACATGCATACATACATTTATATATTGGTAACTAAAAATTTTCGACCCAAACTGATTAAAAAGCTTGTCCTATCTCTGAATACCCATTATGTAAAATTTCAAATGTTTAGACCAGAAATTGTCTGAGTAATTTTGTAGAGACCGCAGAGATCAATTTTTTTTTAGATTTGACCCCTATTATGACTCCTTAACATTTATTGTTTTGGGCTCAAATTGAGTTATTAAGTTAGATCCATGTCGAAGGAACCTATATCTAAAATTTCCAGTGTTTAGATCCAAAATTGGCGGAGGAGTTTGGTAGAGTTCTCAAAGGTCAAATCGTTGAACTTTGACCCCTTAACAGCCCAATTTCTGGCCAAAAACCGATCACATAGATTTTCCCAAATCTCAGTACACTGTATATCAAATTTCGAGTCTGTAGACTTTAAATTGAGAGAGTTATTGCGTAGGGAAATGTAAACAGACACACAGACAGGCACACAGATACACAGACAGAAAGATACCCAGACACGTTCACTTTTATAGATATACTAGCCTGGGTGCCCGGTGTTGCCCGGGTGTTTGGGTGTGTATGCTGAGCAAAAAAAAAACAAACAACAACAACAAAAACGGTCAATTTTTTTAACTTTGACCCATATTATGACCCCTTAAAATTTATTGTTTTGGGCTCAAACCGAGTTATTTGGGCTCAAACCGAGTTATTAAGTTAGATCCATGTCCAAGGAATCTATATCTAAAATTTCCAGTGTTTAGATCCAAAATTGTTGGAGGAGTTTGGTAGAGTTCTCAAAGGTCAAATCGTTGAACTTTGCCCCCTTAACAGCCAAATTTCTGGCTGAACACCGATCACATTGATTTTCCCAAATCTCAGTACCCTGTATATCAAATTTCAAGTCTGCAGACAAAAAATTGACAGCGTATGGAAATGTACACAGACAGACACACAGACACGTTCACTTTTATATATATACTAGCATTTCAACCCGGCGTTGCCCGGGTATTTGGAGGTGTATGTTGAGCAATGTACACACACAGACACACAGACAGACACACACTTTTACTTATATATATATATATATATATATATATTTATATATATATATATGTTGAGAATGGGGTTGACTATGTAGAAAATATTAAAATACATCATTGTAAACACCAGCGTAAATTAACTCCGTGTGTGTGTTTTTAATATCTAGAAAATATTTACAAACATGACACTTATTTAATTCTGCATAATAACAAAATAAAATTTTGCCTATTTTTGACAAAAATTTTTAGCAAAAAAAAAAAAATGAATAAAGTGTACCAGTCCGTGTAAATTAAAATCAGTTGCGTAGCGATGTTCTAGACGTAAACATCCTAGTTTTTTTTTTTACAAGGGTGTCACCACTTATCAAGGCCCAGAGGCCACTCGAGGATAAGGGTTAATAGGTATACATTAGTCATTGTGATTTTAGCATAGTAAACAGTGGGAATTTTGTAACTTGGATTACTTAGGGGAACGATTCAATTAGAACTTGTTCACATTGGACTTTTTCTTTTTTTTTTTCATAGGTATCAACTCATTATCAAGGCCAAGAGGCCACTCTAGGATAATGACGTACATAAATATTACACGACTAGAGAATCATCATGAATAGTTGTTTTGCCTTAATTTGTCGTACATATAATCTCATCTAGGGTCACAATTTGTAGTCCCTATAATCCCATCCAGGGCCCTTACTTATCGTACCTATAATCCCATCTCGAGCCCTTATTTGTCGTGCATATACTCCCATCTAGGGTCACAATTTTTCGTACATTTAATCCCATCTAGGGTCACAATTTTTCGTACATATAATCTCATCTAGGGTCACATCGGACGGCGTGACCATTTGCATGCTAACCACGACTTCAAGAACGTTGTTCCACAACCCAACAATTCGGACCGAAAATTTCGTTTCCACGGATTGATCAATCAATTCACGTAGTTTTTTTTGTGGGGTGGGAGGTGAGAAGGGCAGATGTGCTGCACTTACAAATAGAATAAAGGATTTATTTTATCTCGTGAATTAACGCTCCTACTAAGCGAATTCACCATACAGTCACCAACCAGCTTGCATGGCGCATCGATTCTATCTGTCCTCCAAGGAACTTCTTCACTCCCTTGGGAATCACGATCAGTCAGCAGAGAGAGAGAGAGAGAGAGAGAGAGAGAGAGAGAGAGAGAGAGAGAGAGAGAGAACCCAGAAAGCATCGATAAAAAGGCCCCTATCCTCTCTTCTCCTCGCTACCCTTGTCCACTGAACAATCCAGCATAGGTGACAATCGCTGAAGATAACCGCGACACCCAAATAACACCCCTTTCAACTCTCGGACATTGTCCAAGTTTCTGTCATTGAAATAAACCTTTTCGTTGTTGTGTTTTAAAAGAAGTTTTGTCTTATTATTCCGTGCACCATGATCGACTACTAATTAATTTATAGAGGTGAAATCTCGCATCGCTAAAGATGAAAACATGGCGGCTAAGAACATGTCTAGCTTTGTTAAATGAAGCTCATGTTCAACTGGAAAACAGGATTCAAATTTCGTGCGGAATGTTGTCTTGTGAAATTTTCTATTGTTTTTGCTTTTTTCGTGGTGAGAGATTTATTGTTTTTCGTTGTATTTTCTTGAAAATTTTGTTTTGTTTCGGGTATTACGCAAATATTTTTCTTCTGTTTTTGATAAAATACTACTTTTATTCTTTTTTTTTTTTGTTGATTTGGAGTAATTTTTACTTACCAAAATGTGGAGCAGTGAAGATTTCTGTGTGACGTTCTGTTGTATATAGGGTTCATTAGAGAAAATAGAATATATGAGAGAAAAGTAGTTCATACTTTTCTTTACATAGGTCAGCGTCTTCTTCGGTGTCGATCACAACTGTTGGGTGTCAGATGAAATATACACGGACGATAGTTTACAACGTAAAATGAAACACACTGGAATCTGGATGAGTCTCTCTAAGGGATCACACGTACAACTGTTTTTATTTTGACATTTATATTTTACTAGCATGGGTGCCCGGCGTTGCCCAGGTGTTTGGAGGTGTATGCTGAGCAAAAAAACAAAAAACAAAACAAAAACAAAAAACAAACAAGCAAAAAAACAAAAGAAACGTTCAATTTCTTTAAACTTTGACCCCTATTATGACCCCTTAACATTTATTGTTTTGGGCTCAAATTGAGTTATTAAGTTAGATCCATGTCCAAGGAACTTATATCTAAAATTTCCAGTGTTTAGACTCCAAATTGTCAGAGGAGTTTGGTAGAGTTCTCAAAGGTCAAATCGTTGAACTTTGACCCCTTAACAGCCAAATTTCTGGCCGAAAACCGATCACATTGATTTTCCCAAATCTCAGTACCCTGTATATCAAATTTCGAATCTGTAGTCTAAAAATTAACAGAGTTATTGCGTAGGGAAATGCACACAGACACACAGACACACAGACATGTTCCTTTATATATATATATATATATATATATATATATATATATATATATATATATATATATATATATATATATATAATTATTCCAGTTGTCTCATGTTTCCCCAAGAGCCTGTTTTATATGCCTTCATATTCTTTTGCCTTTCAGCCTCAGCTTCTAAGCTGAGTTGGAGCAGGTCCTCATACGTCCTAATGGTTTGCCAAAAACTCCTAAGCTGTCTAAAATTTCTTGTTTTCTCTTTTCCGGTGATGTAGCCTATTAAAGGACTTGTCTCCTTAACGTGACTCTTTGTCACCTATCTAAATGTGGGGCGATCAATGTCACTTATCAATTATTGTTTTGAATTTCTAAATTCGTATGTTTATAGCTAAGTGCAGCTAAATCTATAAACATATCACTTAACCATATGATTAATTTTCAGCTAAAGTTATTTCACCAAAACAATGTTTCTCTTCTTAGCTTAGCCAAGTGACTGGTGTTGTCCAGAATCAGCGTTTCCCGGTAAGCTCTATACAACAGTTCATTCAAGCAAAAAGTCTATACATGCTTGATTGACTGACTTTATAGTGTCGGGTTGTTGTTCACGTATGTGGATTGGATGTGACCACATTTTCATAAGATCGGCTAGGAAATTATAAAAACACCTCTAGAGTCGATCCATTAAAAAAAAAATTTTTTTTAGTTTAGTTGGTTTTTCGTTCGTGCTTTTACTGAGGCTCCTTTTATATTGTGGCCATTTTTTTTTACTGTCAGTTTGTGTTTTGTTAGTAATCGTGCATAGTGAAGCGACCACCTGTGTTACCGTTGCAACTTACAGATAAACTTAACCAGAATGTGGCGAAGGCGTCAGCACACAAGGATAAGGATTTCATTGTTTTTTCCGTTCACATCGAGTTTGAGATTTAATACTTCGAGTTGCCTAAACCGTCAATTCCCACCACATTTTTGTCGGCTAAAATCTGACACTTTTACTATGTACACACACACACACACACACACACACACACACACACACACACACACACACACACACACACACATTAATATTTTCTCTCTCCCCTTTTCTCTCTCTCTCTCTCTCTCTCTCTCTCTCTATATATATATATATATATATATATATATATATATATCTAAGAGGAGACTCATCGGGACAATGCGTAGCTCAACAAATTGCTTTGGAGCTCATATACGATATACATAAAATGATAATAAAAAAATATATATATATACAAGTGCACATAGATATATTCGATTACCCAATAACGACGATGCATCAATTAGGGATGTAGGATAAGTAAAAACTCTTCATACCATGGCATTTCGAAGCTTAATACTTCTCATCAGAAGAGGAGAAAATATGCTAGGTAACATATTAAGGATGCGACGTCTGGCAATAATTACATTAGAAGCTTAATGATTTTGCGTGAAAGGAAAATCGTGATATATTAAAACTGTTGGGAGAGGGAAATGGGAGAACTTCAGTGATCCATCCCTTTCAGAATTCCGAAAAGGATGGAACAAATTCTGCAGGAAATCTCAAGTGGGAGAACTGAATGCATAGCAGAGCATATATAAAAGTTAAGAGAGAAAAAAACACAAAACAAACTTAGCCCGATCTCAAGGACTTATTTGAACCCACAAGGGCTTTGTCCAACGAGGAGAGATAGTCAGGTTAGCGTCTGAGCGAAATCATAGGATAAATTTACAACAGTTTTTGTTTTATTGAATAAAAGGGGGAAAAAGGGTAAAAAAGTGGAGGGAAGGAAACGAGGAATAATTTAACGGTGGGGAAAAAAGGAATAACGAGGTAGAAAGAAAGATCAAGATGCGAGGAAAGGACAAAGAAACTTGGGTGACCGTGTGGCCTTTCTCCCAAACATAAGTGGGCCATAAAATAAATTTCTTTTAGAAAATGTTTCTTTTTTTAAAGGCACTTTTTGTTCCTACACGTCAACAAATAAGTAACAGAGAAAAAATATATAACTTTAAATATTATTTTCGTATCAAATTCTATACACATTGCATTTCAGGTTATTAATTTTATTGTTCACTAGCAAGGAAACCCGACTGAAGCTCGGGAATGAATACAGATCAACAACTAATCACCTTCCCATATTTTGTCACGACATCGGTAAAATCGCCCATTTTTCAATCCTGCCCGCAGTTACTTATTCCACAATATATTGTAGTCTACATTGCACTGTAGAGAACCCACTGTTTATTATTTTAAATTATTTTTATATGATAGCTTGAATTAAAGTTTTAAATGCAAACATCAAGTATCATGATTCAATTGAGCTCTAGCCGGAAACATTCATTGCGAACGCGCCCCTGTCATATCAAAGAACGTGTTGTTGATTTTACATGCTGCGTCTTTCTACTTGTGCGATGATAATGGCTTGAATAAAAAGTTTAAAATGCAAAAATCAAGTATGATTGTTAAATTGCGCTCTTAACAGAAGCATTCATTTCGAACGAGCCCCTGTCATATCAAAGAGGCTACTATTGATTTTATATGCCGGACCCTTCTGCTTGTGTGTTAATAAAACTTCTTAAATGCATTTGTGATGTTAGACTGTATAAGGCGTTAACTTTAATCAAAATCTCCTGTTCCTTCTTTCATCGGATTTTTTCGATTATCGATGCTTATCGAAGACATTCCGATATAAAATCTATCTAAAAGCACTGCCAGGCAGATAAAGTACATATGTGTGAAATTTCAACAAAAAAAGGAGTTTATAGGAAACTTACTCACTCACATACATACATAGACACACACACATAGACACACACATGTGTCTTTTATACAATATTGGAAATATTGATTTATCTATATTGATTTGCCTATACGTAAACACTCTAGTGCCATTTTATCATTGCATTATTCCCATTTGAATTCGCCCCGCCAAGATTTCTCTAACTCAAAGTGATACTACAACATAAAAATGACAGCAACATTATTATACTTATTAGGCTCGTCACTGCTGCGATCTTTGCAGATGACTAAGTTTTTATCCCTTGCTATTTTACCCATTGTTCTTATCCAGGATATATGTTATCTTTACATATTGATATTACGTTACCTATTATTAGCAGGACCCGTTTCTCGACGTTGCCCGAGGAGATATAAAAGGGCACTAACTAATTGAATTGCTGAATCTTTTCTATTTTATTGTTTAAAAATTGTTTATGCTTGCGCGTACTTATCCAACTTTTCAATTAGAAATGCGCCTGAAACCTTGTTTTGTGTTCGCATGTACATGTGAACTGAAAACATTCAATGTAATTTATGTTATATATTTCAAAGCCTAATACTTCTCATCAGAAGAGGAGAGAAAATGCTTAACATATTACGGATACGACGATAATGGTTTGAATTAAAGTTTAAAATAAAAAATCAAGTATGATGGTTAAATTGTGCTCTGAACAGAAGCATTCCTTTCGAACGTGCCCCTGTCATCTCAAAGAGTCTACTATTGATTTTATTTTTCAGTGCGTTCGACACAAATTTGATTCCTATTTTCGTCTCGTCAATTATTAAAATTGTCTTTTTTTCTAAAGTGGTCAGTTATTTAAGAATTAAGAACCTCTCCATGTACAAAATGAAAAGAACGGTACAATATTAATCATTACTAGATGATGAAAATGAAAATGTTTGCACCCCGAGTTTTCCGTTATAAGAACAATAAGACCTCCTAATTTTCAAAAATAAAATCTTATAGATATTATTTTAAAATGCAGAAAGTATTCGTTTTTCGTTGTATTTACTCTTTTTTTTTTATTGAGAATTATCCTTAGACTGAGGTAATTATAAAATTGTTCTGACTAATTATTCTAAAATGCTGAAACCATTTGTTTTTCTTTGTTGTCGCTAACCTTTCTTTAAGAATTCCTCGTAGACCAGGGTAATTATATATTTGCCCGAAATAAGTATTTTAAAATGCTGAAGCTATTTGTTTTTCGTTATCTTTAATCTCTCCTTGTTTGAGAATTCCTCCTAGACTGTTTTTTTTTTTTTTTTTTTTTTGTAAATTTTCAAATTAATACATATACCCCCGGATAATTGCCGGGTATATTTTTTCTCAAATGTTTTCCTGGTAATGTATTGCAAATTGAAATACAACAAAAGGTTTATATATTATTATTATTATATATCATTTAATTGGAATAATTGGCAGGTGGCGTACTTTTTGGCGCGCTTGCGTGCCAAAAAAGAATTACCTCTGCAAAGGTATTTACCTAAGCTAACAGGAACGCTCGGCGTAGTCAGATCGTAAAGTAAATATGATAATTTAATTTTTGCAGATTTTGTATATATTATTATAGAGTTAATGCTCTATCGATTGCAAGTACTATTTGATTCTAAAAAAAAAAACAATTAAGGAAATGCGTAAATCAGTATGAATAAATAAAATTACGAAAAATATCCATTAGAATAATAATAGAAAAAATATCCATTAGAATAATAATAGAAATAATATCCATTAGAATAATAATAGAAAAAATATCCATTAGAATAATAATAGAAAAAATATCCATTAGAATAATAATAGAAAAAATATCCATTAGAATAATAATAGAAAAATATCCATTAGAATAATAATAGAAAAAATATCCATTAGAATAATAATAGAAAAAATATCCATTAGAATAATAATAGAAAAAATATCCATTAGAATAATAATAGAAAAAATATCCATTAGAATAATAATAGAAAAAATATCCATTAGAATAATAATAGAAAAAATATCCATTAGAATAATAATAGAAATAATATCCATTAGAATAATAATAGAAAAAATATCCATTAGAATAATAATAGAAAAAATATCCATTAGAATAATAATAGAAAAAATATCCATTAGAATAATAATAGAAAAAATATCCATTAGAATAATAATAGAAATAATATCCATTAGAATAATAATAGAAAAAATATCCATTAGAATAATAATAGAAAAAATATCCATTAGAATAATAATAGAAAAAATATCCATTAGAATAATAATAGAAAAAATATCCATTAGAATAATAATAGAAAGTAAAAACAAAAGTTTTCGAAGTTATGTATTCTTACTAGCTGTTTCCGTTTATTGTTTAAGTCTTCCTCTTCTTTTCAAATCTTCCACCAATAGTATTAAATTAAATTCCAGTTTTATGTCCTCTTTTTTTTTTACATGAAAACAAAACAATTAAGACTTTTTCACTTCTTTGAGTAATGTCATGTTAAGAACGGCTTTCGGAATATAATATTCCCACTCACTCTCGTATTTTGTAATTATGTAAACTTTTATTCAATAAATTGTTGTTCTGTAATTTTCAAATTTCACCCTTATTCTGAGGTTAAGCAAGTTTACCAACAAGCAAGATTCACAAGATTTTAGTTAGTTTAAAGGGTGATACTATGATTGTTTTCAAACTGAAAATTTAGTAGTTCTACGCTATAAAACAAAGTCGAAACATCGGACCACTAAAACTGTGTGGGTCTTGCTTGTTTAAAACTTTGCTTATAGAAAGAAAAGTAAAAATTTAAAATTTGTTTCTAAGTTCGCTTGCATACTGCGACGATAAAAATCATCACGATCGCATTGAAAAACAGATCACAACTTCAACAACCAAACTTAGAAACATTTTTCCTATATATATATATATATATATATATATATATATATATATATATATATATATATATATATATATATATATATCCCCTCTTTCACTCAATAAACTGTTGGTATCGTTACAACCGCCGTTTACAATAATGTCGTTTTTTTGACGTTCAACATTAAAAGATCATAACGCTTTTCATAATAAACTTTTTTAATCGAAATAAACACCATTAAAATCGACACATTTTTACTACCGAGAAACAAGTTTATTTATTCCATTAGCATGGAAATCCGGAGTTCTAGAAGCGATGCAATCATTGAAGGCCGATTCGGCATCATGTCGGCTTTTGAAGCATTTTTCGCGTAGGAAATTGTTGAGATGCTTGAAAAAGTAATAATCGGTGGGCGAGAGGTCCAGTGAATATGGCTGATGAGGAGGAGTCTCGTAGTCCAATTTGTTCAGCGTCTGCAGGATCAGTTGAGCAACATGCGCGCGAACGTTGTCATGAAGGAAAATGAGTTCCTTCATATTGACCAATCTCGGGCAAATACGTTGAAGCTTCTGGTACATTTCGTCAATGTGTCGGCAGTACTTCTCCGCTGTAATCGTTTCGTGCTGATCCAAGAAGCTGTGATGGATGAGACCGGCTGCAGACCGCCAAACAGTCACCATAACCCTTTTTTGTGCAATTTCACCTTCAGGAATAGTTTTTGAGCTTCTTCGGCATCCAACGACTGTACCGAACGTCGCCGGTTGTCGTAGAGGATCCACTTCTCATCACACGTCAAAATCCGCTCGAGAAATGAGTCGCTTTTGTTGATAGAAGGAGCGTTCTAAATCTAAAAATGACATTTTTTTTTATTATCATTCAATTCATGCGGCACCCATTTATCCAACTTTTTTGACTTCCCTATTTGCTTTAAATGGCGAATGACTATTGAGTGGTCGACCTCGAGTTCAACAACAACTTCTCGTGTGGTTTTGCACGGATCAGCTTAAATTAAGGCTTCTAAATATTCGTTATCAACTGCAGTCGGCCGGCCGCGACTGTCTTCATCTTCGATGGTCTCATTACCATTGTGAAATTCCGTGAACCACCGTTGTGCCACGCGTTCATTAGTGATTTCTGGGCCAAACGCATCATTGATATCACGAGCTATTTCGGCAGCTTTTCGGCCTAGTTTGAACTGGAACAAGAAAATCGTGCGGATTTGTAATTTTGTTCATACTGTCGTAATGCCCGCAAAAAGAATTAACGAAAAGCTTGAGAACGGTAACGAATAACAAAATTCGATAGAGCGAAAAACGCGCTTCAAAATGATATATAACATAGCTATATATATATATATATATATATATATATATATATATATATATATATATATATATATATATATAACACAATGAACAAATTCAGAAATCATATATAAAAGTAACATATGTGAGAAAACGATATTGTTTTTTTGCACCAACCTTATAGCATCTGTTGTTTGGATAAATTCTGATGGTATTTCAATTTATTAATTTTTATTAGCTATAAGTCAATGTAGATTAGACGACTGGTCATACCACACCCGTGCCATCGGTCCCAAACTGTAGTAACATTTTCAAAATAACATCGAAAAGAACAAAACGCAAAGCATGTGTTAATAAGTGCATCGATACTTATTAATACTTTCAATAATACAAAATATATATGTTATGTTGAAAAAGAAGACAAATTACAATGAAATAAAATAAATTCTTATATCGCAAACCAATTTTTTTTAAGAATCTGCTTTTACTGAGTTTAATCTGTTTTATACGTACATAAACCCGCGAACTATGATTCCACAATTATTGATGGAGGCGGAAGTTTTAAAATACCTCATTAGCGCGGGCTTCTTGGTCACGTAACGGTAAAAGAGACATATAATCTTTAGCATTTTTTTTTTCAAGTTTAATGGCGAGGGTCAAAAAGTGGCAACACGGTGGCAGGTTATAAGTTCTAAACATGTGAAAAATACATAGAAACATTTCAAAACGTGTGTGCGTGTGGGGGGGGCTTTTCAAAAAAGGTCTCACCGTTAAATACTACTTAATCAAAAAAAAAGGTCTCCCCGTTAAATACTACTTAATCAATTAATTATTATTTCCTGATATTGTAAAGCTGTTTACACACACACACACACACACACACACACACACACACACACACACACACACACACACACACACACACACACACACACAACCACAACCACACACAAATAGGGTGGGCCTGTACAATGCACACTACCTCCTTGTATTTTTTTCTTTTCGGTCTTTTTTATTTTTTTTCAACAGATTACACCTCCGATGATTATTTATTCGTTATGGTGTGCAGGTTTTCGAATAATGCGTCCTGAACGTGTAGTCAGCTGTTGGCTGTCATTCTTTTCATAAATGCTTTCTTCAGCCGACTTGTTTTCCTGTGCAATCCTTTCTCTTTATAGTATGGGTTTGTCAGGTTGTATTTATGACTGGGTGAGCATGTGGGAGGATGCGTGTAGTCTGATGGTAACCTGAGAACGAGTGTTTTGACTCGGGCGTTTTGCGCAAGAATCTCCTATTTCGGCGGTGGAGTTGTCCGCCTCTTGAATCTACTTCATAGGACCTACCAGCCATTCGTTTTCGGACTGTTGCTTCCCTCCACTTTATTGTGTAGGGATTGGATGGCTGGACTCGAAAATTGTCATCGATATCTAAGGGAAACAGATTTGTGTTTGGAAAATGCCTCTGGAGCGCGGGCTGATGTGACGTTAAGTTTAAAAGCCTAAATTAACACCAGAAGAATATCCCAACATGTATTAGACTCGGCAATATAGAATGAAGACAGAACTATAAGAAATAAATTAAATTTTTGTAATGTCAGTAAAAAATCTTTAAAAAATTAATGAAATTCTTTTTATTTCGTAAAGAAGTTTGTGTACAGTAAACGTATATCGACTGTTATAATCCGTCGATTTTGCCCGCAGGTTCCGCAAGTTGAGGATAATAATTCGAAGCGGTGTCAATACTGTATTTAATTTATAATTTTTGAAGGACCCAACTTTTCATTGCATAAACATCGGTAAAGAACAGCGAGTAGTATACACGACCTCTGCAGCCTTTGTGTCCGAAGCTGACGAGTCCAACTACTTCCCAATAACCGTGTGTATTCCGACATACCAAGGGGCTACCACTGTCACCCTGAAAAACAAAGCAGAAGTGATTTAAATACGACGTACATTTAAGCTTATGCGTTCATTATTTCGTTTTGTTTTAAATCGACACTTTGTATAACAATACGCTAAAGTATTTCGTCTCAGTACGTACGTTATCACCTTTGACGTACAGTGAAAAAATAAGACGGTCCGATCAGCAAAGATGTCCATTGTTGATTAATCAAATTTAATTAAATTCCGATTTTATCCATTTAAAAGTATATTTTTTAAAAATCAAATTATGTCATAAAACAGCACATTTTTAAAGAATTACATTAAAAAAGAAGTAGCACTCGTTAAATATTTGGTGAAGAATATTTAGCTGGCAATAATATATATGGGAATAAAACAGAACATATTTACTGTCATAAAAATGAAATTGCTAGCAAAAATATTTAGTCGACAATTATTTGTTCACAATACAAGCTCATCTCAACAAAAATAACCTTCTTAGTGACACTCAATATGGTTTCCGTTCTGTTAGATCTACAGCAGATATGCTTACAGTTATATCTCATAGGATTAGCAAATCTCTCGACGGAGGCAACCTTTCTAGGGCAATTGCTCTTGACATATCTAAGGCCTTTGATAGGGTATGGCATAAAGGTTTACTTCACAAGATCTCTAGCTATGGTATAGCTGGAAATGTTTTCTCAATTATTAAATCATTTCTTTCTGATAGGTTCATAAGAGTAGTAGTTGAGGGGCAAAAATCAGAAGCTCACAGTATTAATGCTGGTGTCACTCAGGGGTCCATCCTGGGCCCAACTCTTTTCCTGATCTACATTAATGATCTTCCAAATCACATCCTTACATCATTTGCAGACATTTATGCTGACGACACTACCATTTATGGTAGCACATCTAAGACAGTAAACGACCAAGTTCTCTCCGATTCTCTCTCCTCTGATCTTGAGCACGTAGTACAATGGGGAAAGGAGTGGCTGGTTACTTTTAATACATCTAAAACCAAGCTTCTCTCTTTATATCATCAACATTCTGATCCACATCTGGCATCAATTGAAATGAATGGCTCTCGTCTTCAGGAGGCTTCAAGTTTTGACAAGCTTCTGGGCTTGACCATTACTCCCAATCTTAAATGGAACACGTACATCAAATCTGTTGCCAAGGCCGCTGGAAAAATGGTGGGATCTTTCTATCAATCCGGTAGATACCTCACTGCTGATGAAATTCTCTATCTATATAAGAGCCAGGTACGTCCAAGGATGGAATACTGTTGCCACATATGGGCAGGAGCTACTAGAAAGGACTTGTCCTGCCTTGATAGAGTTCAAAATAGACTTCGTAGCCTCGTAGGAGATGTCCTTTTCTCTTTCCTGCAACTTCTATCTCACAGAAGAGATGTTGCGACTTTGTCTCTGATGTATCGTTATTTTCATGGAAAGTGTTCGACTGAGCTTCAATCTATGGTTCCCCCTCGCCAAACTTTCACAAGAAACACTCGTCTAGCTGAAAACACTATCAATAATTCCCCCCACTCTTTATCTGTGCCTAAACCTAAACGTAGATTCCATGAACAAAACTTCTTTCTTAGAACTGCACGCCTGTGGAATTGTCTTCCGTTTTCCTGCTTTCTGGCTGACTACAATATGGTTGTGTTCAAGTCTAACATAAATAAGTTCTTGATGAGCCGTTCCATATAAGTTATCAAATTTACCGAATTTTCATTACTAATGATTACTATATTGTCCAATTTCTACAGTACATTCTTTAACCCTTATCCTTGAGTGGCCTCTTGGCCTTGATAATGTGGTGATGCCTTTGTAAAAAAAACATGTACCAATGAAAACAAAGTAACAAATTCAAGGAAAGATAATTCAATACAACCTTTATTGTATGCGCAACAGATCATGAAATTGTATTCATTGAAGTGTATACACGGTAAGAGTAAGTGGAGTGATGTATGCGCATGTGTGTACGTATGTTTGTGTATGCGTACGCTTGTGTGTGCGTACATTTGTGTGTGCGTGCGTATATATGTACGTAGAGACGAAATCTATAGTAAAAATATCTGCGTATTGTGTCAAAAGTACCGAAATAGAAGGCGCGTTAACTGGAAAATGACGTCACGCAATATAGGCAAGATATGTCAAACAGTTAGACAGTCGATAATGACTGATAGCGTTTTGGAAAGGAACACACTTCAATCAATACTGAAACTGAACTTTATTCAATACTAGCAGGCCGCCTGGCGTTGCCCGGTCTAAAGATGCACTTAAATATGATACACATAAATATGCAGAAAATTCCCTCTATAATAATACGTAATCTGCATGAATTAAACTAATACATGCAGATTACTTATTTATTATTATAGACATATTTCTCTGTAGATTATTATATTGAACCTAATTAAAACTAAAAATGTATATGTATAACTTGGATACCATTAGCTAGAATCGCAATCAAAACATACAACTCTCCACTCTCATTCCTTACCCTTTGAGCCTGATCCAATTCACCTCTTTCCCATAAATGACCAGATCATCTACAATAACGACAACTCCCCGAATGTCTTGAAATTGTTAATTCAGCTTTATTTGGAATATTTTTGCTAAGAAGTTCAGGCCAAATTGTAACTGACGCCAACGGTATTGGCCAAAGCATCTCTGAAAGGTCACTTTAGGCATCATCGAGTTCAACATGCCAATGTCCTAGTGATAGGTCCACGTATTCCTCATGTCATGAAGGACATTCTTGAGAATTGGTAAGACATAGTGCTCTAGCATGAGTGCTTTGTTGAGCTCGTGAGGATCCAGGCATATTCTTATTGTTTCATTTTTCTTTATTGTGATGACGTTGACTAAACCACGGAGTGTTTTTTCTATTGGCTTATTAATCCCAATTTGCTTAGCCGGCTTAACTCCTTTTTCAGTTCAGAACGTAAAGCTATAGGTATTCTCCGATTAGGCATTACAACTTGTATTGACTCTAGTTGAGCTGCAGCGTGGCAACCTCCTTATAGTTTTTCTCTATGCTAACTGTTGCAACACGGTGGAAGTTCTGTTTTATCTTCACACGGCCCATTTGTATGCTCGCCCACAGGCTAAGCAGTGGTTGGCAGTCAACTTCATCTTTAAATATTACAAATTCTACTGAGTAGGTTTGTTGTGTTTTGTTTTTGTTTTTTTTTTAATTTCTTTGGCATAAACCGAATGGTTTCATCAGAGATTTGTTCCACATTGATAAGACTCCTGTATAGGGATTCATTCTCTTGGCAAACATTTCAGGGAGAATATTAATGGATGCTCCTGTGTCAATCTGGAAAACAACTTTTTTTATTCAGGAACATAAGGCATTTGGCCTCTTTTGGCTGTTTTGTCTTTGGAAGTTTTATCGCATTCACTCAGCGGATGTATTCTTCATCCTCCTCTGATGATGTGCCTAGTTGATGTACTCGTGGTGGAGGTGCAACGCTTTTTCTTTTCATCCGTTCGTGTGTTGTATTTCTGTTTTCGCGTCGTTCTGACTTTGTTGGGACACTTGGACTCGAAATGTCCCTTCCTGTTGCATGCATAACATAATTTACCATGAGCTGGGCATGTTGCATTTTGGTGCATGTGTGTAGCCACAAAATAGGCATTCTCTTTTGGAGACCGGTTCCTTCACTCGACTGGTTTCATGTATCCTCATCACCTGGGTTATATCTAGTTCCATTCCTTGACTGTGGGTTGAGGCCATTTCAGCTGCTCTGCATATGTCGATACTCTTTTGTAAAGTAAAGTTCTGTATTTTTAACCGATCTTTGGTTAACTAGTCACAGACACCTTCTACAATCTGGTCCTGTAGAAGTGAGTCACTGCATCGAGTGCAAAAATTGCACGTCAGTACTTTTAAATCATTGTAGAACTTGCCAAAGGTCTTCCCTCATCCTGTTTCCTGTGACGGAACGCAAATCTCTCATAAGTTTCGTTCAGAATTCCGACAGAATACTCCCCCAGTGATTGCAGTATGTCATTCACAGTACGCTCAGTCTCCGGGTTGTCAAACTGCATGCCCTGGTATATTTTCATGGCGTCATCGCCCAGGCAGTTCTTCAGTATAGCAACCTGAATTTCTCGTGGTTTTTCCATTCCTACCAAATATTAGTCATTTTTGGAAATTGATCAATGCAGAGACGAAAAAAAAGTTTAGGCAAGAATCACTTGCTACAGCAACTCAATAATAATAATAATAATAATAATAATAATAATAATAATAATAATAATAATAACAACAGACTGTAGAGATCAGCAGAGACTATGAGGTGAGGGCGCTGCTACCATGTTATATTCATGGGTTAGTATCAGAATAAAGATGACACAGAGCCAAGTGTAATCGCAGCTTTATTGAGCGGCCATCTCACAATAAGAAGTCTTCCTCTATTCATAGGACAGTTACATAGAAAGAGGACTGGGCTAGGGAGGGAAGTGGTGGGGGTTTAGTCATACTTAACAATACGTATTTTATTTTAAAATTGAAATAAAGTTTATATCACGGAAAACACTATTTTGACTTTATATATATATATATATATATATATATATATATATATATATATATATATATATATATATATATTAGTCCTCACGCGAAAATGTTTTAAATAATAATAATAATAGAATAACAATAACAAAGACTTTCGCTGGCGAGGACTACTATTGAGCGTAGCCAGTTATACACTCCTTTTGAAATTTTCATCTCTATTTTTCTACTGAATATTTTTAATGAAACCTATATGAAATATGTTCCACATTAAATTGTAAAGATTTTCTATTCTGAAAGAAGTTTTAAAAAGTTCAATCTAAAAAAGTTATTTTAAAGTTTTTGTTAAAAAATCAGATTTTCTCATTATTCAGACATGTATGACAAAGAGGGAGTAGCAAAAAAAGAGTTGTGGTATGAGGAGAAATACGAACTGAAACAGAGAGAATATTAAGACCTGTTATAAAACAAAGAGGGGGTTGCAAAAATGAGTTGTGGTGTGAGGAGAAATACAAACTGAAATAGAGAGTAGGAGAGTTTTTATATATACATGCAAAACCACATGCATTTTTTATAATCCAAATTAATAAATTAAATAAAATATAATCTTAAAAAGATACGATACAAGTTAGAAAAGCATTTCATCCAAGGCATGAAAATTGTTAAACAAAATGTTTTTACTATAGGCTTTAAAAATAAAGGCACAAGATTCAATTCGAAATTTATTTATCTTTAAAGTGCACTTTTATACATTTTACAAAGGTATTAAATGTTTATACCTTACTTCTTACTTTGTAAAATTTATAAAAGTTCACTTTGAAGATAAATAAATTTCAAATTATATCTTGTACCTTTATTTTTAAAGCCTGTAGTAAAAACATTTTGTTTAACAATTTTCATGCTTTGGATGAAATGTTTTTCTAACCTATATATATATATATATATATATATATATATATATATATATATATATATATATATATTTTACACAGTGATCACCACTTATCAAGGCCCGGAAGCCACTCAGGGATAAGGGTTATAGATATATGTATAAAGATCCATCATTTACCTGGCCTTAGACGTTTATAGAAATTTAATCTGACCTTACATGTATTTTATAAGAGACAATAATTATATGAAGAAAATTAGGTAGTGTTCAGCTGTTCATTCTTTATCGAGAAAATGTACGTACGTGCATGTGGGTTTTAGTCAGAAAAAATAGCAGTGAAATGTAATGTATAACAATGTAATATTCGGCATTAGCATACTTCATTACAAGCACATATAAATGTCCATAGAGTGGTAAGTTCTTAGTAAAGGGAGATAATATTATACTGCAGAGTTTAAAGCGAAAAAAAAAGATAATTTCCAACAGAGGAAATAACTTATGATTTTAACTAACAACATACACTTATATTTTAATAGAGTAAGGTCTTGCAATGTTTGCTTACGTTGCATCCAGTTTGATAGGGCTGGTCGTTATCAGCACAAATCATTGAATAATAGAGAATGGGAAGTAGTTGTTTACAAATAGTTCTTGACTGTATGAGAACCTTTGCCTCTTGAAGCCGAGTCGATGTTCGATCTGAAAAATACACGAAGATAGTAGTTTGTATTGAATTATACTTACATACACACGTAAGCGCGTGTACATCACACTCACATATGGAAAAAACTAGGTACGGACAATAATGGCGGGAAAAAGATAGGGGCCATAGTTTTGAAAGTCGATTTATCATAATTTTTTTTGTAGATTTTAAACTACTTTTTAATTATATTTGAAAGATTAAAACCTAAAGGTAATTTCCGAAACGAAAACAAATATTTGTACACTTGAAAAAAAATGTTATAATGAAAATTGTTTTCAAGGTGACATTCGGAAACTGACAAGTTCAGCTAAATTTTGAAGTAAAACAAATTCATTGTAAAAATCCCTTGAAAGATATGTATTACAAGTTTTCTGGATCTATTTCAAAGATAATTAGTAAAATCAAGTTCTAAGATATTGAATTAAATAAAATAAAAACACATTGTTTGTACAAAAATAGCTTAATTAGCCCCCCCCCCAAAAAAAACGAGAGATTCTGGCTTCACGCAAACAAAAACAAACAAAATCGTCTGAGAATGCATTCTGCGAAAATCCAAAATGTCAGAAAATCTGTCTGAAAATGATGTCAGATAGTTAGAGGGAGGTGGGAAGTACTAGTTTCCTTTTCTTCTCAGCCGTGCATCCGTACATTACTATCGTAAACGTTTGTATAGTCTTGACAACTTTTAAATTTAATTATTTTGTGTTCCTGTTTTTAAATAAGATTATATAAAAAATAAAAAATTATGTTGTGCTGAAAGTTACCGTTCATGCAAGCAAGGAAAACATTAGAATCTTACATATAAAGATTACGCGAAACATGTAATCTAAAAAAAAGAGGAAATATTTTTTACAATCATGATTTTAAAATGCGTGAAAATATTAAATAAACAATGCTTTATTCAATGATAATATCGGTAGTTCGAGAAATTAATTTTTCTTCGAGTTATATCGAATTCATTAATACGTACTTTAGGGGCCTTTTTTCGTAATGTTTCTGAAAAAATGATTTTTCTTGTCTATTGTTACAATTGATGATGCTTTATTTTCATAAAAAAAGCAGAAATAACTTCATGCAATAGTAACATAAGTATGTTTTGTAACTGAAAGTCATAACTTTAGTAAAGGTGTTTTTATTTTTAAAACAATTACATTTCCATTAGGATTCAAGTAAAATCAATGAGTTAATTCTATTTTATGATCATTGTTTAATAAATCCTAAAGATTTCATTAAAATTGGTTGATGTTTTGATTTTTTGTGAATTTTTAAGTAAAGGGAGGGGTCAAAATGTTTATACATTTTTAGCATCGGTCATTCATTTTGCACCTAGGAAAAGCTTGAATACCTGCTAGATATTATCATTGAGTGTCTAAAGTTTCTCTTTAAAAAGGTCTTCTTAGGACATCCTAGCAGGAGGGTAATTCCTCCTACTGTAACGAAATCGCCGACACATATGTAAATGTGCAAGCTGTGACACGAGTGTGACGCCACAGAAATAAATGTACCAGGATCGAACGCGAAGTTTTGGGGGTGATACTTTACCACTTTATTAACGTTGTTTCGTTCTCTCCCACTGCAAGGTCTTAGACATCAAGGTTGGAAGGTGGGATTGACAAATCAACGCCCCAAGCTGAGGGGGACACTCTGATCAGGAAAACGTACCTTGCCAGCACCGTCGACATCACTGTGGAGGGTGCCTTAGATGATTAGCGATAAACTAACCCTATTTTCAAATAGAGAAGCGAAGCTTAGAAGGGTGGACTCCTAGAACTGCCTAAAACTAAACACCCCCATTGCAAAATCCACAGGGACCGGATTATAGGGATGGTATAATCTCTGTTGATTTTAGGGGACCAAAATATAAATCCTTAACTTAACGTTTAACATGTAAAAGAACTTTAATGGAATATTTAAATACATATGTATTTCATACAGATATCAAGAGCTAGAACCTGAAAGAGATTCCTTGATTTCGGAGAATTTCAACAGAAGTATAATGAAACAAAAGAGAGTACATACATGATGGCAGCAAATTACTTAATATACTACACATAAAAAATATATACATACACAAATTACACAAATTACTTGATATTGTACACATAAAAAATATATATACACAAATTGCACAAATTACTTGATATAGTACACATAAAAATATATATACACAAATTACACAAATTACTTGATATAGTACACATAAAAAATATACATACACAAATTACACAAATTACTTGATATAGTACACATAAAAAATCTATATACACAAATTACACAAATTACTTGATATAGTACACATAAGAAATATATATACACAAATTACACAAATTACTTGATATAGTACACATAAAAAATATACATACACAAATTACACAAATTACTTGATATAGTACACATGAAAAATATATATACACAAATTACACAAATTACTTGATATAGGACACATAAAAATATATATACACAAATTACACAAATTACTTGATATAGTACACATAAAATATATACATACACAAATTACACAAATTACTTGATATAGTACACATAAAAAATATATATACACAAATTACACAAATTACTTGATATAGTACACATAAAAAATATACATACACAAATTACACAAATTACTTGATATAGTACACATAAAAATATATATATACACAAATTACACAAATTACTTGATATAGTACACATAAAAAATCTATATACACAAATTACACAAATTACTTGATATAGTACACATAAAAATATACATACACTAATTACACAAATTACTTGATATAGTACACATAAAAAATATATATACACAAATTACTTTATATACCACACACAAAAAATATATATATACACAAACTACACAACTTACTTGATATAGTACACATAAAAAAAATATATATACACAAATTACACAAATTACTTGATATAGTACACATAAAAAATATATATACACACATTGCACAAATTACTTGATATAGTACACATAAAAATATATATACACAAATTACACAAATTACTTGATATAGTACACATAAAAATATATATACACAAATTACATGATATAGTACACATAAAAAAATATACATACACAAATTACACAAATTACTTGATAGAGTACACATAAAAAATATACATACACAAATTACACAAATTACTTGATATAGTACACATAAAAAATATATATACACAAATTACACGAATTACTTGATATAGTACACATAAAAAATATATATACACAAATTACACAAATTACTTGATATAGTACACATAAAAATATATATACACACAAATTACACAAATTACTTGATATAGTACACATAAATATATATATATACACAAATTACACAAATTACTTGATATAGTACACATAAAAAATATACATACACAAATTACTTGATATAGTACACATAAAAAATATATACACAAATTACACAAATTACTTGATATAGTACACATAAAAATATACATACACAAATTACACAAATTACTTGATAAAGTACACATAAAAAATATACATACACAAATTACACAAATTACTTGATATAGTACACATAAAAAATATACATACACAAATTACACAAATTACTTGATATAGTACACATAAAAATATATATACACAAATTACACAAATTACTTGATATAGTACACATAAAAAATATACATACACAAATTACACAAATTACTTGATATAGTACACATAAAAAATATACATACACAAATTACACAAATTACTTGATATAGTACACATAAAAAATATACATACACAAATTACACAAATTACTTGATATAGTACACATAAAAAATATACATACACAAATTACACAAATTACTTGATATAGTACACATAAAAATATATACACAAATTACACAAATTACTTGATATAGTACACATAAAAAATATATATACACAAATTACTTGATATACCACACATAAAAAAATATATATATACACAAACTACACAACTTACTTGATATAGTACACATAAAAAAAATATATATACACAAATTACACAAATTACTTGATATAGTACACATAAAAAATATATATACACAAATTACACAAATTACTTGATATAGTACACATAAAAAATATATATACACAAATTACACAAATTACTTGATATAGTACACATAAAAATATATATACACAAATTACACAAATTACTTGATATAGTACACATAAAAATATATATACACAAATTACATGATATAGTACACGTAAAAAAATATACATACACAAATTACACAAATTACTTGATAGAGTACACATAAAAAATATACATACACAAATTACACAAATTACTTGATATAGTACACATAAAAAATATATATACACAAATTACACGAATTACTTGATATAGTACACATAAAAATATATATACACAAATTACACAAATTACTTGATATAGTACACATAAAAATATATATATACACAAATTACACAAATTACTTGATATAGTACACATAAAAAATATATATACACAAATTACACAAATTACTTTATATAGTACACATAAAAAATATACATACACAAATTACACAAATTACTTGATATAGTACACATAAAAAATATACATACACAAATTAAACAAATTACTTGATATAGTACACATAAAAAAATATACATACACAAATTACACAAATTACTTGATATAGTACACATAAAAAATATACATACACAAATTACACAAATTACTTGATATAGTACACATAAAAATATATACACAAATTACACAAATTACTTGATATAGTACACATAAAAAATATATATACACAAATTACACAAATTACTTGATATAGTACACATAAAAAATATATATACACAAATTACACAAATTACTTGATATAGTACACATAAAAATATACATACACAAATTACACAAATTACTTGATATAGTACACATAAAAAATATATATACACAAATTACACAAATTACTTGATATAGTACACATAAAAATATATATACACAAATTACACAAATTACTTGATATAGTACCCATTAAAATATATATATACACAAATTGATATAGTACACATAAAAAAATATACAGAAACATGAAAACAAATCAGTGATGGGCCGCATGAAGGTGGTTTTTAAGCCCTGCCAAACTCTGGCATTCTTTGGCACATATTGTGCACACATGTGCGCCACTTTTATGTATGTTTAAATGCCCTTTTAGACCACCTGCTGTTTTGCACGTCCGCCCGCAGTTGACACAGGTTAGATCTGGCAACACAAGACTCTTTTGTAACCCACTTCGCTGATGAGTAGTCTGATGGCTTATCAGCACAGCTCTGCTCAGACATAATCTCCCACACACCTCACACTCCAGACCAATTTGGCGCCCCAGCCCATCCACTGCTTCTGGCACCTTCACTTTCTGGATATCACATTTCAGTCGCTCATACTGGGTTCGATCAGCCTCAAACTTTCCCATACCTCCCCACAAGGTCCTTCCACACTTTACGATCCAAAGCAAAACTCTCCCAGGTTCTCTCATCAATCTCACATTTTTCAATCCTTGTATCTCATTTTAGTCTTTTGAGCCAGACGTCTTCCCTCCACGAGCTCGCCATAAAGGAGTTGTTTGGGAAGTCGACTGTGAGACATCCTCACCACATGACCACTCCACCTCAGTCTATGTTTGATAATGAGAGCTTCAATGCTCAGACATTGGGGCGGTTCTAGAACCTCAACATCACTGACATACATTTGCCAGCCCACACCTAAGATTTGCCGTATGCACATCTGGTGAAACCGCTCGAGAGGTTTCAAATGCTTCCTGTATGTTGTCCAAGTTTCACAGGCATAGAGAAGAGAAGAGAGAACGCATGCGGCATAAACCTTAATCTTTGTTGACAACGAGATCCCGTGACAACTCCACAAACGCTTGTCTAACTTTCTAAAGCCATCACTTGCTCTACTGATCTGTAATGATACCTCATCATCCAGGGCACCGGACATACTTAATGTGCTACCCAAGTATACACACTTAGGGACAACCGCTATCTTTGACCCATAGATATAAACTGATGGCTCATAGTATAATGAAACAAAAGAGAGTACATACATACATACATAATGATGATTGCAACGTCAAACGAGTACCACTCCCTCAGACACTTAAAGCCCATGAGTCCAAAAATGACTTTTTTTTCTTGTGAATTCACACGCTCAAGCAGGCATGACACTGAAGACGGTCATCGAGATCAATTATTACACGCTTCCAGCATTTCAAGCCTCCATGCGTCACAATTTTTCCATCACCACAGGACCATTTTTATAGACAAATGCCTGAGGGAGTATCTATATACAGATGATGTTACAGAGTCTTAGCTTTGCTAAGTCTCTCTCTCGGTTCAAAATGTTGAGATCCAGCAACAAGCAAGAGCAAGATAGCCAGCAACAAGTTAAACTGCCGACCAGCTTAATGTGGATACTGGTCTCCCGCTTTATGGTTTTTTAAATCAGTGATTTGCTTCTCCTAGAAAGGTTGCTTTCACCATGGCTTAGGGAAGCCCTCTCCACACCAACACACGCATACATACACACAAACACACACGGTGCTAGTGGCCGTTGACCCCGAAAAAGGACTCACTCGCCCTTTGGAAGGTCTTGTTTTTTACTCCTTCAGGAAGACTAGCCACCCTCCTCACCAAAAAAGTCTGGTGGGGGAACCAGTTTAGTCGTTGGTGACCCGACCATGAGGCAGATAGTACTGGGTTACATGGTACCATTAACATATGACATGACCATACATACATACATACATACATACATACATGATGATTGCAACGTCTTGTCAGACGAATGCCACTCCCTCAGTTACTGAAAGTCCATGAGCCCGAAGATAACCTTTTTTTCTTTTAGTCCTGCCAGCGAATTCACATGCCCAAGCAGACATTACATTGAAGACGGTCCTTGGCATACATACATATATATACATATATATACATATATATACATATACACACATACATATACACACATACATACACATACATACCCATAAACATACACACATGCACACATCCATCCATCCATACATACATACATACATACATACACAATACATATAATACATACATACAAACACATACAAACATATACATACACACATGCACACGCATATACATACATATGCATACACATATGTACAAACATATACAAATACATACACACATATACATACATATTCACATACATATACGTGCACATGTATGCACATATGCATACATACACATAAAGTTACCTACATATACCTACACATACATATATATATACACTTATACGCGTACATATATATACATATATGCATATACATATACATACATACATACACACAAATATATATATATATGCGTGTATACATACAAACATACATAAACATATATACACAATAAATAAATAAATAAATAAAAATATATACACACATACATATATACATACATATACAAATAGGTATACATACACATACATACACTAGTACATATATTAACATACATACGTACATACACACACATATGCATATATAGAATGATGGCAGATCAATTATTACATGCTTTCAGCATTTCAGGGCTACACACGTGACACTTTTTCCATCGCCACGGACAATTTTTATAGACAAATACCTGAGGAATTATCTATGCAAAGATGATGTTACAGAGTGTTAGCTTTGTACGACAGCTAAGTCTCTCTCTCTCTGTTCAAAATGTTGAGATCCAGCAACAAGCATGAGCAAGATAGCCAGCAACAAGTCAAACTGCAGACCAGCTTAATGCGGGTACTGGTCCCTCGCTTTATGTTTTTTTTTTTTAAATCAGAGATCTGCTTCACCCAGAGGGGTTGCCTTAACAAGGCTTTTGGGAGTCCTCTACACCCCACGCACACATCGAAATAAACATATACACGTACACATACAAGCATGCATACATACAGATACACATACATACGCAAACATACATACGCAAGAAAACACACAAACACACATGACAATATGCACATGCACACACACACATGCATACATACACGCATGTACGTACATATGCACATACACGTGCACATACACGTACATGTAGAATATACATGAACGAGCCTTCATGATGACGATGATGATGGTTGTTACGAATAGGTGAATTCAACATGAATAAAAGAGTAAAACAATCCGAAATACACATGCATACATACATGATGATTGCAACGTCTTGTCAGACGAGTGCCATTCCCTCAGACACTTAATGTCAAGGAGCCCAAAAATGACTTTTTTTTTTAGTCCTACTGGTGAAGTCATTGAGATCAATTATTACATACTTTCAGCATTTCAAGCCTCCACGCGTCACAATTTTCCATCGCCACAGGACCATTTTTATAGACAAATGCCTGAGGGAGTATCTATACACAGATGATGTTACAGAGTCTTAGCTTTGTACGACAGCTAAGTCTCTCTCTCCGTTCAAAATGTTGAGATCCAGCAACAAGCAAGAGCAAGATAGCCTGCAACAAGTTAAACTGCAGACCAGCTTAATGCGAGTACTGGTCTCTCGCCTCCCATTTTATGGTTTTTTAAATCAGTGATTTGCTTCTCCTAGAAAGGTTGCTTTCACCACGGCTTACTGGAGCCCTCTCCACCCCAATATACACATGCATACACACAAATATACACGGTGCTAGTTGGCCGTTGATCACCGTGCTAGTTCGCCCTTTGGAAGGTCTTGTTTTTAATCCTTCAGGGAGACTAGCCACCCTCCTCACCAAACAAGTCTGGTGGGGGAACCAGTTTAGTCGCCGGTGACCCGACCATGAGGCAGGTAGTACTGGGTTACATGGTACCAATAGCATATGACATGACCTGACAATAACATACATACATACGTACATACATACATACATACATGATGATTGCTGCATTTCTCCAGATGATCACCGTCATATTTAGTTCTCCTCATCTCGTCGTCCATGCCATCTCAAATGACTCTGCAGTCCCGCCGCAGATTTGCACATCTTTAAGCAGATGTGGCGTATAAATTGAGCAATTTCCCATGAGTTAACTTTCATCTGGAGGCTGAAGGGTATTCCTATGAACAATCACATGTCTTCTCAAACCAGCAGTAAACTTGCAAACTTTGTTGCATATCAAACAGATCGTTTGGTCCGGACTAATAGGCACAAATTAACCTGAACAGGAGTTTTGTGTGACTTGATGTGGTTGACGTAGCCAGCTTTTGAGAGAAGCAGTCATTTACAAGCGTCGCATTTCCAGCTCCGTGTGTCATCAGTTAAACCATACATACATACATACATACATACATACATACATACATACATACATACATGCATACATACATATACAATGGGCGTTCTAAAAGTAATGTTACCTATTTTATTCCACCCAAATGGATCATAGGAGATTGCATGCGAGCTGCATTGTTATGATGACTGAACTTATGCAATCATAATCTGAAAGTTTCATCTTTGTTGAAGATATTGATGGTGTGAGATTCTAAAAGAGCAACCTCTGCTATGGACGTGCGTCTGAAGCAGAGAGGCGCCATTAAATTCCTGTGCATTGAGATTAATGCTGACTATGTAGAGAAATAAATAAATAAAGGTTCCTGTCTTGGTAGTTCTTCAACTTTTTTAGTAAAACTTGGAAGTTTTACTTTTTGAACGACCTTCATATATATATATATATATATATATATATATATATATATATATATATATATATATATATATATATATAAATGCAATCTTGACTGTGTGTGAGAGTTCATTCTTTATAGACTTCGAAACGGCTGAACAGATTTTCTTTAAAATTTACAGAACTTTAGTGTATAAATCTGGGAGTGTTAATTAAGTTAAGTTTTGCCTCAGAATACTCCCGATAATTACCGATAATCGAAACCGTTATTTTAATTTATCTATTATTGGTAAAGCCATTTTTTCATGTCTTCGTTAGCAACAATGATAGAACAACAGGCCGTGAAAATTCTACTGTGGGTAAGTTGATAGCGTGTTTTTTTTCCCCTTTTTTTTTTGCATGACGTGATCTGTACGTTCAAACTCCGCACGTAAATTTCTTTAATTTTTTTTTCATTAACTGCAAAGAATTTTATAAGACTTGAAAATTTACGTGTTTTTTAGTAGTGCAAAAGTAAATTATGTTTCTGTTTTTGAACGTCCATTGAACAAGCAACTGATTCTGAAGAAATTGCAAAACAGCCAACACATATTTAGCGAAAATGTGCTTCAGAAGTTTCTTATATGTCGGTTTAACAAAACATAGGCCCCAACAACCAAGCACAAGTAGTATGCCTGGCAACATAAGATAAGGAGTTTTTTGACGCAGTTGATTAATTGTAGAACTATACATCAACAGCCACATAAATTCTTACAACGAATAGATAGTCGATGTTGTGCCTGTGGTTTTTCTAGAGTTATAATCAGGATTCGGTTCTGGGGTTCGGGAAGGAGTGAGTCACTCTCTCGAAAACAGCACGTTTCTGCCCTCTTCTTTTCCAATCGACCACACCTGGCCTCTCACCATCAATGTCACACCGCACAATCCGAACGTCAGCAATACAAAATTCTTTTCAAGAGATGTTCACGACTGCCCCAGGGAATTTTTCCCTGCTTTTATATCCTCCTATCTAGAAAAAAAGGAAGAAACAGGAAAAAAAAAATAGCTTCTCTCATCATACTCTGCCTTCCCAAGATGCCCTTCGCGTATACAAATGCGCTGGCCATCCTTTCCTTCTTCTTTCCCAAAGAGCGATGCAGATACGCCCGGGATGTTTCTTTTTTTTTCTTCTTTTCTAACCATATACCCACAGTTTCTTTTGCATGCGGTTCAAGAAATAATGCCCCCCCCCCAATCTCTCCAAAGTAGTTGGTTTTGAGCTGGAAGAATAGCTGCTAAGGGGACAAATCAGAAGAAATTGGATTGTTGCTTGTTCATTGCATCCACTGTGTGGGGGCTACGTTGATCAGTAAGGTGTCAATATAACTGAAATTTACTAAAATAATATTAGGATTAAAAAAATAAATAAATAAAGCAAATATTGGAATTACCAAAGATACAGATAAAAATAAGCATAAAAAGGCATGAAAGCAACCCCGAGCAAGTCCGGATAATACTGCTAGTATATATATTACTGAAGATATATATAGCAGCGAGTAATGTTTTTATATTCTGTGCTTAAATACAAAGATGGCGTTAGTTCAGGGAAAAATCACGAAATCGTATGAAAAAGAAACAACGACCTAAAGTAAATTTCTTCTGAATGTTTTTCTTTTATTTTTTTCTGAGAAATTATTGTTCTAGAAAATTCCTTATCAGATTGATCACTTTGATTGTTTTGGTAAATGATGAAACGACCATAAAATGAATCTATAGACTGGAAAATAAAGATTTTGTCACTAGAATCTGCTTTTATATTTTCTCTTTCCCAAAATAAGGCACATTGCCACTGCACCGTAAGGGGCTACTGTGAATTAATAGCATGACCTATAATGGCATTCTAAGTGGAGAGTTATGCAGCAAGCTGTTTTTTCACATTACATTTAAATTTCTATATGTTAGTACAGTCAGGGAAAGAGGGAGGGAATCCAAAAGGCAAGCGGTCATATCTGTCATCTAAGTGCTTCTACAAAGAAAGGATGGGACTTTGTTGCCTCTTCGGTTGGTCGAGTGTATTTATGTTGAGGAGACCCGATGAGAGCAAGTTCGTCGGAGCACCTTCCATAGAAGTACTTGTAAAACAAGTAGAGGGATGCATACTTTTTAGCGAGGCGACAGGGTCTTGAGCTTGGTAGCCAGTATGGAAACCTATTGATTTAGATGCTATTTTTTAGCACACTGCCTAACGTTAAGAAAGAGTGAGAGAAAGAGAGAGACAGATAGACATACTCGTCGTTGGTGCACCAGCCAAGACATGGTTACGATATATCATGTATGGGCGAATAATGTCTTTGTTTAGATATATGATATTGACAGGCTGGACAAGTTTTATAGCCCGGTAAACGCAAATCACCTTCTTTGCAGCAGCATTAGCAGTATCTTCTAGGTATAAGCTTCCAATTTATGTTACTTCTGAATGGTAGAGAAATTTAAATCTTGGATTTTCTGGTTTGAACCCTGCTTAGAAAGAAGTGAGAGACCAGATGTTGGTGCGCCAACAATATTCCATACATAGACGAATGTTGTCTTTGTACAAATATGAAATATTGACAGGTTTGAGAATTTTACTAGCTCGGTACATGAAACCCGCCTTCTTTCCAGCAGAATTGGCAATATCTTCTATTTATTTGTTCTAATTCATGCTACCATTGAATGGTAGGCCGAACACTTTGAATGTTAGACTTTCTTGTAGGGTGCTATCAGCCATAGCGTTCGGTGGTTGGAAGAGCTGCTTATAGTTATTAAAGGAAAGAAGTTTTATCTTAGTAGCATTAAGCTTTTCTGTAATTAATCAAAATCAGGTTATTGTAATATGACGAGTATAAAGCATTTCCTTAGTTATCAACCGACATTTTCTTTGCCATGTCAATGATGTCAATCTCTGCTATGTGGAGTAATGATATTTGTATTAGTGCCAAAAATGGTGCAGAGATTAAACGTGGATTAGTTCATTTGTCGATGATGCGTCAGCCTGGCAAAATAAATACCAAATACTTACTATTTTGCATGCGTCCCCAACCCGATAGAAAGCATTGCGTTTGTGGAACCCACGGTTTAGAAGGAAGACATATGGGTCGGATGTAATCAGTCATGACTATCGGCGAAGTCACACGCAATACAGCAATATCGTTGTGCAGTTTCACCTCAATGTAGTTCGGATGTGAACTGATTTTACTGATGTAGTATTTTTTACCGCCACGAATATTAACCGATCCAACATTGATGCTGTAATCTTTGGGCTTCTCACTGAAATAAGAAATGAATTGAGTGATAAAACAATGGATATGTTGGATATAAATATAACAATGATTACGTTTCATAATTGAACTATACAGAACATGTATGAACAGGGTGGAACGATAAAATTGTCGCTCTAGAAAAGACGACATAATTCCATTTCTGTCTGATGAAAACCGGTTTCCTTTTGTCTTTACAGACCATCTACTAGTCAGCCACTTGTGTACAAATCCCAAGAGTGATAGAAGCCTTCTGTCATGTCTTACAGTGAAACAATGTTCAACGAGCGAGATCTGAGATACGGCGCTGTAAAATTCATGCTCTCTATCTATCCAAGTTATGACAACAGGACCATTGCCAGTACCTTCAAAATGCATCGCTGGATTGCCAGAAATAGCAGCGATGTGCACAGGTTGAAAAAACCAAAGTGTCTGGCCACAGTTATAGTCTTTAGTGTTGTTTCAAATGAGGGCCACAGCATCTCACATCTTTGCAGTCGGCTTGAAAATCAATACAAAAGTGTACCTGGTTGTGCTGAAGAGTGTGGTGATTCAGGTGGCCACTGGAAGACCTTGGGTGTGGCAGCAGGACTCGGTGCCGGTCCACAAGTCCAAAGAGACTTAGGCTTGGCTTCAGAAGGAGTACTACGACTATGTATCCTTCCCTCAATGACCCCTCTCTTCTCCGACCTGAGCTCGCTGGACTATTTTGTTTTGTCATACGCCGAGAATATCACCAACTTGACCTCCCACGACACCAAAGCCAGCCTGATCGCCGCCAATCCGCCGAGTATTCGCCGAGTTCTCCCCGGCGCCTGTGGAAAAGACATGCTCCTACTCCCGGACCCGTATCGAGGCGGTGATTGAGGCTGAAGGCGGCTACATAGAATAGATGCCAGCTCTAATACATAATCAAGTTAACAGAATTAACTTTTTCTATAAAAGTTTTAGAATAAATGTGTAGTGTAATTTTCTTTAAGGCGACAACTTTATCGTTCCACCATGTAACATCAAATAGTAGAAAAAGATATAGCTCATAATTAAATAATATATATATATATATATATGAAAAATTGCTGCCTAAATATACAAATATATACAGACGTACATACACACACACACACACACACGCATATATATATATATATATATATATATATATATATATATATATATATATATATTGGTATATATTGCTATATTTTTTCATTAAGGCAAATATTATTAAATGCAACGGAGACACATTGTTTTATGATTCTTTTTTTTTTTTAATTTTTCGATTTTCCGTAGAATCTTTTTTGCATCAAAATCAAAAATATTAATAAAAGTTACATAGTTGTTGCTGTCAACTATGGAACTTTTATTAATATTTTTGATTTTGATACAAAAAAAATAGTATACGAAAAATCGATATACAAGCATTATTGGCTACACATGTGCATACATGTTTCTGCTGCAACTTCTAAGAGGCCAGATTTTATTACTTATGAAAGCAAATTTTAAAAGCCTTTCTCTTATACCAAATTTACAAAATCATAATATATTGTTTTTTATTATAATTTTCTCAAATAAAAAACAAACTTGTATATTACAAGGACTATTTAAAATTTGATTTAACATAATTGAAAAATAGAGCTCATGCATGGATACATAGATATCATGTAATTAAATAAGTGATACATAACTTATAACTAAACGCACACATAGTCGAGTACAAAATCTTTATTGCATATTTATTTAGAATAGTGCTGTACCAGTGTGGATATGTGAAGGATTTTTCACTTTGATATTACGCTTAGTTTGAATTTGTTCTAAATATAGAACGTCTGGCCGATCCTTAAAATATTCATTTGTCCTGCCCTTTTCTGCCTTTAGTTTTCAACATAATTTATTTTCATTTCAATTATTCTGACTGAAGTGAGCGATCGGGACTCTTATCTCTCATTATGAGGCCAATAATAACCTTTGCACTTAGTTTTTTGTCCGTGGCAAAATCGTTTACCGCAATTTTAAAATGTTATCTTTGCGTCTCTACATCTAACATTTTCTTTGGATAGTAACACCTTTTTTAACTGTTTCTACATCGAGTCTGGACTTCATCTGCAATATTCCTTTCATCTATACATTTTTGTATTATTATTTACCTTTAACATCTTAATACAATACGAACATCTTAATGCAATACGAACATCTTAAAGCAATACGCACATCTTAATGCAATACGAACACCTTATGCAATACGAACATTTTAAAGTAAATCGAACATCTTAATACAATAGGAACATCTAAATGTAATGCGAATATCTTAAAGCAATACGAATATATTAAAGCAATACGAACATCTTAATACAATACGGACATCTTAATGCTATAGGAACATCTTAGTGCAATACGAACATCTAAATACAATACGAACATATTAATGCAATACGAATATTTTAAAGCAATACGAACATCTTAATACCGTACGAACATTTTAAAGCAATACGAACATCTAAATGCAATACGAACATCTTAATGCAATACGAGCACCTTAATACAATAAAAAAACATCTTACTACAATACGAACATCCTAATGCAATACGAACATCTTAATACAATACAAATATCTTAATACAATACGAATATCCTAAAGCAATACGAAAATCGTATACAGTACAAAAATCTTAAAGTAATAGGGACATCTTAATGAAATACGAACATCTTAATGCAATACGAATATCCTAAGGCACTGCGAACATCTAAAAGCAATACGAACATCTTTATGCAATATGGACATCTTAATACAATACGAACATCTTAATGCAATACGAACATCTTAATGCAATGCGAACATCTTTATGCAATACGAGCATCTTAAAGCAATTCGCACATCTTAATGCGATACGAACATGTTAATTCAATACGAAAATCTTAATGCAATACAAATGTCTTCAAGGGATACGAACACCTAAATGCAATACGAACATCTTAATGATATACAAACATCTAAATGCAATTCGAACATCTTAATGCAATACGAACACCTTGATGCAATACGAACATCTTTAAACGATATAAATATCTTAATGAAATACGAACATCTTAATACAATACCAACATATTAAAGCAATACGAACATCTTAAAGCAATACGAACATCTTTATACGATACGAACGTCTTAAAGAAATACTTACAATAATGGTATTGACAAATTTTTAGATTAACAAACTCAGCTAAATCCCTATTCTAAAAGTGAAATATTACATTTTTAGGTTAAACTTGACGGTTAGAAAAGCAATCATTTTATTATAGTGGAAGATCAGTTTCGAATATAAACTTAACGCAATATAATTTGTATTTTTTTTAGGTCGCTAACACGCTATAACGTCAAATTCTAATCCGCAAATTTTATTTGCATTTTATAAATATATTATATGATGTGGGAGTACACACTGACATATTTGCTTGTCGCGGTATTTAAATCTATGTCTTTAAAGTGGAGTTTTTCCCGTTCCATTATATATATATATATATATATATATATATATATATATATATATATATAGTAGAAATGGTAATTAATAAAAATCTGAAGAAAGTGCTCAATACTGTTGTAGAGCAAATATGCGTTTTATTTTTATTACCGTTTTTTTTTCTGTTCAGTTACATTTTTGTTTCAGCTACACGACCGTTTTTTTTTGGCCGTTATGTAGCCTCCTCAGACTTTTTTGAAAAAAAAAACGGTAATAAAAAAATAAAACGTATATATATATATATATATATATATATATATATATATATATATATATATATATATGCATGTGTTTTTTGCGTGTGCGCACGCAGGAGAACACTTGTTTTTTTATTTAAAATGTTAAACGGGTTCACAACCCTCTTCGGAAATGAATTTGACCTGAAAAAACAAAAAAAAAAAACAAAAAAAAACAACAGAATCTGAATAGAACACTTTTCACACTAAATGCAAAATTTCACTCTATGATATATAGAGCATGCGTAAATAGAACTATATAACAATGCTTTTTTATGAAATGGTAACAAGCGTTGAATCGGAAACAATAAAAAACGATAAGTTAATTAATACGATGCTCTTTTGCTCAACAATATGCAACTCTGTTTATATTAACAAGTCGATCGAATATACTTTCTTTAGCAATATATAAGAAAGCTTCCATTTTTTCGATTTTGAATGTTAAGTTTGGTGTTATCATCCCGTTGTCATGGTTTTAAAGGGTACAGTTTTATGAGTAACAAAATAACAGTCGCACTGATCAATTATGGAGGTCATTAATGTCAATGACCCGCCTTAAATATATGATCTCTTCCGGGAATCAATTTTTTTTATACACAAATACACCTCTCTTTTTTTAATCACGGATAAGTAAAGTATTATTCAATTTTAAATTAAATTTTAAACCAAACTAAAAATAACCCACATTACAACCCTCTACGTCTAATAGCTGTGTTCCAAAATTTAAAATTATCAGCAAATTATTTTTTAGAATTCTTTACGTATAACTATAAAACATATACGCATACTGGACCTTATATATAGAGAGATAAATCAATTTGAAAAACATGGTTTGAAATCTGACTTACTTTCTATCAATACAGTGTGCAGCTGTGAGAACGTGCCATCTGTCAACAATTGCTGCACCACACATAAACATTTTACGCAAATATAATGCAGCTTGCCACGGAAATTCTCCTGGTGAAGCATCCTGACCGTATAGGATCATGGGATCATACAATTTGGAACTCCGTGTTCCACATTCTGAATAATTATAAAAAGTAACGATTAGTGCAGAACTAGTATGCATAAGCGGTAAAAGTCCAGAATAGTTAACAGAAAAACATTCGAAAACAAATAAAATAAAAACAAATAATTTTAGCAAACGCACCAAAAAATAATATATCTACGCACTTTTTAATTTTCTTCCTTTGAAGATTGTAACGCTGGGTATGAGGCAGTCAAACCAGCTGCCAACATTGTCCTGCTTTTTATTGAAACCAACCGAGAGCTCATTTTAGTATTCTCGTTGTTCCCTTAAGTGCAATTGTCTGGATCTCTTTTGCACTTAGTTCATCAGGAATATTAGTTAGGTAGGACTTCAGGTTCTTCTTCATAAGCCCTGTGGCATCTATAATAACTGGTATGATTGATATCTCCCTAAGATTCCAGTTTCTTTTCATATCATACATGATACCTAAATATATGGTCTGTTTCTACCTTTCAGCTCTGTTCAGACCTCCATCATTAAGGACACTCACTTCAACCAAGGTTGCAACTCTCTCTGACTTATTCAACGCACCACCTGTATATACTAACGTGTGAAAACTGTAAGATTCTTTTATTAGGCTGAGAAAAACGTTCTTGCAGAATTTTTAATTTTAATTTTAAAGGATACATTTTTAATAAGTTTTCGTTATAATAGCTATACTTTATATATAAATTCAAAGAGCGTTTTTCGCTTTATCCAATTTTTAAAATTACAATCGTTTTAAAACAACTATGTTTTCTTTTCAGAACGTTGAATACAAGATGGAAAAAAGCAAATCCGCAAAATTTTCTTAGTTCAATTCAGGCTAATAGACGATGTGCCAGCCCCAATTTTCGTGTCATCCCGTCTACGCACAAACTATGAAAAAATTTCACTTGATTCGGAGAGATTCGATGTCGTAGAGTCTAAATCTAAAAAGATATCCATGTGAACGATGCGCATTTTTTTATATTTTGCAATTCGATTATTTTTTGCAAAAGTTGAGCGTAAAAAATCATGTAAGGGAGGTAATCATTTAGTAAATATGATGTCTTTTCGGTTAATAGTTACCTCCCTTTGTTTAAAAATTCACCAAATCATGTGTTGTGTCAATAAATTTAATTTTGAATAAAGATACAATATGTATGTGTGTGCGTACGTTTTTTTTTTCTTTTATTAATTAAGCATAATTAATACAATTTTTTGAATAAAATCTCATGGCCATGAGTTTTGCATTTGTTTTAAAATAATTCCAGGTCGAAATAAATTATACTTAAAATTTCGTCAGCTATTAAAATAATCTGCTATTTATTTACATCTACAATATTTTTACAGCATTTTTATCATTTGTCAATTAAATAAATGCTAGTTATCCTGGTGTGTTACAGGCTAAAAAAAAAAAATTGAGAAACGCAGCATTACAGAAATGAATTTAATATTCACTGCACCATCAGCAAAGGATGAAGAGTTGAATCCAGTCAGAAAAGGTTGATGAGCCGTAGTAATTTTAGTCAATCCACTTTTGGTAAAGATGATCAAACTACTCGCTGTTCCTCTGTTTTCCACAGCCAAATGCATATTTTGCGACAAAGAAAAGATTAAAAAAAAAAATTGATGGAAGGCGCACCAGAGAACCCCTGCAACAATGTGAACTCATTGTAAATGAAATTTTATTGGCTGAAAAATTGAAACATGATGAAGATCATCTTTGTCAGTTATGAGATAAAGATCTTGTAGCTGCAGAGCTAAAATATTATATTACATGTAAAATCAATTATATCAATTTCTTGAGATACACAACAAAAAAATCAGTAGACATGAACAGTGAAACAAAACAGTGCTGCATATAATATTTCAATATTCTTTTATTGTAGGACCAAATACCACCAAAAAGCAATATTGGATATTTGCACGTGGTCAATGGTAACCCAACTCAACTAAGTATTTTTGAAAAGTCTTGCAATTGCTGATGAACTTGAAACTGAATGCATTGTATTGACATTTGATCTTGCATTTTATGCTAAAGCAAATACGTTGGAATGATGCCATGTATATGCAAAGAACAATTGTCAGACTGGGTGAGTTCCACACCTACATGTCATTTCTCAGTGTCATTGGAAAGTGATGTGAAGATTCGGGGCTAGCTGACATTCTACTTGAAGCCGGAACAGTGGCACAAGGATCACTACCTGGAGTTATGAAAGGTAGACACTATAATCGAAGTGTCACAGTTATAAAAATTATGTCTGAAGCTCTTATTTACTTTTATTGAAACTCAAAATGAAGAAAAAGCTAAATTCATTGAATTGTCTAAAAATTTACATAATGCTTTTCCCAAAACATGATTCCAAGATCTCTGCACATCAAGTAATTTTAAAGAGAACAGGAGATTGGGCCCTTCACCTTAAATCAGCAACAGGAATGATTCCCTGGTATTTTTCATATGACCATTTGAACAACGTTAGATATCTTCCTGTTTATATCTATAAGACGCATGCTGTTTCCGTAACACATCCTTCAATAGCAAAGCATCTTGCTGCTGGGAATTTTGTAGTTCAGCAACAAACCCAGTACCCATTTAGACAGACAGCAATGGGCCATTGAACAATTGAACAAATCATGAATAGAGATAGCAAGACCACAGGTGGGCAGATTGGATTCTCAAATAATCGCAATGCTGTTGATCGTTGGATTTTATCTTTCAATCAACGTGCTCAACTCTCTAAAAACTGTACTGAAATATGGAATTGAATGCACCAATAAAATCAATGAAGATAAAAACTTTTAGCTATCTTGAGAAAAAGAATTCACAACGATAGAGCAAGAAGGAAAGAGATTGCCTTCTTATAGTAGCAAGAACCTGAAAAGTTGACCTGGGAGAAATTTTTTCACATTATCTTTCAGAGTTTCCAATCAGCCTAACGTTGCAACGTACCAACAAAGCTGCTTTATTTCATTATTCTATTGTAAAGTTTCCTGAGATGAAAATTTATAATATTCCAAAAAATGCAGCTGTAACGTAATCCCTCATTGAGGAGCATTAGAACTACGCTGAGGTAGCTTTGTATTCCCGGGTGACGCCAGATAACCCAAGGATTTAAGATAGAGAAGATAAATATATATATATATATATATATATATATATATATATTTCATTTCATGTCAAAATAGATATTGTTTGAAACCAGAGAAATATATTTTTATGGCTAAAAGTTGATGACAGGAAATTTCACTTATAACATTGTCTGGCCTTAAATGAACTCAAGGTCGGATGTCAGAATTGACATCTGAACTTGGAAATCGTGAAAATGAGTAATTCAGATTTCAGGTGTGGGAGTCGTACTCACGCAAAACCCTAAAGCTTTCGATTTCGTGGCGAAATCTTATTGGTTGGGGAGAATTTCCACCCCATCCACATACCTTACTATATATACGACTGTCGTGCGAAAATTAGTCAGTTTAGTTAGAGTTGGGAGTTGAAGCAGATTGCTTGTTGAATCCGAGAAGACACGTGACTCCTCCACACCTCATACATCCGTCTGTCGCTGTCTGTGAAGAGATTTGAGACCTTGGAAAAACTTACAACGAATTGAATGAGAATTGTAAAAACATTTTTGTACATAATTTTGTGAAAATTAAGCTTCTGTATATAGACTACATGAGTTTGTCTTTCGTCCTGCCTATCGCTTCGATATTCGCTTTCAGCATACCAGATTTCATGTAACAACCTCAGAGGAGACTAGACTGCACGAGCCGAGATTTCTAGAGAAATAAGCGTCCTTAACCACCTTCTCAAGTGAGGGGTTACACAGCACTGATTTTAGATGGACTGGCAGGGATATAACAGTTTGCAGAACACATTCCATCAAGGTTTGGTGAGCTAAGCATTTATATTTTTAGATATGTAATTAAGCTTGCTTCTTTTTATATATCAAGAATCGACTTTGTCTGTGATAAGTACACTGCACGGAGTATTAAAAACTCTGAAAGAAGACGCTGTTTGATTACACCCTTGTTACGTGCTTTGAATGAAAAAACAAAAAACGGTACAATTTTGAAAATTCCTCATGTCTGGTGACAATAAAGAATCTTTACTTTTATTTATGTTGATGCATTGGAAGAAATTGCCATCAGAAGAATTTCATGGAAAAACTGTGATTGCGTCATTTAGCCAAGGATGTTTCTTGCTATGTCCTAACAGTAATACAAATGAAGTAATCGCAAAAACTTTGCCAAAATTAACAACTGACCACGAAGAAGCAAATACCCTTCTTTTGCTTCATGCAAAGCATGCATAAACTAGTTTCTCTTCCATTATAATTAAGACTCCACATACGGATGTTTTTCTTCTTTGTTCAACAAAATGATTTAAACTCTGATTTATATATGGCAACTAATACCAATTGATCATCTTGTTTGATCTCTACTAAATCAGTAGCAGAGAAATGCGGACCTGTTATTTTAAGTGCCTTATTTCCTTTGCATGCATTCACTGGCTGTGACACTGTTAGTAGTTTTAAGGGAAAGGGGGAAATAAAACCATTTGAATTGATGAAAGAAACAGAGGAATTTCTTCAAACTTTCACACTGTTAGGCTGCAACTGGCATTTGACTGACAATTTGTTCCAGCAAGTAGAAAAATTTGTGTGCTCTGTTTGGACAGAGAAATGTTTCTTCTTTAAATATTGCCTGTTTTAATATTTTTCACGTGACTGGAAAATTTGATAATACTTTACCACCATACCAAAATAGCAAATTATCAGGCTGCTATTTGGCGGCAGTGTCTTCGCATTAATATGAATGCTTCTTCTCCAACAAACCATGGCTGGAAATGCGAAGATAAAACACTAGTTGTTCATTGGAACAGCCTTCCCAAACTCCATCAACATTAATCAATTTAGTAAAGTTTAACTGTAAGAAGAACAGCTGTGACCACAAGCATTGTTCTTGTGTTCGTCCAACACTGCCTTGTACCAACCTATTGCCTGTGTGTAAATTGTTTTAATGTAGTTGAAAAAATAATTAAATGCAGCAGTTCAGTAAAATAGAAGATTCTGACTTCTCAGATAATGAATGATGAGATAAGCTTTCAGGATTAGAGAACAATCAATTATTTTTCAATTCCTTTTCTAAATGTATTACTTCATAATAATTTTGTCAAAATAACTAAAAAAACTTATATATATATATATATATATATATATATATATATATATATATAAATTCTTCTAAGCATTAAGGTTTGTATATCAGTCAATATGCATATGTGACAAAATTACATCAAAAAGTAAATGACCGTCCAAAATGAAGAAAAGTCATTCAATCACCAAAAGTATTTGAAAACAGTTTTTCCATCTATGATTTTTGAAAGGCACAAAATGTGGAAACATATATAAATGCGTTTCATGTCTTTTGTCAAACGAATGTAAACTGCAGTGTTTTATGAGGATATTTGCAATTTGAGAAAAGGATACGACAATAGAAGTAACGTTTTCGTTGATATGGTTTTACACAAGTTATTTTATTTGCTGAAAATTCCTAAACAAACACATCATATAAGAGACAAGACATATCAACTTCTTGTTGATACACTTTAATGTTTTAAATTACTTATTTAAATTTCACTTTAAATAAAGTAAACCATGAAAATGGACTTTTTCCGTAAATGACACACCTTGTATTATCCCCCTTTTTCTGAAGCAGTGCGCACATTTAGCCTGGAGATCTCTTCAGATTTGAAATCAGCATGAAGAATACTCCTAGAAATACTTGAAATTTGCTTATATGAATAAAATTTCTAACAACTCAAAAACAAAGCCCTTTTTTTAGCCTCTGGCCCATAGTCTATAAGCCGAAAAGCTGCTGAAGCATTTGTCCCTGGAACCAGTACTGAACGCACAGCACAATGGTGGTTTAAGAAATTTTGTGGCGCCAATGAGCATCTTTAAGATGATGAACGTAGTGTTTGGCCATCAGATATTGACAACGACCAATTAGTCAAAGCCAATCTACACACAGCTGTTTGGGAACTTGCTTCTGAATTAGACGTAACATATACGGCTATTTCCAACTACTTCGAAGAGATAAGAAAGACAAAAGAAAATTTGATAAACGGGCGCCACACGAATAAAAAGACGACGACGACGACGACGACGACGACAGTGACGACGACAGTAACAACATAAGAAACGCCGTTATTAATTGTCATATTCCATTTTTTTACGCAACAAAAACGACCCATTTCTCGACTGGGTTGTAACTTGCGATGAAAAGTGGGTTCTTTACGACAACTGGCGACACTAAGCTCAGTGGTTAGACGTTGACGAAGCTCCACAACACTTCTCGAAGCCAGAGTTACACCAAAAGAAGATCATGTTTACTGTTTGGTGGTCTGCGACCGGTCTCGTCCATTACAGTTTTTTTTTTGAATGCAGACGAAACCATTACGGTGGCGAAGTACTGTCAACAAATGGATGAAATGTATCACAAATTTCGACGACAACATCCAGCATTAGTCAATAAAAAAGGCTCAATTCTTCTCCACAACAATGCCCGACCGCAAGTTGCTAAACCAGTCTTGCAGAGAAGTTGAACGAATTAGGCTATGGAACTCTGCCTCATCCACCATATGACCACTAACAACACATTAGCATCGCCAGTTGTCGTAAAGAACCCACTTTTCATCACAAGTCACAACTCGGTTGCGAAACGGGTCGTTCTTCTTGCGTAAAAGGAAGGGAAAATTACACTTCATACTGAGACAATTATTATTTTTGGTCCCATTACTATGAAATGCTAAGTGATCTTTGGATTTTTTAATATATATATATATATATATATATATATATATATATATATATATATATATATATATATATATATATAAATTCGTATTCCTGTCTGTTTGTTTATTTGTTTGTTTGTTCACAATTTGATTAATATATATAAAAGGTTCATTCAGTCCTATATATAGTATTATATTTTGCTTTCTTTTCGGGGAGCTGGTTGAACCCCACATTAAAAACTACCTCGTTTCACATTTTGCTTTCGCCGGGAAGCAAATAAATACTAATAGAAAACTAACTATGGCGCGAGTATCAAATTGAAAATTGTATTTCTAGTAAAACGTAATACATGGATAACCGGACAGCGAGAGTGATTTTTCCCACACTCGACCTTGCACACTCAGTCACTCACTCTGTGGCCACTACTCTCTCGCTCCAAGCTGCTAGCAGTACGGATAAGATATGGAAGAGTTCATTCGTATGTAAATGTAAGTCTCTAAAACACCTATAATTATGGCCACTACATGGTCACCAGTCCTGATATAGGTAAAACCTTGTTTTCTATTCATATTATTAACGGAATCTTTTTGATGGAACAAATTATTGTACTAGTTACAGTTGTTTGTGTTGCGTATAAACTAATATACACCTGTTGTCGGGATTCTGTGTCACTGGTTGAAAAAATGTTAATGTTAATTCTGTGTCACTGGTTGAAAAAATGTTAATGTTAATTTATAAGAAAGTTTTTTTTATTACATTTTCACCCCAAACAAGGCACATTGTCACTTTGTTGTAGGAGGCTACTATCAGGGACATAGGCATCAGGGGTACTATGTAGGGAGTTGGGCAGCAAGATGTCGGTTCACGTTGCACTTGAACTTTTGCATGTCAGTACAGTTGAGGAAGCAGGGACCGGAAGGGAATTCTAAAGTCTAGCTGTCCTGGGGAAGAAACTACTGGAGTAGAAGGCTTTCTTACATCTAGGGATCTCTACTGTAAAGGGGTGGGATTTAGGTGCTTGTCGGTTTTTCGGGAGTATTTATATCGAGGGGTACAAGTGCTTGCAGTTCGTAAGAGCATTCACTGTTAAAATACTTGTAGAACAGGCAGAGGGGTGCAACGTTTCGTCGATGGGACAAAGGCTGAAGTTTAAATGACAGTTCCAGACCTATCAGATTGGCGACTCTCTTTTGAACCTTGTCTAGGAGCGAGAGACTAGTAGCAGATGCACCATCCCAAATGTGACAACAATACTCCATACATAAGCGAATGGTGGCCTTATAGAGGTATAGGATACTTTCGGGCGTAAGTAGCTTTCTAGCATGGTAGAGAGAACCTACCTAATTCGCAGCCGTCCTGGTGATACTCTCAATGTAATTGTTCCAACGCATGTTTCCTGAGAGCGTTAGGCCGAGGAGTTTAAAAGATGTACTTTCAGATAAAGAGTCATTGGCCATTGCTATTGGTGGTAGAAAATGTTTCTTGTAATTATTGAAGGAAACGAGTTTAGTCTTGGCAGCATTGTGGCACAATGACGTAGCCCCTTTTAAAGGAGCTGGGGGCTGCTCAATTAATAACCCGTATATCTAGCTTCTAACCTTGTGCCTGACTTTGTGATGCAATTAAAAACGTTTCATGCAGGTGTTTTTGGGTTTGGGAACGTTAGATCATGTCGGTTGGGTTTGAGTGACAGGTGTTATGAAACTTTTAAAGGTCAGATTTACACGCGGATATCTGAAGTTGAAAACTAAAACATTGTGTGAAAAGCATATTTCTCTCTCTCTCATTCTCTCACTCTTTCTTTCTCTATTTCTATCATTGACTTCCTTTCTCTCTCTTTCAATGAAGAAAGAGAGAATTAAATATAATTTGATTGTTGTAAAGACAGTTGAGGTTTGCTCGCTGTACGCGATGGGTCGACTAAATATGTTTCCTAACTTGTTAACTGTTTAATAAATTATATTTTTATAAAAATGTATTTTGTCGCTGTTTTCATACAAGTATTCGATTCCAGCATACCATTAATGCTGACGATAGAAAGCTGCAATGAACACGCAACAAGCGACGATGGGAAGATGCCTGCAATGACCACACATAATGCGACCCGTACCAAACAGTTATAGCCGACGACGGATCGACCGTTTTCGTTGTGTTTCCAGCATGTGCCTATCGTTGGACATCGTTCATTCCCCGTGGAGCTGGTTGCATTCCCAAGACGTTCATCAACCAAGTAACCCTCCCGGGGAGCGATAGGACTACAGCATTAAATGTGACCATCCATTTATGTTCCCATTCCACTATAGATTGGAGATCACCCTCTAGTGTTTCTGCCATTTCTTTAGATATGTGTTCATTTGTTTTCCTGTCGTGTCTGTTATAAAGCGTGGTGTCATTAGCATATATACCTATCTCACAGGCAATTTTGTCAGGGAGGTCATTTATGAATATTATGAATAACAGAGGTCCCAGGATTGACCCCTGAGGCACTCCCACATTTATATCATATTGTTTAGATGTACGACCGTCGAGGACACCCTGGATTTTTCTCTTATCTAAGAAGGATTTAATTATGTCATGTATTCTTCCAGTGATACCATATGATCTGATTTTTCTAAGACTTTCATGCCATAACCTGTCAAAAGCCTTAGATATATCTAGAGCTACTGCTCTACCCTCCCTCACTTTGTCTAGTGACTAGTATATACGTTCTGAGATTACAGTTAGGATGTCTGCTGTGGGACAGGCTTGCCTAAATCCATATTTTTGGTCAGTTTAGCATCTGTAAGGTGATGTACTAGAACTTGGTTAATTATGGTCTCAAATATTTTGGCGAAAAGTGGGAGGAGGCTAATTGGGCGATTATTTACTGGGTCAGTTCTTTCGCCAGAATTCTTGAAAACTGGTACTATAGAAGCAGTTTTTCAGCTGGCAGGAAAGTAAGATTCATTAAGGCATTTGTTGTAAAGTTTGGAGAGAACTGGAGTTACTTCGGCGGAGCACTTTTTTAATAGCACAGCCGGGATGAGATCAGGTCCACATGCTTTTGAAGATTTCTTATGGTAGCACACACCCGAGAAGGGGTGATTTTCGGATCGTCTAGTGTCTAGTCTAGTCTGTCCGCAAAGGAAAGTCAAGGAGGGGGTGATTAGAAGGTGATTAGTGGAGTTGGAGGCAAACCGACTGGCAAGCATGTTAGCCTTCTCGGTTGCTGAGCAAACAACCTCATGATTGTTGGATCGTGGGGGAATTGTTGATTGCCCATTATTTACTACACTGTTGTAGATTTTCCAGAAGTCGTGGGTTCCTAATTTCTGTGCTTCGATGCACTTTTTAGTGGTTTCAGTAAATTCTCTCTTAGCTGTCGCTATTTCTTTCTTACAGTTACTTCTGGATTCTATAAACTTCTGTCTGTTTGAAGTGAACTTATGTCGGTTAAATCTGCGGTACACATGCTGCCTTTGCACGATGGTAGCTGCACAAGTAGAAGTAAACCATTGGGGAGAGTGGGGCTTGCTATAAAATTTCCATGTGGGAATATATGCTTCAATTGCTGTTTTGAACCATTCAATGGTCTCATTTGCGCACTGTTCAGCAGGAAGTGAAAAGATATTTTGCCATGGGGTGTTCCTGATGAGATCCCTGATGGCTTCCTAGTTAGCCTTTTTATAATATCTCGTTGTTTGAGCAGTGGCTCTTCAGTTTTGGCTCTAAAGTTTAAGGCTATTTCAACCATTACCACTGCATGATCGGCGTCCCCAAGTGGGTTGTGGGCATTAGTTAACAGTCATCGGGAACTGTGGTCAGAAACAGATCTAGAAGTGATGCATGTTGTTCTTGCTGGTCTGGGAAACGGGTTGGAAACGTAACCATCTGTGATAGGGAATGAGATATAGAGAAGTTATATGTTGTGATACCAGCCGCGTCTGTGTGAGTAGAAAATCCAAGCCAGTTGCTGTGGTGGACATTGAAGTCACCAAATACATGCACTTGTGCGCTAGTGTCGAGGGAAAGTGCTGTATCTATGCTGTCAGACACTTTGTTTATTAGGGTACAGTCCTGGGTCGAGGGAGAGCGGTAGAGAAATAAAAGTAGCTATTATTTATGTTATTATTAATCAAAAAATAAACAGTCAGAAAAAAAAAACACAGAGAAATTCTGTTGTTTTAAAGTAACAGGTTACTTTCGTCTGCGAAGTGATAGATTTATCTCGTTATCTAAATACATTGTGTTTCTTTTCAGGGGAATGCGCCTTTGACAGCTTTCTTTTGATTTAAGGATCACAATGAAAAAGACAGAATTATCTCCCTTTCCTTCAAATAACAGCTTTCCTTACGTAACATTATCAGTTTGTTGAAACCACGGATTTCTCAGTTATATGTTCACAAAATGAGGATATAGATATGGCGTGATGCTACTAAATAAAACAAGTAAGTATTAAGGTTTTTTCTTTTCTTCTGTAACTTATTGTTTACTACGTTCCTGTTTATATTATACTAGTATCTATTTTACATTGAATTCAAATTCACCCTTTAAATGGATCATCCTAATTTAATACCTTATTTATTTGTTGACGTCATAGAAATGTGAAACAGTTCATTGGTAATTTCAGTTATAATAGAGATAAAGATTGGCCCCATATAGATATATTTACAGCGCTAGTATATTAATATATAGATGCACAAAAAGGAAATTGATACTCACCAGGTTTATTGCATATGATATTAAGTATTTTGCACGACCTGCAATAATAATAATAATAATAATAATAATAATAATAATAATAATAATATGAAGAAGAAAAAATCAAGGATCGATAAGACACAAGAAAACAGTAAATGCCCACTCTGTGGACAAAGAGGCGATACAATGAACCTTATAATAAGCAAATGCAGCAAACACTTAGACAAATGGTACAAGCAGAAACTAGCAGCAGTACTTGAAAACGGAAGTCACAGAATTTTATAGGACATGGATAGACAAACAGATATATCCATCCAAGCGATATCATAATTGTTAACAAGAAAATCCTCACTAGATTGTAGATTTTGCCGTCCAGCAGACCATAGAGTGAATACCAAGTAGACAAACAAGCAGAACAAATACACTGACCGAAGAATTGAAAGCGATATGGAAGATGAAAAAAATCAAGATAACATCACTAATAGTAGGAGCACTATGAACAATCTCGAAAAACATTAAAAACTGAATGGAAGAGATTGCAATCAGAGAGATAGCTGCTGAAATATTAAGAAAAATCTTTGAATGTGTACACTACAAGGGCCCGACAATATTTTTTTGGGACACTTTAGTATCCGACTTTCTGAGTACCATAAAGTGGCGAAATTCCTTGAATAGAATAGCATAAACATATAAAGACAATACCTGTAATAAAAATGGAAGAAAATCGATTAGGCAAGGAAAAATATTTAATTTTCATCATTTTTAAAAAACACACGCAACATTATTTTTCGGACATCGTTGAAAAACTGTTAATAGTCTGTAATATCACCTTTCTTCTTAATAACTTTTATCAATCTCTCTTCGCAATGATAAAACATCTGCACAATAACATCTGTACATGTTTTTATTAGTTGTTTTTTTGGCATCTAGTATTCGTTCCCATAGTTGAACCTCTTTCGTTATTTCAGGTCCATCATACAAGTTGTACAAGCATTTCCTAAACATTTTCCATTAAATTTAGATCTGGGCTTTTTGCAGACCATTCCAAAGTAGTCATATTCATTTTAGCCATCCATTCTTTCATGAGTTTTGACACATGGATGCTGCAATTGTCTTGCTGCAGAACGAAATCATTCCCCATCTCTCTTCTTATCGTTAGTAGGGATTTCTCGTCCAGCAACTGTTTGTAGCTTTCGCTGTTCTGTCATCCTTGCAGCCGCTCCAACCATATATTTCCATTAGCAAAGATCATACCCCAAATCCTATCCTCGGTCTAAAAGGGGTGAGCCTATTGTACTGAACAAACGACAGATAGGAGGATGAGGATATGATTTGGGGTATGATCTTTGCAGTACTTGGCGTTTCTATGGTTTTCGTTCTGCTCTTTGGAAGTGTCTAACAAAGTACTGCCCTAAGAAAGCAACCACAGTACACTCTCCAACACATTTTTCGTCAAATTGCCGCATTTTAACGATATAATCAAATCCGTTATCCGCAAATTCATCTGTAAAGAATATCTAGACATCCAGCTTACACACCTCAAGCAAAAACTGAAGCAACATTTATCGAGACTTAGAACATCACCCAATAACGACGCCTACACTCTACCAAATTGCCTCAGCAATAACATAAGCTTATGCAACTGCACATATGCAGTTATCAAATACAATATGTGATGTGCAATGGATTGTACATCGGTATCACAGCTAGACCACTGCATCCACGCATAAAAGAACACATAACAATCAAGACATCTTCATTAAAAAATCTATCACGCAATCACAACCCTACTAAAGACGAACTAGTGAATATAGTTGCTGTTAAAAAGAGATTTAGACAACCGAATTTAATTGCCAATTTAAACCAAGAAAAAGAGCGGTAACATCCATTTATTATATTCTCGTTCCGGATTTAATATTTAAAAATATTTCAAAATTTCCATTACCAACCGCCTCACGCTACCCTGAATTACCGTTTAGACTGAATTTAGACTGAAATTCTCACAATGGGGTTTCTGTTTATTAATAATTTTAAAACGTATTTCGACATTACTTTGCACTCAACAAGGACCTCAGAACTTTGGATAACATCTCTGTTACTTAAACTTTCATCACCCCTCCCCCCCCATTTAGCCCAAAGTCCCGAGGGGACGTCAAATCCTGGTAAAAATGAACAAACGGCGCAGTTTTAGGCTTTAATATATGTAAATTTGAGTTCTGCACCATGCAAAAAAAAAAAAAAAGAAATGTCTAAATTCATCATTTGCCCCACTTCCATTTAACCCCAAAAGTCACCAAGGCCTTAACATATTTAAATTTGAGTTCAGCACCATGAAAAACTGCTAAATAGACATACACAGAAAATTTTGGACAAATATGGTAAAATAGTCCCCAAAACAGAGTGTTCTTATTAGCCCTAAAAGAGTTCCTGCGGCACAGCCAAGAGTTATCGCGAAGTATAGACAAACAAAATTATATAGAAATCAGTTAGTTACAACTTTTTAGAAAGTTTTATAAAAATCCAAGGCGTCAATTTTTTTAATAACCACAAAAGTATCAATTTTAGCAATTTTAACTTGAAAGGCACTCCTGGGGGGGGGGGAGGCAACGAGAGTTTTTCCAGAAAATCCGTTCTGTTAGTTTTTTTAGTCATATGTTTAATGTTTGTGCAAAATTAAAAAAAAAATACTAGGTGTAGTTATTGAGATAAGTGCAGACAGACGAACGGACGATGGTGAATTTACAGGTCTACCTTCCTTTTGTTGGGGACAAAAAACTATTTATCGTTTAATTTTAAGTTGATTGTTTAATATTTGTTTATTACTGAAATTCACATTTTATATTTTGCAAAAATTGATTGTCTTCTGCTTGAAACATTCGTCATTTTACATGCATATTTTTTTTTATCTTGTCTTCTTTCTACTTCTTGTCTTGTCTTCTTCTTGTGTATATAATAAAAGAAACGCAATGTTTCCCATCCTGATGAAACTACCTTTAGGTTGACGACAACAGCACATAAGAATTACAATGTTTGTGTCATTACCCATGACGTCATCTAACTATAGATCGCAATTACATACACATTATTTTGTTATATTAAAAGAGTACAGTTAGTCCGTGGAGCGCCATAACCATCCCATTCAGCGAACCCATCTGCGTTTCGCCGTTTTCCTTGAATTGTTTAAAATAGATTACTACATATTTTATGCAACGGGGATGAAGTTACGTTTAATAAAAAAAAAACAAAAAAAAACAGCTTCATCCCCGTTACATAATTTGGATTTTCTAAAAATAATACACGTGTTTTCACATATATATATATTTTTATGTTTAGTCGCTTCATAAATGTTTCAGTTTTGTTTTACGTTCGAAAACATCGACTTCAGCCCCGCTGTTGGAATTAAATAAAATTATACGTGGATTTTCATATATATTTTATAGTTTTTTTTTTCCATAGATGCAAATGTAAAAACAAGTTGCTTTTCTTTTTAGAAAGTTATTTTTATGACGGAGTGAAATTTGGCGCGTGGGGTACTTTTTGCCGTGCTAACGTATAAAAAAAAAATTACCGCGTTATTAGATATTTATACGTTGGTAAAAAAAAATAACTGTTTTTCTTTACATATACCATCCGTTCCAAAAATGTCTTACTTATTTGTACGAGTTTTCTTGTATTTATTTATTTATTTATTTATTTATTTATTTACAGTTCGGAGTTTATTTACTTCAATTACAGGCACCCATAAACAAAGAATTCATAATTATATTTTATTTTACGTAAGTGACGTAGCGATATATTAATACGCTTTTACGAAATTATTATTCGGACACACGGTATAAAACTAGCATTTCTTTTCTTTTTTTTTAATGTCTCACTGACTAAATTTTAATCATTTAATTATTATTGTACACGTGAGGTTGTTTACTCCGAAAGTCACGTTCGAAAAAAAAAAAAATTGTCTTATTACTTATTTGTACGAGTTTTCTTTTATTTATTTATTTATTTATTTATTTATTTTTTATTCTTATACATTTTGGAATTTATTTACTTCAGTGACAGACACGCATAAAAATAGAATTCATAATTATATTTTATTTTCGTAAGATATATAACGGTATAGTAATTCGCTTGTACTACAATATTATTACGGAGACATTTTTTTTTTACACGGTGGTCACCACTTATCAAGGCCCGGAAGCCACTCAGGGATAAGGATTATTGCAAGTACAGTACGTTAGTGTGGAGATTTGATGAAGTGTTTACTTAAGGGGACGGTTCATTAGGAATTTGTTTACGTTGGACTTGAAGACATCCAAGTTGTAGTCAGGTGGGAAGCAGGCAGACGGAACAGAGTTCCACAGGCGTGCAGTTCTAAGAAAGAAGCTTTGTTCATGGAATCCACGTTTTGATTTAGGCACAGATAAAGAGTGGGGGAAATTTTTCACAGTGGATTCAACTAGACGGGTGTTTTTCGTGAAAGATTGGCGAGGGGGGGGACCAGAGATTGGAGTTCAGACGAGTAGCTGCCATGGAAATAACGATAAAACAAGGATAGACATGAGATAAAACAATCGTTTCTTTTGTTTTTTTTTTCAGTAAAAATGTTTTACGTGGGTATAATTTAATCACCTTATTGCACATGTGAGATTGTGATTTTTAAATGGTAAAAAGATAGGATGATAACATTAAATTACAGTTACATAGAGTTGCATTCAGAGGGTGGAGAGGTTACAGCTGTGGCGAGTGTTCGATGTACATATTATTATTATTGCACTTAATAAAACAACTGATTAGGCTACCTCGGAAGTACAGACCCAGACCATAGTAATTTAATATTTGGCCAATAACAAAAATAACAGCCGTATTTCAAATTTTTACGCGGGGTGGGGAGGCATACTATCAACGGGCAACGCCGGTTAACGGGTCCTGCTAGTATTACATGCAGTTCACTGCTATTATAAATCCATTCGTGTCTTTTTTCTTCTTTTAAATGTAATTTATAGGTAAATAACGAACGTATTTTAGTCTTTAAAATCCAAGAAATAACGAAATGTTTACTTACATAAACACAAATTTTCCGTTTTGAATTTTTTTTTTTTTTATATTGAATGAGTTTCAGTACAAAACATCAGGTTTCTTATTTTTCACTTTTTAAATGCAATTGTTAAGTTTTCTAATGATTTTTGTAACTTTTTCTTTATTCTTTACCGACAGTCTCACTATTCGATAGATCTTGTTTGCTATGACCTCAGCGATGACGTCATTATTAAGCTCACGGGCCTTAATGACATATATTATGATGGTAGTGACGTAGTGCGGCTATTGACGGAAATGTGTTAGCATGTTTGAAGAAAGAGATGAATGGTTAAAAGGTTTCATTTACTTACCCGACTATAAACGTTTTGTAACCGGGCAATACGGGATTTCTTGCTGCTGCTCCTCTATAGGTAAATAAGATGCCTTTACCGCGATAGACGGATGGACCAACTGAGGCATCTCTGTAAAATAATAATGATAATAATACGGATAATTATTTTTTTGATGATGGTCTGTGTAAAATCTCATAGTGAACAACAACAACAACAACAATAATAATAATAATAATAATAATAATAATAATAATAATAATAATAATAAAGAGAAGAAGAAGAAGAAGAAGAAGAAAAATGAACCAAGGAAAATCAAACTGTAATGTATATGAAAAAATGACACAAAATAAAATACATAAATCAATGAATGAAAAATGAAAATCTATCTATCTATCTATCTATCTATCTATCTATCTATCTATCTATCTATCTATCTATAAAAGTGAACGTGTCTGTATGTCTGTCTGTCTGTGTGTCTGTACATTTTCCTTCGAAATAACTCTGTTAATTTTAAGTCTACAGACTCGAAATTTGATATCCAGGGTACTGAGATTTGGGAAAATCTTTGCGATCGGTTTTCGGCCGGAAATTTCGCTGTTAAGGAGTCAAAGTTCAACGATTTGACCTTTGAGAACTCTACCAAACTCCTCCGACAATTTTGGGTCTAAACACTTGAAATTTTAGATATAGGTTCCTTAGACATAGATCTAACTTAATAACTCGGTTTGAGACCAAAACAATAAATGTTAAGGTGGTCATAATAGGGATCAAAGTTAAGAAAATTGACCGTTTTTTTTTTGCTCAACATACACCTCCAAACACCCGGGCAACGCCGGGAACCCATGCTAGTATATCTATAAAATAAACGTGTCTGTGTGTCTGTCTGTGTGTCTGTCTGTGGGTCTGTCTATGTACATTTCCCTACGCAATAACTCTGTCAATTTTTAGTCTACAGACTCGAAATTTTTATATACAGGGTACTGAGATTTGGGAAAATCAATGTGATCGGTTTTCGGCCAGAAATTTCGCTGTTAAGGGGTCGAAGTTCAACGATTTGACCTTTGAGAACTCTACCAAACTCCTCCGACAATTTGGGGTCTACACACTTGAAATTTTAGATATAGGTTCCTTGGACATGGATCTAAATTTATAATTTGATTTGAGCCCAAAACAATAAATGTGAAGGGGTCATAATAGGGGTCCAATTTAAAAAAAAATTGACCGCTTTTTTTTTTGCTCAGCATACACCTCCAAACATCCGGGCAACGCCGGGCACCCATGCTAGTCTTCTATACTCCTATAAATTCGTTTTTCTTTTGTGTGTATTGATATTCATATTAAAAACCATCTTTTCTATTTATGTAAAAAGAAAATACAATTTTCCTATATATGGGTCATGGAATTGAATTCATCTGCAAAAGATCTAGTTAATTTGCATATTCTTTTAAATATTCATTTTAAATAATTCCCTGTTAGTTTTTTTTTGTTTTCTTATGGGATGATCATCTTTAGTTAACTAATACGTGTTATTATATTCATGCAGATATTCTACATGATTTATACTTGCATAATATTTGCGTAAAAAGTTTACAGGACACACAATATTGTTTCCATATATATTTATGTATATGTATATATTTTTGTTTAATCTATCTATCTATCTATCTATCTATCTATCTATCTATCTATGTGTCTGTCTGTTTGTCTGTCTGTGTGTCTGTCTGTATACATTTCCCTACGCAATATCTCTGTCAATTTTTAGTCTACAGACTCGAAATTTGATATACAAGGTACTGAGATTTGGGAACATCGATATGATTGGTTTTTGGTCAGAAATTTGGCGATCAAGGGGTCAAAGTTCAACGATTAGACTTTTGAGAACTCTACCAAACTCCTCCGACAATTTTTAGTCTAAACACTTGAAATTTTAGATATAGGTTCCTTGGACATGGCTCTAACTTAATAACTTGATTTGAACCCAAAACAATAAAATTTAAGGGGCCATAATAGGGGTCAAAGTTAAAAAAATTGACAACTTTTTTTTTTGCTCAACAAACACCTCCAAATACCCGGGCAACGCCGGGCACCCATGCTAGTCTATATATCTATAAAAGTGAAAGTGTCTGCATATATGTGTATCTGTGTGTCTGTGTGTGTACATTTCCCTACGCAATAACTCCGTTAATTTTAAGTCTACAGACTCGGACTTTGATATACAGGGTACTGAGATTTGGGAAAATCGATGTGATCAGTTTTCGGCCCGAAATTTGGCGATTAAGGGGTCAAAGTTTAACTCTACCAAACTCCTCCGACAATTTTCGCTCTAAACACTTCAAATTTTAAATATAGATTTATTGGACATGGATCTAACTTAATAACTTGATTTGAGACCAAAACAATAAATTTTAAGGGATCATAATAGAGGACAAAGTTAAACACATTGACAGTTTTTTTTTGCTTTTTTTTTGTTGCTCAGCATACACCTTCAAACACCCGGGCAACACCGGGCACCCATGCTAGTATATATATAAAAGTGAACGTGTTTGCATGTATGTGTGTGTGTGTGTGTGTGTGTCAGTGTGTGTACATTTTCCAAAGCGATGACTCTGTCAATTTTAAGTCTACAGACTCGAAATTTGATACACAGGATACTGAGATTTGGCAAAATCTTTGTAATCTCTTTTCGGTCATAAATCTTGATGTTAATGGGTCAAAGTTCAACGATTTGACAAAGGTCAAACTCCCTGCCAAAAACCTCTGCCAAAAAAACTCCCTGCCAAAAACCTCTGCCAAACTCGTCCGACAGTTTTGGTTCTAAACACTTCAAATTTTAGATATAGGTTCCTTGGGCATGGATCTAACTTAATAAATTCATTTGAGCCCAAAACAATAAATGTTAAGGGGGTCATAATAGGGGTCAAAGTTAAAAAAACTGACCTCTGCGGTCTCTACCAAATTACTCACACAATTTCTTGTCTAAACATTTGAAATAAAGGGTATTCAAAGATAGGGCAAGCTTTTAATCGGTTAGGGTCGAAACATTTTTATTTAACAATATATAAATTTATGTATGTATGTATGTATGTTTTCATGTCTGCCTAAAACTTTCAATAGAGGCGACGGATTTTACCGAGATCAGTATCGTTTTAAAGTTGTACATTTCAGACGACAGATATCGAAAAATTGGCTAAAACATCAATATCTTCTTCTCATCTAGGCAGTTTTCTACAGGGGGGTGGGTCGCCTTTTCGCCGACATTTTTGAAAGTCATCCTCTCCTTTCGATTGTCTAGCCTTAATTTAAACATAAGTCGCTTCAGATTTGGCGGTGGTCGTAACAGCAAAGACGTCAGTTTTTTTCCCCGTTCTTTTCGTCCTTCGCGGTACGGGTTCGAGCCTGCCTTCCTTCTACAACTTTTTTTTTGCTCAACATACACCTCCAAACATCCAGGCAACGTCGGGATGAAATGCTAATATATCTATAAAAGTGAACCTCTCTCTGGATCTGTGTATTTGTGTGTCTATCTGTGTGTGTACATTTCTCTACGCAATAACTCTGTCAATTTTAAGTCTACAGACTCGAAATTTGATATACATGGTACTGATATTTGAGAAAAGTTATGTGATCGGTTTTCGGCCTGAAATTTGGCTGTTAAATGGGCCATAGTTCAACGATTTGTACTTTTGAGATAACTCTTCAAAATCCTCCAACAATTTTTGGTCTAAACACTTGAAATTTTAGATATAGGTTCCTTGAACATGGATCTTATTTTACTTGATTTGAGCCCAAAACAATAAATTTTAAGGGGCCATAATAAAGGTCAAAGTTAAAAAAATTGACCGCTTTAGTTTTTGCTCAACATACACCTTCAAATACCCGGGCAACGCCGGGCACCCATGCTAGTATATCTATAAAAGTGAACGTGTCTGTGTGTGTGGGTATATTTCCCTACGCAATAACTCTGTCAATTTTAAGTCTATAGACTCGAAATTTGATATACAGGGTACTGAGATATGGTAAAATCTTTCTGATCCGTTATCGGCCAGAAATTTGGCGATTAAGGGGTCAAAGTTCAACGATTTGACCTTTTAGAACTCTACACAACTCCTCCAACAATTTTTGGTCTAAACACTTCAAATTTTAGATATAGGTTCCTTGGACATGAATCTAACTTAATAACTTGATTTGAGCCCAAAACAATAAATGTTAAGGGGTCATAATAGGGGTCAAAATTAAAAAAATTGACCGCTTTTTTTTTTGCTCATCTTACACCTCCAAACACCCGGGCAACGCCGGGCTGAAATGCTAGAAAATATATGAATGAAAATAACCCCCCCCCACACACGCACGCACGCACATATGCTATAAAATAGCTCTGACGGACCATGAGGATGGAAATATTGAGAAGGTAGAGCAGTAACCAGATCTCTACTGGAATAGTGCGGATAGGACTGGGGCATTGCGGAGGCTTATTGCAACTCAAATCCCAGTAGAAAACCTATGCCAGAGAAAAATCAACGATAAGTGTAAGTTGCGATAAAGCAACTTACGTCGCAAAGTCTATCGATGTAAGTGGTGAGTACTGGTACACTGAAGGGCCTTGTTTTCGCTCAGACTCTGGAGAACATCATTTCTGATGATTGCCTATGTAAGAACTAGCGAGTACATAATAATAATTATAATAATAATAATAATAACACTGACAACAACAACAACAACAATAATAATAATAATAATAATAATAATAATAATAATAAGAATATATTGATGTTAGCATTCTGTAGATGTTCAGTGTAAATAGAGACGCTCTGATATTATTGTAGCTCTTTTGTTAAATTTGCAAAAGTATTTATCTAAGCTAGCAGAAACGCTTGGCGTAGCCCGATCGTAAAGTACGCTTTAATATGATATTTTAATTCTTGCAGATTTCGTATATATTATTATGGTGTTAATTTTCTATCGATTTTTATATATTATAAAGTTGCGATTTCAAAAATAACAAAAATATATTCATATTACTTAGGTGCATCAGCTTGAATCGAAACCGAAACTAAAACTTATGAAGAATTCTTGGTAAAATCATTTATAAAAAAAAATAGATGATTAAAGTGCCATCAGCTATAGTCAAAACCGAAACCAAAACTTATGAAGAATTTTTGGTAAAATTATTTATGACAAGAAATGGAAGAACATAATTAAATGACCCGGATGTAAGCGTGGCACACAAAAGAACACACATGCTATCGTATTAATATATAGATAACAACAACAACAACAACAACAACAACAACAATGATAATAATAATAATAATAATAATAATAATAATAATATGATGATGATGATGATGATGATGATGATCGCTGGCAGTTGTGGAGTAACCATATCCAATTGCGCACTAGGTTGGTCTACAGGCTCTTTGATGATTAAGCCTGTCTTTGAGCGGCATAGGCGATCGCATCTGTCACATTTGCTGGTATTTCTTGCCTTCTTTGTTGGCGTCTGAGCTCCTGGTTGTATCTAAACTCTCTCCCCATGCTCCAGTTTGGACCTAATAATGGAGCCCCATAGGTCACGGCCTTGAGCAAGTTCTTCCCAGTTTTGCGTGTTAATGCTTACCATTTTGAGATTACGCTTACAGACGTCCTTGTAGCGCAACTGGGGTCTGCTATTTTTCTGTTGCTTGAAATTAGTTCGCTGAAGCGTATGTCTTTTGGCAAACTACCATTTTTAAATCTAGTGACGTGCCCCAGCAAGTGGAGTCGGCGCTGTTTCAGGAGTGTGTACATCGTTAGCAGATTGAAACGAGAGAGGATAACGCTGTTGGTGACTCTGTCCTTCCAGCTAATCCAATAGTATACATCGTAGGCACCGTAGGTGGAAGGCATTCAGCCTTTGTTCATGCTTTGCAGAGGTAGGCCAAGATTCGCTGCCATAAAGAAGGGTACTAATCATGCAAGCAAGTCTTCAATACAAAACTTAGAATTGTCTTGGACAGAGTTTGGTCTCCTGGATGATATATGGTGGGACTATGATCCGGCAGCAATAATAATAATAATAATAATAATAATAATAATAATAATAATAATGAAAAAATCTTGCCTGAGTTAATTAATATTTATTAGCGGTTGCGCTGCGTCAGCACACACTGTAATGTTATGATCCTTTAGGCTGTGATCATAGCGTAGTATCTGTTAACTGTGGCAAGCGGGAGCAATGGTCAAAACATTATTATTATTGTTATTGTATTCTTATTAATTGATTTGAGCGACGGATGGTCGCTGGATCAGTTATTATGATTAGAAGAATAAACAATTAAATTGCGAAAGAAATGATTGACGTGTGAATCGCAAAAAGAATGTGAAAATAGAAAATATATGTAAACATTATTTTGGGGTTTTGAATAAACAAATAACTAGGTGAATTAGATTGGTATGAGACATGTAATTGAGTGACGTAAGAGAACACGTGATGTAGTTAGTTTTGGAGAGATTCAGGGAGTTAAGGATTGACCACCAGAGCAGACAGACGTAGAACAAGGGTGGACAGACAGCTGGGAGCGAGCTGTATGAACAGAAAATGTAGAAACTGCAGATCCTGTGAAAACCAATTGAGACAACTTTAATAAATTTATATTAAAAAAATATAAAGAGTTGTTTTATGGTTTTCACAAAGAAGAACAGATGTCTCAATTGGCTTCATGGTTCGTCACGGAGCAGCGGGAAGATACAGAAGAACTCTTCAAGAAAAAAAAAGGTATAAGGCATATATTATTCTTCTTACATATGAACTGTAAAAATATCCCGTGTGATAAGTCTGATACAACATTATTCAGCTTACACATCAATATCATATTCTCCTGGCGGAGCAACATACATACGATTTATACGTTTATCATCTGTCTGTTAAAAGAACAATATCTTACATCCACTAGATAACACATGACACGTTTTAATATATCATCTCCTCCAATTTCAACCAATATACAAGAACACAACGCCGAGTCAAACACAAAATCGAGTACACTGAACATCGTCTTACCTTACACCGTCTTATCAACGTTTACCTTGTGACTTCGGAGTATGGGAAATTCATATGCACAAAACAAAATCACTTAAAAAACAAAACAACCCTAAGTAAGATTAAGGATAATGAGTAAACATTGGATAAAATGATGGTTAAAATTATTACAAACTTGCCAGGATTCGAACCTGGAATCTTCTGATCCGTGTTCAGACGCGTAATCCGTTGCGCCATAAGTCCTGTCCGTATGCCGAAAGATGTTACCGTGACTGTAGCAGTATCAGAAATTTCGTGAAAATAGTGAATAATTCCATCCCATCTTTCCAAGCTTATAACTCCTCGAAAAATGTAATTCAAGTCCTAATTATTTTTTTCAATTAAAGGAGCAAGGACCAAGGTTTCATTTAAAAAAAAACAAAAAACAATGTGTTTTTTTTTTAAAAAAAGGTTTTAAACTTCGGATTTACAGGTAAATTTCTAAAAAACGGGCTTGTTTTTTTGTTTTAAATTTGAATATATTATTTATTGACCTTTTCTCTTCAATTTGTGATATATAAAACTATTCAACATAAATTAATTATTTACTTTTTAAGAGAAACTTGAAAATGGGGGGGGGCGTGAATTAAAAAAAAAACGTTTGTCTAAAATATTATATTCGGTTTATTGGAAAGAACATAACATTTCACATTGACCCTGAAAATATCGTAAAAATAGAATCAATAGAAAAATTTTGATAGATTTCTTTAAAGTTTAAAAATTGAAAAATATTGAGTTCGGAAAATTCATTACTGTTAAAAAAAAAAAAAATATTTCTATTACTTTTAAAACAACTGTAATAGTTTATTTTGGAAGTATAATCCATAAAGAAAATAAATAACCCACTTTTAACAGAGAAATTACGAGATTTTTATTGCTACCGTGACTGTATACAGACATTGCTAAATTCCGTTGACATGGGCAGATAACTTTTTCGACAATTGCACGAAACGGCCCGAAACCCCTTGTTTCAGGCTTTTTGTGTAACTCGGCGTTCTTCATTACGAATCATATATAGATAAGGACAATGTAGGGACTCACACCTTTCAGGACAAAAAAAGAATTTTTTAATTCGCCGCATTCGTTATTGGTATACACATATACACACATAAATAAATAAATGAATAAATAAATAAATAAATAAACATTTAGAATTTTATTAATGGTATTTATTACTAAACTTATATAAAGCGATTATTATTTGTATCCACGCCTGTATTAAATACTTATGTTTAAGCTTGTTTCTGGTTCTACATAAAATAAATCTTAGTTGTGTTTTAACTTGTCTTTTCCCAAACTATTATATTAGTGCTGTAATTATGACACCTACCCTTTTCCGACGTATTGGCAAAGAGTGTTAGCAATTTTCTGATACTTCAAATTATTTTCGCAAATCCGAATGTACGCCCCATTCTGCAGAAACATCATTGTGTTATTACTGTGCTTCACTGGAACAAAATAAAACAAGATAAAATAAAATAAGATAAAATAAAATAAGATAAAATAAGATAAGATAAAATAAGATAGGAAAGAAAACAAACTTGAGTAATCTCCCTTTGTGAAATAACTTAAGTGACACTTCTGTAAATTTGTAGATTCACACTCTTATCTAAATTTTCCTCTCCCCTCCCAAATTATATTCTAATATTTTAAGTGATTACGCGTCAACATTCTAAAAACTTTGTAGAAAAAAAAGAAATTTTAGAATTTATACTGAAGAGCCAGTTTACAGATATAAATTAAACATTAAATGATCACCATTTCCGGGCCATTCAAATCGTCTTAGTGTAGATCATAATTTTGTTTTACCAATTAATCCTAGTTGTAGGGTCTTAAAGCTACACGTAGTTGCCTAAAAACAAAACCTCTGGCTTAAAACCTCGCAGAACTTTCTTTTTTTTTTTTTTTTACATAGGCATCAACACATTATCAAGGCCAAGAGGCCACTCAAGGATAAGGGTTAAAGAGTGTACAGTAGAAATTGGACAATATAGTAATCATTAGTAATGAAAATTTGGTAAATTTAATAACTTATATGGAACGGCTCATCAAGAACTTATTTACGTTAGACTTGAAGACAACCATACGTCAGCCGGAAAGCAGGAAAACGGAAGACAATTCCACAGGCATGCAGTTCTAAGAAAAAAGCTTTATTCATGGAATCTACGTTTAGGTTTAGGCACAGATAAAGAGTGGGGGGAATTATTGATAGTGTTTACAGCTAGACGAGTGTTTCTTGTGAAAGTTTGGCGAGGGGGGACTATAGATTGAAGCTCAGTCGAACACTTTCCATGAAAATAACGATACATCCGAGACAAACTCGCAACATCTCTTCTGTGAGATAGAGATTGCAAGGAAGAGAAAAAGACATCTCCTACGAGGCTACGAAGTCTATTTTGAACTCTATCAAGGCAGGCCAAGTCCTTTCTAGCAGCTCCTGCCCAGATGTGGCAACAGTATTCCATCCTTGGACGTACCTGGCTCTTATATAGATAGAGAATAGCATCAGCAGTGAGATATCTACCGGATCGATAAAAAGATCCCACCATTTTTCCAGCGGCCTTGGCAACAGATTTGATGTACGTGTTCCATTTAAGATCAGAAGTAATGGTCAAGCCAAGAAGCTTGTCAAAACTTGAGGCTTCCTGAAGACGAGAGCATTTCATTTCAATTGATGCTAGATGTGGATCAGAATGTTGATGATGTAAAGAGAGAAGCTTGGTTTTAGATGCATTAAAAGTAACCAGCCACTCCTTACCCCATTGTACTACGTGCTCAAGATCAGAGGAGAGAGAATTGGAGAGAACTTGGTCGTTTACTCTTAGATGTGCTACCATAAATGGTAGTGTCGTCAGCATAAATGTCTACAAATGATGTAAGGATGTGATTTGGAAGATCATTAATGTAGATCAGGAAAAGAGTTGGGCCCAGGATGGACCCCTGAGGGACACCGGCATTAATACTGTGAGCTTCTGATTTTTGCCCCTCAACTACTACTCTTATGAACCTATCAGAAAGAAATGATTTAATAATTGAGAAGACATTTCCAGCAATACCATAGCTAGAGATCTTATGAAGTAAACTTTTATGCCATACCCTATCAAAGGCCTTAGATATGTCAAAAGTAATTGCCCTAGAAAGGTTGTCTCCGTCGAGAGATTTGCTAATCCTATGAGATATAACTGTAAGCACATCTGCTGTAGATCTAGCAGAACGGAAACCATATTGAGTGTAACTAAGAAGGTTATTTTTGTTGAGATGATTGATTACTTCTGTATTTAACACAGATTCCAGCAACTTACTCATGACGCACAGGAGACTTATTGGCCTGTACTGAGAGGGGGATGAGCGATCACCTGAATTCTTAAATACAGGGCATACTGATGAAATTTTCCAGGGAGATGGGAAACTATTCTCCTTAAGACAACGTTTAAACAGTTTTGTAAGTATGGGCGCTAGTTCAGGTTGAAGTTTTTTCAGTACTATAATTGGAATACCGTCAGGGCCAGTTGCTTTACTGGAATCAAGGTTTTTGATTAGCTTGGCAACATCACGTACAGATATACGTATATCACATAGTGTGTTTTCTGATACAGGAGGAAATATTGGGGGTTGACGGCCTTGATCGCAAAGGGTAGAATTAGCTGCAAAGTTCTTGACAAAGAGTTTGGCTTTGTCTGATGCTGACGAGATTACCTCAGGTCCATTAATAATAGTTGGGATGGAGCACACGCTTCTGTTCAGGATTCTGTTTGCTATTTGCCAAAACTGGTGGGAACCAAGCCGCTGCTCAGCTACTTTGGACAACAGATTGAGCATACAACTCTCTTGCATTCTTTATTACTTTCTTACAATGGTTGCTGGCAGTCCTGAAAGCGGCTTTAGTTTCCATACATCTATTACGTTGGAAACAGTGGAAAAAGTGATTTCTGTGCGCAATGGCAGCAGCACATTCTGGAGAGAACCATGGCTGGCTGTTAGGTTTTTGCTGAAACTTTTTCGAGGGTATGAAACGGTCAATACCTACAATTAACCATTCCGTCAGGTCTAATACTATAGAGGACACATCCTTTTTAAACATGGAATGCAGAGGTAGATCAGTTATAAATGTACGGAAGCTATCCCAGTCAGCCTTAGTGTATCGATATACTGTACGATGGAGAGGTACGTCTGGGGACTTATTACATTTCATTTTTATCTTAATTGATACAACAGAGTGGTCGGAAGAGCCAAGAGGCGACAGAACAGAAACTGAACATAGTTCAGGGCAAGTTGTGAGAAAAAGGTCTAGTAGGCTCGCATACTGGCCGTCATTGTCGGGCACACGGGTGGGTTCCTGAACAATCTGAGTGAGGTCATAGGCAATGGAGAAATCATGACAGAACCTCCCCTCATCATCGGTCTAGTTAGAGTGGGTCAACCATTCGACGTTGTGAACATTGAAGTCACCACATACGTGAATGTTAGCTGAAGGATAAGCAGATAGGACTTGGTCAATTTTCTCAGATATGCTTTGAAAGATAGTAACTCTGCTGTTATGGGGGCGATAGAGAGTAAATATAAATGCCGTAGTGTGAGCTAAAGCAACCCGGAAGCACATATAGGGTAAGTTAGGATCTTCCCTGGAGATGTCCCTACCACATGGAAAGCTATCCCTAATATAGGCACATATTCCATGCCCATGGCGATCTTGGGGGTCAGATTTAGAAGTTAAGTTAGAGTATCCTTTAATTGCGAACTCTTCTAGGGAAATAGCCTGTCCAATGCCAGTTTCACTTAAAAATAAAAGGTCTGGTTTAGTCTCTTGTAATTGGGTTTCAACCTCTGGAAGGTTAGAACGTAGACCCCTGATGTTGGAGAAAGAGACATGGTAGTAGGGGTCTACGTTGGAAGTTGGAGAACCGGGTTTAATCGTGTATTTTTTCTTGAAACTTGTCATGATGAAATTTTGGAATTTGTAGACTAGGTCGTCAGATTTACTTAGAGCAGGACAAAGAGAGGAAACTAAGAGAGAAAAAGAAATGAAGAATTTTTTTTTTTTGTAGCTAATGATAAGGTAAAGCCGTAACAATTACCCACTAGTATGGCATCGAGAGGCCCCACCAGAAGCTACTGCATGGTCCAGAATCCATTCACCAAATGGCAATACAGCAGCCCCAGTACTTTGCACCTGCTGATAGGACAGCCTCCTTAGTGGTTAATCCAAGGTTCGGGTCCCTGACTATCAGGCGGATAACGTCAGCCCAGACAAAACGTTTACCTCCAGCACCCTTACTAGTGACATGGCTACAAGGATAGACATAGAAACAGAAAATTTCAGCCATCTCTGCCAACTGTTCGCGCAAAATACTGCCAACCTAGAACTTTTTACCCATAGAAAATATTGCCTTTAAACGCTAGAATGGCTCGGAAAAGGCGGATCATTTTTGTATTACATTTATCTGCTGAACTGAGTCCACACTTTATATAATTGTTTTTTTTTTCTTGTTTTTTTTTCCTCTCCGTTTTTCGGAAAATTCACAGGTAATCGCCTAAAAATAGAATCTTATTTGTTTGGAGGGGGGATAATTAACCATCTGTAATAATCCCACAACTTTTGTTGGATTTGGGAGGAAAAACTAGGGGATTTATTTGAGGATATCGGTTAAATAGTGCAATGCTTTAATAATTGTGTAATTTTTAATCTGAATGTTTCTCATTTCATTATCGCTAATAACGTTTGACGTACAATGTTGTTGGTACCAACAAAGAAGTGAATAAATAAATAAAAATCCAGTCGGTATTTTTTTTTCTGTTTTAATAAAATTATTCTACGATACTCTCCCGTCTTGACACCACTTAAAATATTTATCGCTGTCACATGTCCATCTAGCCAGAAACATTTCTCTTTCCTCCGACCGGATTCTGACCGCAGCCGGCCGATTCTCGTCCTCGACTTTACACGCGCATTTTCTTCGACGCGCACTTCTCTCCTGAGCACATGGTGTCCTTTTCTTTTTTTTTTTGCCGCGCCAATTCGCGTACGCTCCCTAATTTGCATATGTGCCTTTTTCGGTTACTGCTGCTGCTAATCTCTTCGACAGCCAGCTATCCTTCGCAGCTGCAGATATTTTCCCACGCGCTTATATGCAACATGTTACAATGTATCATGAAATGTGAAACCTATTAGCTGTATTAGAAAAGCATCATGAAATTTGCAACCTATTAGCTGTATTGGAAAAGCATCATGAAATTTGCAACCTATTAGCTGTATTGGAAAAAGCATCATGAAATGTGCAACCTATTAGCTGTATTGGAAAAAGCATCATGAAATTTGCAACCTATTAGCTGTATTGGAAAAGCATCATGAAATTTGCAACCTATTAGCTGTATTGGAAAAAGCATCATGAAATTTGCAACCTATTAGCTGTATTGGAAAAGCATCACGAAATTTGCAACCTATTAGCTGTATTGGAAAAGCATCATGAAATGTGCAACCTATTAGCTGTATTGGAAAAAGCATCATGAAATGTGCAACCTATTAGCTGTATTGGAAAAAGCATCATGAAATTTGCAACCTATTAGCTGTATTGGAAAAAGCATCATGAAATGTGCAACCTATTAGCTGTATTGGAAAAAGCATCATGAAATTTGCAACCTATTAGCTGTATTGGAAAAAGCATCATGAAATTTGCAACCTATTAGCTGTATTGGAAAAGCATCACGAAATTTGCAACCTATTAGCTGTATTGGAAAAAGCATCATGAAATTTGCAACCTATTAGCTGTATTGGAAAAAGCATGATGAAATGTGCAACCTATTAGCTGTATTGGAAAAGCATCATGAAATTTGCAACCTATTAGCTGTATTGGAAAAAGCATCATGAAATGTGCAACCTATTAGCTGTATTGGAAAAAGCATCATGAAATTTGCAACCTATTAGCTGTATTGGAAAAAGCATAATGAAATTTGCAACCTATTAGCTGTATTGGAAAAGCATCACGAAATTTGCAACCTATTAGCTGTATTGGAAAAAGCATCATGAAATTTGCAACCTATTAGCTGTATTGGAAAAAGCATCATCAAATGTGCAACCTATTAGCTGTATTGGAAAAGTATCATGAAATTTGCAATCTATTAGCTGTATTGGAAAAAGCATCATGAAATGTGTAACCTATTAGCTGTATTGGAAAAGTATCATGAAATGTGCAACCTATTAGCTGTATTGGAAAAGTATCATGAAATTTGCAACCTATTAGCTGTATTAGAAAAGCATTATGAAATTTGCAACCAATTAGCTGTATTAGAAAAGTATCATGAAATGTGCAACCTATTAGCTGTATAGGAAAAAGCATCATGAAATGTGCAACCTATTAGCTGTATTGGAAAAGTATCATGAAATGTGCAACCTATTAGCTGTATTGGAAAAGTATCATCAAATGTGCAACCTATTAGCTGTATTGGAAAAGTATCATGAAATTTGCAACTTATTAGCTGTATTGGAAAAGTATCATGAAATGTGCAACCTATTAGCTGTATTGGAAAAGTATCATGAAATGTGCAACCTATTAGCTGTATTGGAAAAGTATCATGAAATGTGCAACCTATTAGCTGTATTGGAAAGTATCATGAAATGTGCAACCTATTAGCTGTATTGGAAAAGTATCATGAAATGTGCAACCTATTAGCTGTATTGGAAAAGTATCATGAAATGTGCAACCTATTAGCTGTATTGGAAAAGTATCATGAAATGTGCAACCTATTAGCTGTATTGGAAAAGTATCATGAAATGTGCAACCTATTAGCTGTATTGGAAAAGAATCATGAAATTTGCAACCTATTAGCTGTATTGGAAAAGTATCATGAAATGTGCAACCTATTAGCTGTATTGGAAAAGTATCATGAAATGTGCTACCTATTAGCTGTATTGGAAAAGCATCATGAAATGTGCCACCTATTAGCGTTATTGGAAAAGTATCATGAAATGTGCAACCTATTAGCTGTATTGGAAAAGTATCATGAAATTTGCAACCTATTAGCTGTATTGGAAAAGCATCATGAAATGTGCAACCTATTAGCTGTATTGGAAAAGTGTCATGAAATTTGCAACCTTTTAGCTGTATTGGAAAAGCATCATGAAATGTGCAACCTATTAGCCGTATTGGAAAAGTATCATGAAATTTGCAACCTATTAGCTGTATTGGAAAAGTGCAACATATTAGCTGTATTGGAAAAGTATCATGAAATGTGCAACCTATTAGCTGTATTAGAAAAGTATCATGAAATGTGCAACCTATTAGCTGTATTAGAAAAGTATCATGAAATTTGCAACCTATTAGCTGTATTGGAAAAGTGTCATGTAATTTGCAACCTATTAGCTGTATTGGAAAAGTATCATGAAATGTGCAACCTATTAGCTGTATTGGAAAAGTATCATGAAATGTGCAACCTATTAGCTGTATTAGAAAAGTATCATGAAATGTGCAACCTTTTAGCTGTATTGGAAAAGTATTATGAAATGTGCAACCTATTAGCTGTATTAGAAAAGTATCATGAAATTTGCAACCTATTAGCTGTATTGGAAAAGCATCATGAAATGTGCAACCTATTAGCGGTATTGGAAAAGTATCATGAAATTAGCATCCTTTTAGCTGTATTAGAAAAGCATCATGAAATTTGCAACCTATTAGCTGTATTAGAAAAGTATCATGATATTTGCAACCTATTAGCTGTATTAGAAAAGTATCATGAAATTTGCAACCTATTAGCTGTATTGGAAAAGTATCATGAAATTTGCAACCTATTAGCTGTATTAGAAAAGCATCATGAAATTTGCAACTTATTAGCTGTATTAGAAAAGCATCATGAAATTTGCAACCTATTAGCTGTATTGGAAAAGTATCATGAAATGTGCAACCTATTAGCTGTATTGGAAAAGTATCATGAAATTGGCAACCTATTAGCTGTATTAGAAAAGCATCATGAAATTTGCAACCTATTAGCTGTATTAGAAAAGTATCATGAAATTTGCAACCTATTAGCTGTATTGGAAAAGCATCATGAAATGTGCAACCTATTAGCTGTATTGGAAAAGTATCATGAAATGTGCAACCTATTAGCTGTATTGGAAAAGTATCATGAAATGTGCAACCTATTAGCTGTATTGGAAAAGTATCATGAAATGTGCAACCTATTAGCTGTATTGGAAAAGCATCATGAAATTTGCAACCTATTAGCTGTATTGGAAAAGCATCATGAAATGTGCAACCTATTAGCTGTATTGGAAAAGTATCATAAATGCTGTTCCCTCCATACAAATTAATGATTGCTCAGAAACTGAATGAGCGCAACTGGAAAAATCGCACGTCAAAATGTGGAAGATATTTGTGCCGCATCCTGTATATTTATATTTAATTTCTCGGCTGTTAACTATAATGTCAGATTATAGATTATTTAGTTGAATTAAGATTAATTTTGGATAGTTTTGGTGAGGTATAATTTTGATTGATATGGGCACACTTACAACAATGGAATTCATCGGATCCGCTTTTGCAATTTCTGATGCCATCACATTGTTGCTCCTGCGGAATGCATTCATAGTTAAGGCATTGGAATTGGTTCCGATCGCACTTTGCTACAAAACGAAAAGAATAGAAAGTATTAATAACACTGTAAACGGTGGGAATATTAATGATATTAATATTAAGGAGAGGTAGTTTGCTTCAAGCATTCCGTGGAATATATATATATATATATATATATATATATATATATATATATATGAGACAAGTCATTGATACCGTTGGTTTCAAATTCGATAATTAGGACCGTTTTATATACCTATATCAAGCTCGCTTCAGCCAATACAAATGAGTATTGGCCGAAGAGAGCTTGATATATGTATCTAAAATGGTCCTAATTATCGGGTTTGAAACCGACAGTACCTATGATTTGTCTCATCTAAAAACTTTATGTAAACAAAATATAAAATATAAATACGCTCTTATTTTCGGATTTTCCTTACAACTGAGCACTCTGCTGGATTTTCCCCACCAAAACTATATATATATATATATATATATATATATATATATATATATACGAGCAAACAGTTAATAAAACACGTTAAAAAACACTTTGAAATGAGTTAAAAACATAATTCATCTGAAAAGGAAACACTAGATAAGTGGATAGTCCTTAATCCGCAGAGTTTCGAAGAAATACTTTCCTTCTCATCAGATGGTAGGAATTAGCAAAGTGCGGGATCGGATTTTGCATGCAAAAGTATTGGATGAAACAACAAGTAAGTCAAAGATCTTACTTGATAACAAAAAAGTGAAGCAGAAGGAATATGGTGAAGAAAAAGGTGATTACACATGAATGGATAGTCTGGTGGAAGATAAATAATCCAAATGTATAACTTCAAAACTGTTAAAAGAATTTCCATTTGCACAAGTAAAATCCAAGGAAAATAATAATATTAAATATTGAATTTTAGGCTAACATGTTCAAATTTGATTTCATTATGTACATCTCTATTTGGATTCTGATTTATATATAATAATAATAATAATAATAATAATAATAATAATAATAATAATAATAATAATTTATATATATATATATATATATATATATATATATATATATATATATAACTACTTCATTTACTCACATAAATTTAATATACGAAAGCATAGATTTATGCGTAAACTTTAAGTATTTACTTCAAAAGTGCTCAATACGTAGGTAGAGCTAGTTAGTAATTTATAATCCGCGGTGGATACTAGAAAGCTGATTGGCTAACTAGAAATCCTCAACATATATAAAAACAAGAAGCAACCACAGAATTCGCGCATAAGCCTGATGAATCCTATAGTGGATGAAACGCAGAATATTCAGTGTAGCTTAATCGCCATATATATTTTATATATATATATATATATATATATATATATATATATATATATATAGAGAGAGAGAGAGAGAGAGAGAGAGAGAGAGAGAGAGAGAGACATGGAAGTCTATAAAAATACAGAATCACTATTTCTGTTTCTTGTATTGTAATTGTCTTCTCTAAATCCTTTATATGCATATTTATATTCGTTCGTTCCCCAACATGAAAGAAAGCAAGTGCTTATTTTTTCTCTTACGTGACGTGGACTCTAAAGAATTCAGAAACGATCAAAGAAAGGACATGTAAACATCAGTTGTCCGTAATATATATATATACATATATATATATATATATATATATATATATATATATATATATATATATATATTCAAACACGATAGTGTTTGAATATATATAGTTAAGTATCAGTTTTAGTCATCTAGAACTGCTTTAAAGCTTCACCGCTCACTCATTTTGTTTTATATATCTTATTTATAATATTCCGAATTTTATTATGTTCATGTAATTGAGAATTCGGTAATTGTTCATGCACCAATAAAATTTAAGTCAAGATAAGGTGACTTAATTTGTAAGCTTCAAAATTACCATTTTTTTTTTGTAATCCAGCATTCATATATTGCTTTAACAAAACCAAGTCAACTAGGATTGGATTGATAGCAACAATTTGTGTATTTTCACTGATCGTTACAATTGTTTCGCGACCATTGGGAAAATTTCAAACCTCATATCCTTTGAAAATATTCACAAGAATAGCCTCTCTTCAGACGTTGAAAAAAAACACTTTTTAATAAACAATTCATTTCCCTTTTAAGGAAAACTATGTGATAAAAAATTTACTTACATTTCTTCCTTCAGAGATTTTTTTTTGTTTGTCATGGATTTTTCTATCTACCTATTTTCGTATCTCTATTTTTAAATGTTTCAATCGATTATTCATTTATCCTAGCAACCAATTGCCTGAGTTCATTTAATTTGAGTTATTACTATTTTTCTCTAAGTTATTTATTTAAATTTTTTTTTATTAATCTTTCAAATTCCGGATCTGATATTCTACGTCCCTACCGTTACTTTTTATTTAATGTTAGCTTAGTTTGCATTTTAAATTTTGGATTTAAAGTATTTTTCTTTTATTTTTTTTCTTTCGTTCCAATCTATTTTGATTTACGGTTATTTGTTAATTTCGATGTTGTAAGGGTCATTTATTTATTAGTTAATCACTTCCGTTGAATTTTAGGCTAACACGTTCAGATTTGATTTCATTATGTACCTCTCTATTTGGATTCTGATTTATTTCCAAAGTTTTAACCTAAGTCTGCTACAAGGCCTAATTTTCTGAGGTTGCTGTTGGCTCTATTTTTTTTTTTTGCTTCTTATACCATTAATTTCAATTCAGGATTTAAGTTCTTAAATTCTTTTCCAACTATAAAATCCTATTTATAAGTATCTATTTATAAATATTCTATTTAACTCCACTCTGTTTTCCTCCGATGGAAGGGGAGGTCACCTTGGTTTTTGAATTTAAAACAAAAATATTATTTACTAAGTTAGGAGTTTTCAAGTTTTATTGATCTGAAACCAGTATTTATTAGTCCCCCACCTTTATTTCTAAGATTGTGGTTTTCGTGTGGAATTTATCTCTGTAAAGCTTCAGATTTGTTTTCTAAATTTGATCCATTTATCACATCTATTTTACACCATTTTAACCCTGGCCTTTCACTTAAAAAAACATTTTTTATTTTAAATATATATATTGCGTATGTAAATTTTCGTTTCATGCTTACATTTTTACCCTTAATATATTTTCTGGATTTTAAAAAATATTTCAACTAGGTTTTAGATGTGATAGCAGAAATTTATTCCGATGAAGATATCACTGTACAACATCCAGCCTTTTTGTTTAATATTTCTTCTTTAGAATTCACTATATCGTATGCTTCCAGTAAACACAGATTGCATCTTTTTGATTTACCGGGTTTATACTTTCTACCTTTATCTACTATTGACCATTGTAATTCAAACTCTTTTTTATTTTTATGAAGTTCCCTAACCCAATCACCTAATGCAGTTTTGTTCATCTTTTTATTTCTTATATTAATTTTTGTTCGATCCCCCTTTGTATCATTATCCCCTTCCCTATTAGTTTCATTCTCCTGTTCATTTTTGAATGACGCAACATGATTTCTGAATCTTTCCTTAAAAAGGCAACCCGTCGATCCGAGGTATAACTTCTTACTATTATCAGCATTAATCTCACATTTGTACACTATTTCTGAAGTTTAAGCATTTGCCCTCTAACGGACACTTGCTAGGTGTTCTACAATTATAGTTCCTCTCTAAATTCCGTTCTGCTGATACTGACTTATTGTTATTCCTTATTTTGCTTATTTTCCTGTTATTAGAGCTTATTATAATGTTGGCAAATGCGTAACCTTAGAAATAAGATTAAGGCTGATAATAGTAAGAAGGTTTATCTCGGATCGACGGGTTGCTTTTCTAAGGAAATATTCAGAAACCATTTCGCATCATTTTCGCCTGTAGTTAGGACCGAACCTTCAACATCCAGAAAACTCACTTAGTTTGTAATCAACACCTTCATCCGCATAGACCTGAATATATTGAATAAATACTAAAACTGTCACAAAAATGGAGTTATTCTATAAGTTTTCGTGATGCAAAATATAAAATTGCTGCCTCTTTTTAAAGATAAGTTTTTCACTTGCTTTCCTTTATCACGACTACGAAGTATTATTGTTCTTACGGCATGATTTCTCATCTGTGTCTCCGGGGCAATCTTTTTCACCGTCACATACACTTTCTTTATATACGCATTTTCTCTTGTGTGCGCGTGGTGTAAGGGTCTCGTTGACATATCTACAGGGTATCTTTGTTGAAGGGCAGTCTGAAAAATATACAAACAAACAAATATAATGTTATTACAAAATACGAACAGTAAAGGGAACACGGACAGTGTTTTGATCAAACACTTCAAAATAGATGAGAAATATAAAAACCTCTTTTGGGTAAGCTGGTTTTTTAAAAAATTTTTTTTATTACATTTTCACCCCAAACAAGGCAAATTGCCACTTTGGTGTAGGGGGCTACTATCAGGGGCAACAACTACTGGGGTACTATGCAGGGATTTGGGCAGCAAGATGTCGGTTCACGTTACACTTGAACTTCTGCATGTCAGTACAGTTGGGGAAGAAGGGACCTGGAACGGAATTCCAAAATCTAGCGGTTCCGGGGAAGAAACTATTGGAGTAGAAAGAACTTTCTGGTATCGACACTCTTTGCTCGACGTCCCACAAAAATGACTCTATCAGATGGCTACTTAATCTCTAAGTCTTCATAACAAACTGGTGGGAAGAGAAATCTGTCACTTGCTACTTAGGTCGGTATCAGAAAAACTCATATCCTAAATAAAGTATATCGAATATGAAAAGATATAAATTCTTACGTGAATTTGAGCAGTCCACTGCGGGCTGCATATTGCACGTACACAAAGAGGTGCACTTAGATATGGAGCATTTAGAGATGGAACTTTCATATCCATTGCACATCACAGATGCGATGGGTTCTTTTATTAACTGATCGTTTGTTGGATTTCCCGGAAAAGATTTCTTGGCAGTGCCACTGTAAAATTAAAAAAAACAAAAAAACAGATGACATTAGAAAAAAGAACACATACATAACTAAATTGACAAGAACAACGTTATTAAACAGCCAGAGGTAAAGTGACCAAAGATGTTTTAATGGGGTTAATACAAGAGTGCTCCATTCCGAAGTAGAGCAAGATATATTTTCTATTTGTTTTTATAAATGCAGACTTAGTTTCGTATGAGCTGCATTACCTGAAGAGGTCTCTAGTTATTAGTAACTAGCTGACGAAAACATGATCATGAATGTGCAGCGACATATCAATGCTTATAAAACACAAATAACAAGTATATATATATATATATATATATATATATATATATATATACATATATGAGAGAGAGAGAGAAAGAGAAAGAAAGAAGGTAAAGAATAAAAGAATGACAATATAAAGATATATACTAGCATAGATTTAATAATTTATTCAATATGGATGTTACATCAATTAGGGGTGTAGAATAAGTAAACTCTTTATACCAAGGTATTTCGAAGCTTAATGCTTCTCATCAGACGGGGAAAGAATATGCTAGGTAATATATTAGAGATGCGACATCTAGCGATAACTACATTAGAAGTGAAATAATGGGGCGTGAGAGGGAAAATGGAATACATTGAAACTGTGGAGGGAGGGAGATGGGAGAATTACAGTAATTAATGCGATAGAGGAAGAATTTAGTTGATATTATATACTGAGGATAGGTGGTAAGAACATTATGTGTGTGTCTGTGACTTCGTTTCGTTCTCTATTGACTGCGAAACGACTGAACCGATTTTTAAGAGAAAAATCACACAAATGTAGTTCATGTGCCTAGGAGTGTTGCAGATAGGTTTTGTATACGAATGCCTCTGATAAGTATCAAGAATTGATGATCGAAAACATCCGGTTAAAGAAGGAATAATTCAATTTTGACCAAATTATACAGCCTAACATCACAAATGGATTTAAGAAGTTTTGTCACCACACAAGCAGAGGGTTCAGGCGTATAAAATCAACAGTAGGTTCTTTGATAAGACAAGAGAGCGATCGAAATGAATTTTTCTGTTTACAACACAACTGAACCATGATACTTGACTTCCGCATTTAATTCAAGCCATTGTATATAATAATTTCATATAATCACCAGTAGGCTCTCTACAGTGCAATGACGATTACAGTATATTATGAAGAATGTCACTGTGGAAAGGCAAGTAAGGCCTTTTTTGCTGCATTGCAATGGGCCCTCGACTAGAGCGGGCAACCAATCAGTTTCATTGAAAAATGGGCGATTTCACCGACAACAGAAGTATTGAAAGTGTGGAATATTCGTTGACCCTCATTCAATAGCTGATAATGTCGGGTCTCCCTCTTGGTATATATATATATATATATATATATATATATATATATATATATATATATATATATAAAGTTGAACGTCTGTGTGCGCGTCTGGTCACGAATAGGTTCCTATATGGTTGACTATTATAGAAAACTGATCACATATAATGATAGATGTATCGAGACACAGGAATGGGTATGTTTGATCTGGCATAATGATGATTCATTAAAATTGTGGGGTCTGCGTACGCGCCTGGTTCACAAAGTATAGAAATAAAAAATTTAAAAATAAAAAAAAAACGTTCACAAGTGTTTTTGATATAGATGTACATAATAATACTTTGATAAGTATGATTTAACTTAAATAGGGATGGTATAATAAAATTGTGGGGTCTGCGTTCGCGCCTGGCCTCCATAGAATGGAAATAGGAACAAACTTTAATAAAGACTTTTAATATCTATCTGCGTAAGTATACTTTGATAATTATGTTTCAGTTTGAAGACATATGGTGTAATAAAATTATTCGGTGTTCGTTTGCGCCTGACCTCCAAAGAATGGAAATATGTCACAAAGTTTAACAAGGTTTTTTAATATAGATCCACAAGATAATGTGATAAGTGTTTCAGTGTGAACAGGTATGGTATAATAAATTATGGGGTTTATCTATTTTATTTTTACTTTCATCATATTTTGCTTTGGTTTCGATACCCCCAAATTCGAAGCTATCTCTTTACAACTCTTCCTTTTCATAACCTATCATACTTTCATAAATCAGAGCCCATTTTCTGTAGGCTGTTTCTGAACCCAGTCAACGACAGGTACTTTTGCTAGTATATATATATATATATATATATATATATATATATATATATATATATATATATATATATAAAATATATATGGCGATTAAGCTACACTGAATATTCGGCGTTTTATCCACTATAGGATTCATCAGGCTTATGCGCGAATTCTGTGGTTGTTTTTTGTTTTTATATATGTTGAGGATTTTAGTTAGCCAATCAGCTTACTAGTATCCACCGCACCCCTTCCTATCAGCCAATGGACATGCATTTTATCGAACAAAGGATCTGTTTTAGAACAAGGTTAGTGGTTTAAGGCAAACGATTTTCCTCCTTTCTGCTTTTTTTATATATATATAAATATACATATGTGTCACACATACATGCACACATACATATATATATATATGTGTGTGTGTGGTCGTTTATGTATATTCATGTTTATTTAATTTATTTATTTGTTTGTTTTCTATTGTTTTTGTTACTTTTAAAGCTATTTTGTATCGCTATCCTAGAGAAAGTTTTATTTTGTGAACACAATTGTTTGCTATTTCTCGTCTACAGTTTAATAGATTTTGGGGTTCTTTAAAGTACATGAAAAATTTGCTATCCTGTACTTTAAAGAACCCCAAAATCTATTAAACTGTAGACGAGAAATAGCAAACAACTGTGTTCACAAAATAAAATTTATTTATATATATTTATATATATATATGTATATTTATATATATATATATATATATATATATATTTATATATATATAAATATGCATATTAATACATATATATATGTATCTATCTATATATATGTAAAAGTGAAAGTGTCTGTGTGTGTATCTGTGTGTGTACATTTCCCTATGCAATAACTCTGTCAATTTTAAGTCTACAGTCTCGAAATTTGATATACAGGGTACTGAGATTTGGGAAAATCTATGTGATCGGTTTTCGGCCAGAAATTTGGCGATTAATTGGTCAAACTTCAACGATTTGACTTTTGTGAACTCTAGCAAACTTCTCCGACAATTTTGGGTCTAAACACTTGCAATTTTAGATATAGGTTCCTTGGACATGGATCTAACTTAATAACTTGATTTGAGCTCAAGACAATACATCTTAAAGGGTCATAATAGGGGTCAAAGTTTTAAAATTAGCCTCTGCTGTCTCTACCAAATTACTCAATTTCTGGTCTAAACATTTGAAATTTTACATAAAGGGTATTCAGAGATAGGGCAAGCTTTTTCATCGGCTTGGGTCGAAAATCTTTAGTTACCAATATATAAATATATGTATTTATATTTGCATGTCTGCCAAAACTTTCGACAAAGGCGACGGATTTTACCAAGATGAGTATCGTTTTAAAGTTCGACCTTTCAGACGACAAATATCGAAAAATTGGCTAAAAACATTAATATCTTCACCTTCAACTAGGCACTTTTCTACAGGGGCTCGCTTTTTTCGCCGATATTTTTGAAAGTTATCCTTTCCTTTCGATTGTCTAGACTAAATGTTAACATAAGTCACCTCTGGTTTAGCGGTGGTCGTAACAGCATAGACATCAGGTTTTTCCCCGTTCTTTTCCTCCTTCGCGGTACGGGTTCGAGCCTGCCTTCCTACTACCACTTTATTTTTCTGCTTTTTTTTGGCTTAACAGAGACATCCAAACACCCGGGCAACGCCGGGCTGAAATGCTAGTATATCTATAAAAGTGAAAATGTTTGTCTGTCTGTCTTTTCTCTATGGTAATTAAGGAAGTCTATTATACAGAAAGGCATTACTTTACATATTCACACTTTTTAATGTATACATATGCCAGAACAGTAATACGAGGGGCCTGCCATAAGTAATGCCTCTGACCCACTTTCAGTTGTCTGATCTAGCTGAAATTTTGCATGTGCAATGATTTATATCTCTACGTGTTATGTGGCAAATTACAGTTCTGAACTAATTGTGGTCTCTGTTTACAGGTGTTTGAACTGAGTCAGGGGTGAAATGGAGCCTGTTGAATGTCGAGCAGTGATCCGGTTTTGTATTTGAAAGGACGCACACCACAGAAGACTTTTGATGAAATGAAAGAAACTCATGGTGATAATGCCCCATCATATAACCTTGTAAAACGCTGGCATCGTGAATTCAAACATGGTAGGAAGTCTGTGGAAACAGCTCCCAGACCTGGTCGCCCAAGATGTCAAGATTAGTACATGGTCTGTGGAAACTATCATTCATGACCATTTGCATATGCATAAGGTGTCTGCCAGATGGATTCCAAGGTTGCTCACACCATTCCAGAGCGAGAACGTGTCGAGTGCTCGAAGATGAATCTGGAGATGTGCAAAGAAGATGAGTCAAAGTTTTTAAAAAGACTGATTACACAGGATGAAACCTGGGCCCATCACTATGATTCAGAGACCAAAGCCCAGCCAATGCAGTGGAAGCACTTGGACTCACCACCTCCAAAGAAGGCAAGGGTGTAGCCCTCTTCTGGCAAGGTCATGCTCACAGTCTTCTGGGACCATGACGGAGTAGTGATGACAGATTTCCTGGTAAAGGGTACCACAATTACAGAAGCCTATTATGCTTCATTTTTGAGGAAATTAAGGGAAGCTATCAAAATCAAGAGGCGGGGCAAGATCAGCAAAGGTACCCTCCTCCTGCAGGACAACGCTCCGGTTCACAACTCGCATGTCGCCAGATCAGAAGCACGGGTGTGTGGTTATGAAATCATCCCCCATCCTCTCTACTCTGCTGATCTTGCACCCTCTGACTTTCACCCCTTCCCAGCCATGCAGTTGTTTTTGAAAAGAAAGTGTTTCCCAGATGATGCAGCCTTGATTTCTGAAGTCACATCGTGGTTGGAGGATCAACCTGGGGTGTTCTACAAAAACAATCTCCAGAGCTGCATCAAACGACGGGAGAAATACATAACTCTGGGTGATTCCTATGTAGAGAAAGACTAATAACTGTGCCAAGTTTCGTTGCTCTACTTCAATGGAAAGTGGGTCAGGGGCATTACTTATTGCACGCCCTTCGTAGGGCTCGAGCAAAGCCAGGCGGAATTGCTAGTATATCTATATACCTATAAAAGTGAACGTGTCTGTGTGTGTGTCTGTATGTCTATGTATGTGTGCATTTCCCTGCAGAATAACTCTGTCAATTTTAAGTCTACAGACTCGAAATTTGATATACAGGATGCTGAGATTTAGGAAAATTTTTGTAATCCGTTTTCTGTCAGAAATTTGGCTGTTAAGGGGTCAAAATTCAACAATTTGATCTTTGAGAACTCTACCAAACTCCTCCGCCAATTTTGGGCCTTAACACTTGAAAGTAAAATATAGGCTCCTTGGACAGGGATCTAACTTAGTAATTTTATTTGAGCCCAAAACAATAAATGTTAAGGGGTCATAATAGGGGTCAAATTACAAAAAAATTGACTGTTTTTTTTTGCTCAACATACACCCCAAACACCCGGGCAACGCCGGGCTGAAATGCTATAATAATTAGAAAAGCAAAGGCTCAACGGCCAGACATTGTTCTCTCGTCAATAACAAGGAAAAACCTCGTCTTGATTGAATTGACAGTACCTTATAAGAGCCGGGTAGAGAAGCAACACCATTACAAGATGGAGAAATATGAAGATCTAAAAAGAGAGTTGACCTGAGAAGGTTACGTTAGAATTCTTCGAGCTGTTGAGGTTTCATTTCAGTCTCTTTATATCAACTTTTATGACAGCTTGGAATTAAAGGCCGGAAAAGAAGCGCAGCTAGTAAACGTCTAACAGAAATTACTGAACAATGTGCCATCTGGTTCTGGGTTAAAATAAATACCGAGTGGTATGTGTCCATAGTGCAGATTTATTTATTCATTTATTTAATGATTTTCATTTTCTTTGATTTTATTTAATTATTTATACATTTTTATTTATTTATTTTTTCTTTTCTCCTTTTTTATTTTCTTCCTTTCCTTTTTTCTCTGTTTTTCTATTCTTTTCGATATTCTTAACTTAACGGACTTGACAGACGCAGCCTTTAAATTTAAACGTCACGCGCAGAAAACCGCTGCTCGTTATATGAAATGAAAAAATCATTAAACATTTTTACTGTATTGAAAAGTTCATTCAAATGCCTCGCATCAACGAATGTGGCCGATGCGAAAAGCCGTAACAAGATTGGATTTACAATACCTTATAACATAAGAGAAAGAGAGAGAGCTGACGTTACAATCTAAGCGAAAAGGAATACCGCATGATATGTTCGCAAGGATCTACAGTGTAGTTATTACTGTGAGTAGATTTATCTTTTTTTATGTGTTTATGCATGCATATATATATGTTTAGTTATATACATATATATACGCATATATATAGTACTTTTATCATTATTGTTGTTATTGTTTATTATTTTACTAATAATATCATTATTTTTTCGATATTTGCGCGTCCTAAATAAAATATGTCAGACGTAGGCTTTGAACATTGAACGACATGCGCAAAGCCGTTGCGCATAACAAGAGCCGTTTAATTATCAAACGTCTTTTCTTTTAATTGTATCGCGCAGATAATTGGGCCACACATCAGTGAGGGGGCCGACACGTGAACAAGCTGTAGTAGGCCCCGAAACGGTGCATATTCTCTCCTGACCCAATATTATCTATAAGACGAAATACCCCCAAACATGACTATATAAAGTTTTAAATGAGATCTTATGCCCCCCACCAAAAGCACCATCGAATAAAACTTAGATGAAGAAAGCCCTAGAAAGGCGCTTTCTCTCTCTCTTGACATTAACTTTATCAAAAAAACACAACAACTGATAAACATCAGCATATACAAGCCTATAAGGTTAGCTGTTTCTCTCAAATACAACATCATCTGTTGTTCGCTTGCATCATAGCGAGTTTTTACTACTGTTCCGGTAGTAATTTTTATCCTCTCTCTCTCTCTCTCTTTCTGTCTTTCTCTCTCTCTCTCTCTGTCTATATATATATATATATATATATATATATATATATATATATATATATATATGGCAATTAAGCAACACAGAATATTCCGCGTTTCATCCACGGTAGGATTCGTCAAGCTTATGCAAAGAGTTGCGGTTGTTTCCCATAGTTATATACGCACATTCTATTGAGTTTTTAGTTAGCTAATCAGCTTCTCAGCTTCCTAATTTCCACCGCTCCCTTCCTAATCAGCCAATGGGCAAGCACTTACAGGACAAAGGCCCAGTTGACCTTAGGTTCAACCCTTCCTTTGTGTACTTTTTTAGCGGGAAGCATGAATCTAGTGATCTGACCTATTTTAAACCTAGGTGTAGTTAAATGTGTGTTTTTTGTCTATATACTTTTTTTAATATTATGTTACTATATCTATATCTATATATATATATATATATATATATATGATAATTTATGTATATATATATATGTTTATTTGATTTATTTATTTTCTATTGTTATTTTTAATTTTAAAATTATTATATATCGCTATTCTAGAGTAAAGTTTATCCTGTGTACACAGTTGTTCGCGATTTTTCCCTACAGTTTAATAAATGTTGTGGTTCTTAAAAGTATAGGATAGCAAATTTTTCATGAGGCATAATCTACATGGATCGTCTAGGTCTCTACATGCGTTTGCTTCTCTTACTATTGCTCGTCCGCTTTCTTTGATTTCCCAGTATTTGTTTGCTAGTATTGTTTTCATTCGCTGTTTTTTATTTTTTTAACGTACTTTTGTGGTCATAATATCGGGTTTTGAAATCTAAGGGAGTCATACCTACGTAATATTTCTTGTTAATCGGATTTTCTTTCGCAAATATTGTGGCCTGATAAACTATGCTTTTGGTTAGACATTTATTTTGAAATGGGCAAAGTGTGCGGGATCTGCAGTTGCGTTTATCTTGTTCGTTATTAGTATTTTATTTTTATTTCTACTATGGCTTTCGTTGTCCGGTGTTGGTTTATTATTATTATTATTATTATTATTATTATTATTATTATTATTATTATTATTATTATTATTATTTCTACTAGTTACATATGTGTTCTTTGTGTTAGTTTTATTTTTGTCATGATATCTACTTTTTATTATTTATTTTGTTGTTGTTTTCATTGCTTTTATTAATATTTTGTTATTATGTGCTTTAATTATCATCTCTAAATTTTCGCAGCAGCTGTATGATAACTTTAGGTTATTTTTATTGAACATTTTGTGTAAGGGATTGTTTACGGGAAAGTGCTTTTCGATGGGATCTAGAAATTTCTTGAGAAGTTTTGTTTTTATCATTTGATTGTATGGTGCCGTATACCAGATTATATTTCTTTTTCTTCTATTTTTTATTTTATTGTTTTATATAAATAAAATAAACATACATATACATAAATTACCATATATATATATATATATATATATATATATATATATATATATATATATGTAGATAAACTAACATATTATTTAAAAAATATAGAGAGAGACAAAAAACACATTTAACTACAACTAGGTTTAAAATAGGTCAGATCACTAGCTATCTACGCTTCCCGCTAAAAAAGAACACACAAAGGAAGGGTTGAACCTAAGATCAACTGGGCCTTTGTCCCGTAATTGCCTGCCTATAGCTGATTAGGAAGGGAGCGGTGGAAACTAGGAAGCTGATTGGCTAACTAAAAACTAAATAGAATGTGCGTATATAAAAACGCGAGGCAACTACAACTTTTCGCATAAGCCTGTCGAATCCTAGCGTGGATGAAACGCGGAATATTCTTTGTAGCTTAATTGCCATATATATTTTTATAACTTACTACCTAACTCTACTTACGTATTGAGCACTGTTGAAGTAAATACTTAAAGTTTACGCATAAAATTATACTTTCGTATATTAATTTATGTGATTAAATCAAGTTGTCATATATTTGAAGTCGGCGTGTTGCTCTAGAGTTCATATATATCCTTTCTATTGTATAGTAATGAGAGTGGCCAGTGTAGTATCGTTTTTTCTTGTCATAGTACAGTCTTGCCATGAATTACCTTCTTCTTTTTTAAGGGCGTGTTCAAACTCTCATGGCTATTATACATACTATTGGCGATTGACTATTTTCTATCTTTTTTTAAAAACTTTTGTGTGGTAGCTTTTCTTTATTCATGACATCATAATCACAGGCATTACATTCTAATTTTATGTAAGTGATCCTCCCTGGTATTACCCCCTTTTCTTAGCAATATAGCCTTATGATATCATTTTTACATGATTATCTTCTTCATTTGAGAAGAAAGTTAGTGTACTCTTTGATCTGTTGTCATTCCAGGCATTACCTCCTGACTACATCCGTTATCTGTATACTTGGTTATGATTTTACGACCAAACAAAGTTAATGGAAACCATTCCTTATTTTAATCTGTACACGATGAATAAAAATTATTTTTGATATGAAACTCGCCGTAAACGGATACTTTAGCATTTTTGTGGAAAATTTAATCCCCGAAAGAAAAAAAAAACTGGATTTGTTTATGTGTTTGTATAGACTGACCCGTAATCAGTTAGTTTTATTTATAATTTTTAATGACTTTACAAAACATTTAATACCGTTTCGTTGGTGGCGTCCCTAGTTTACCTATGTAATAAGTAAATATTAATGTGGAATTGTACTTACGTGTATCCTAACTCTCTGCAGACAACGTCAGCGTTACTCTGAGACCAATATCCACAAGTTTTCCTCCATGATCCCTGGTGATATATTTCAACACGTCCTTGTTTAGCGTTCCTTCCATTGTACAGACGCACTTTAGAATATTTTACTGAAAAAATATGCAATGAAAGTCAGCATTAAATTCTACAAAAATCGAATTGAAATAAAAAACAAAAACAAAAAAAACAAACACGATTATTTAGCGATCGAAATGCTATTTTAAACTTAAGCCTGACGAATCAACAAACCTACCGCAAGTATAAGCATGGAGATAATCTAATGGAATTATATAGAGCGTATTTCGCGAGGAAAATACAGAGATTGTTGAATAGAATAACATGTGTTCGTTAATAAATGACGTAATGGATAAAGTACTAAGTGCCTGGGTGTCATTTTTGGGGAGTTAAAAGGATCATTGACTATATTTGTAAGTTCGAACCCTGGTATAGTTAGCCACGCTGATGATCTGTAAATGTATCGAAACAAATGTCCGTGGATAACTATTTTATATATAAGTAAAAAAAAAACTAAACAATATATATATATATATATATATATATATATATATATATATATATATATATATATATATATATATATATATAAAACATGTATAAATACATTTGAAGCCAAAACTGCAACGCGAAATTTTTTATAAAATAAACGGGTGTTTATTTTTAAAGAAATATATTTCGGAGTAAGACTCCTTTATCAATCTTTTTTTTCTCTTCTTCCTCGACATGATGTAGTGGAAGATAGTTCGATGAAGAGTCCACATGATGTTGTTAACTGCGGGGTTTTATGAAGCCGGATAGGTGACACATGGTCGCGCATTTTAAAAATCTGGGTAGTTATTTTTGTGTATATCCGTTAGAAGCGTTGAGTGAAATTTGAAGAATAAAAGATGTATAAATAAATTTGAAGCCAAAACTGCAACGGGAAATTTTTAAGTCAGATTCAAATGAACAGCTACACGAGGAATTGGAACACGCCCTACTAAAGCCTGATTGTCACAGCTGGCGAATTTTAGAAATGCAATCTGAACGTTAGGACACTTTAGAATAATGACTTGCAATAAAATTCTGGTTTACACTTGGAAAAATGCCACATAAGCGATTGCCTTTTGACCATCTTGCATGAATCGAGTACCCTTTTTTGAGCGGCATAACAGATTCAAGGAAGAAGAAGATGTGAGAGATGATGTGTGGGAAGACGAAGAAAGTAAAAAAACCAAAGTTGATTGGGTAAATAACATTTTTCATGGAGTGTCGTGTGTCTATAGAGGCAATAAGTTCACACTTTGATGTCACGCAATTATTCACGAGCAACTGAAGGTGCGGAAGATTTGCGCCAAGTTTATCCCAAGCATACTCAGAAAAGATCAGACTACTGAACCAAGTTGGGCATCAAGACAGTTCCTAACCATCCCTATAGTTCAGACCTTGCTCCCTGTGATTTTTGGTTATTCCCTAAGCTCAATGGAAAACCTAAGAGGCTGTCGATCGTTATGATACAATTGAGGAGATGAAAAGGGCTGTGACGAGGGTCATTGAAACGCTCACACATGGATCCTTCCAGAAGTTGTTGGAGCGGTACAACAAGTGCATTGAAGCTGGAGGGGATTACTTTGAAGGGAACTAGAGGGTCATGTGTGTACTATCAATAAAAGTTGCTATACAAAAAGTCTTGAAACTTATTGAAGGCACCTTGTATACACACACACACACACACACATATATATATATATATATATATATATTGTTTTAACAAAATCAAGACATCAAAGAATGGATTGATAGCAACAAATAATGTATTTCAACATTCGTTACAATTGTTTTAAGACCACTCGGACAAATTCAAACTGTACATCGTTCGAAACACTTTTACAATGAACAATATAGAATCCATTTCCCTTTTAAGGAAATCTATGAGAAAATATTTTACTTACATTTCTTTCTTTCAAGGTTGTATCTACATCTCTTCTTTCCAAGGTTTTTTTTAAAAGATTTTTTATATATCTAGATATTTATAAATGTGAAAGTGTCTGCCTGTGTGTCTGTGTGTCTGTGTGTGTACATTTCCTTACGCAATAACTACAGACTCAAAATTTGATATACAGGGTACTGAGATTTGGGAAAATCGAGGTGAACGGGTTTCGGCCAGAAATTTGGCGATTAAGGGGTCAAAGTTCAACGATTTGACCTATGAGAACTCTAGCAAACTTCTCCGACAATTTTGGGTCCAAACACTTGAAATTTTAGATATAGGTACCTTGGACATGGATCTAACTTGATTTGAGCCCCAAACAATAAATATTAAGGGGTCACAATAGGGGTCAAAGTTTAAAAAATTGACCACTTTTCTTTTGCTCAACATACATCTCCAAATACCCGGACAACGCCGGGCATCCATGTTAGTATATATATATATATATATATATATATATATATATATATATATATATATATATATATATATATATGTGTGTGTGTGTGTGTGTGTGTGTGTGTGTATGTAAAGACTCGAAACTTGGCATAAGGGGTATTGAGATTTGGGAAAATCTTTGTAATCGGTTTTCGGCTAGAAATTTGGCTTTTAAGGGGTCAAAGTTCAACGATTTGACCTTTGAGCACTCTACCAAACTCCTCCGATAATTTTAGGTATAAACACTTGCAATTTAAGATTTAAGGTTCCTTGGACATGGATCTAACTTAATAACTTGATTTGAGCCCAAAACAATAAATGTTAAGGGGTGATAATAGGGGTCAAAGTTTAAAAATTTGACCTCTGCGGTCTCTACCAAATTACTCAGACAATTTCTGTTGTAAATATTTGAAATTTTACATAAAGGTTTTTCATATATTGAGCAAGCTTTTAAATCGGTTTGGGTCGAAAATTTTTAGTTACTAATATATAAATGTATGGATGAATTTATGTTTGAATGTCTGCCTAAAACTTTCGACAGAGGCACCAAGATAAGTATTGTTTTGACGTTCGACTTTCAGATGACAAATATCGAAAAATTGGCTAAAATCATTAATGTCTTCACCTTCAACTAGGCACTTTTCTACAGGGGGGGGGGGTCGCTTTTTTCGCCGATATTTTTGAAAGTCATCCTCTCCTTTTGATTGTCTAGCCTTAATTTAAACATAAGCCACTTACAGTTTGGCGGTGGTCATAACAGCAAAGACGTCAGGTTTTTTCCCCGTTCTTTTTTTCCTTCCCGGTACAGGTTCGAGCCTGCATTCGTACTACCACTTTTTTTTTTTGCTCAACATACACATCCAAACACCCGGGTAACACCGTGCTGAAATGTTAGTATATATATATATATATATATATATATATATATATATATATATATATATATGTGTGTGTGTGTGTGTGTGTGTGTGTGTGTGTGTGTGTGTGTATAAAGCAGAAAATGCATGTTGTTTACTATGAAAACTTAAATATTTGATCATCAGAATCAGAGAACAAAATTTAAACCAAAATTGAAGTTCGTGAACTTGGGTTGTCGAAAGGTTCTAAACAACAAATTCAATTTAGAATCTTGTCAATTCACACCAAAAGAACATCTAGTTCTAGTCTCGAAAATATGGTTCAAAACTAAAAAACAAATTTAAAGGAAAGATACAAAAAAGCCAATATTCATTAGGATCATTAATAAGAAATGCTCAAAATACCATAATAAATAAATAAGCATTGTTTCAATTTACCCAAGCAGGCCAGGGGATTAGTTGGTGAGACAACAACAACTATGGAAGGCAGTAACTACTGAGGATAAGTTACAAGATTCAGCATTCCTGTTCCGTCGCGGTTAATCACCTGAAGAAGGCCAGAGGATGAGTTGGCCGAAACATGGTGAAACAACCACAACAACTATGAAGATAAGGATAACAATCAACACACAAAAATGAAGTAAAATACGACGTAGCCAAGAACGGGATGCCCTTTTCTCTTCCCTGCAACCTCTTTCCCACAGAAGATAAGTGCGAACCTGGTTCTTCTCTATCGTTATTTTCATGGCAAGTACTTGTCTGAACTCCAATGTTTAGCCCCCCCCTCGCCACACTTTCACGAAAAACACTCGTCTAACTGAAACCAATATCAATAATCTCCACAACTCTTTATCTCTGCCTTAACCTAAACGTAGATTCCATGAACAAAGTTTGTTTCTTAGAACGGAACGTCTGTGGAACTCTCTTTCGTTTCCGTTTTCCAGCTGACTACAATATGGTCGCCTTCAAGTCCGACATAAACAAGTTTTTGATGAGTCGCCCTCTTAAGTAATCCAATTTATTAAATTTTCATTACTAACGATTACTTCGATATTGTCACATTGACTACTGTACACTCATTAACCCTTATACTCGAGTGGCCTCCGAGCCTTGATAAGTGGTGATTTCTTTGAAAAAAAAAAGCCTCATCTCAAAAGATTCTAAAAAGTATCATAATAAATAAATATTTATGCTAAAATCCATTTTAAAACTTACCACAATTATCCTCGTCTTCAGATTTTAAACAGTCTGCCTCACGATCACAAACTTTAAATTTGGGGATGCAAATGTCTGATTTGGAACATTTCCACCAGCCTTCCTCACATACTGCAGTATTAAAAAAATGCATTTTTAAAAGAAATGGAATATTAATATTGATATTAAATAAACACAGATGTTGTTTAACCAGTCTTCATCACATATTACAATATTAAAAAAATACATTTTTAAAATAAATCGAATATACTTAGGAAGCCCTACTAAATAAAAACTAACGTCTTTTAACTTATCAAAGATAAAAATCTACTACTAAAAAGTATTGCGTAGTTGTATTGATTGCCTGGTCGGATTATATTGTCGAGAGGAGGTTTGGTCATATACGATTTAAGATATAGCGAATATCCTAACTTTTAATCCTGTTACGATTTTCCTGAAAGTGAACCACATGTTGGGTTTATGGAAGCATAAAATACATTCATCTTCATAAATAAAAATCAAACAGTAAAGGGGAAATAACTCTGATAGCTTAAATAAATAAAGCTTACGTCTGTTTTGAAGAAGTAGTGATGTCGGCTTTAACACTTTATTAAAAAAAAAAATTAAATAAATCAACTTTAAATAATATTCCTAAACAATTCTATTACTAAAAAAAAACAAACTTAGAGCTAATTATGAAAATAGATTTTATTTAATGTAATATGTGAATTAGGTAATTTTTTAAAATGCAGATTTCTTTGTAACAACTAGTGAATATAGAAATTATGGAATAAACGTGTATAAAAGTCTGTTTTCAGTATGAAAATGAATTTGTGAAATAGTGTAACTGTCGGTATATCAACCAAATTGTGAACAAACAACTAAACAGGTATGTAATTTTATCAGAATGGATGGTTGGTTGTTTTTGTTTTACGGCATATCAACCCTTTTTAGGTTATTTAATACTGAATCAAAAGATTTTGAAAAAAAATTTTTTTAATAGAATATATTTGTTGTAAGTCGGTTTCTATTCAACCTATAGTTGGGACCCTAACAGGTACTACCACTCCGCGTCAGAGTGGACCTGTGAGCAATGGCAATTACAGGGTGGCTCCACACTCCTCAAAGCCCGCAAGCTGGGGCCTCACCACTGGATATAGTTTGAGGTCATATCCAGGACCTTATCAGAATGGAGAACACCTGGTATATAATACTTGTAGTAAAGTATAATAGCTTTTGCTACACAAAAAGAAATTTACTTTGAAAACTGTTCATTATCCGTTACATATTTGGGTCTTGGGAAATCACAACCGGTTGCAAACATAGCAAGCATACCCGGTGAACCAAGTGCAAGTGAAATACAAACGATTGCACTGAAAGGGACGGCTAGAATCCTGAAAAGATCTCTTGGTTGGACTCACTAAAATAGGGTAAATGTCAGACATCTGGTTGGATGTCCCATCCCCTAGAAGAAAAAGTTTAAGAAAAAAAAAAAAAAAGAGAGAAGCATTCTTCCAAATAATAAATCTACAGAGAAAATAGCAAACTCAGATTGATTGTAAAGGCTCGTATCGAGATTAAGCAGTTGATGCTTTCCACTCATATAAAACTATTTTGGTTCTTATTTAAATTTCTTAGGAGCTTCCAGTAATATAACGTAACGCAACGTGATTTTATTTTAAATTGAACATATTTTCGATCCCCACTCCCTACTTAAAAAAAAAACCCTCGATACAGTTTTGAGAAAGTGAGGGCGAAACCCGTCTAGCTGAATCCACTGTGAAAAATTTCCCCCACTCTATATCTGTGCCTAAATCAAAACGCGGATTCCATGAACAAAGCTTCTTTAATAAATTCCTAATGAACCGCCCCCTTAAGCAAACATTTCAGCAAATCTCCTCACTAACGTAATATACTTGCAATAACCCTTATCCCTGAGTGGCTTCCGGGCCTTGATAAGTGGTGATCACTGTGTAAAAAAAAAAGAAAAAAAAAAGCTAACCGACCACTTTTTTATTCTCTTCTCCCGTTCACCCTGTTTACTTTATTTTAAAACGTTTCATAATTGCGATATATAAATTCTGTACTTGTTGTGTCTGCACAAATAATTAAAAAGAACACGGAAAGTAAAGGTATAACAATAATATATTAGGCAGAAAAGTTATATACATATTTAAATGTCTTCAGATATACTTCAGTTGGAGATATTCCGGCAGGTGGCGTGTTGCATGTCTTAACTGGAGGCAACATAGGCGTCTTGCCTATTTGGCGGTCGTTGCAGAGCTCTCCCGGTATTGGTGATTGATACCTTTATATATCTCACTCACCCACCTATGTTAATTTGTGGGCGTCTCCACAACAGTATTCCTCAAAGAAATATATATATATATATATATATATATATATATATATATATGTGTGTGTGTGTGTGTGTGAGTTCCTTTCTCATACGTTCCGAAGCGGCTAAGCCTATCTTTTGCAAATTTCACACAACGATAATTAATATTTCTGGAAGTGTTCTTTAGGGACCTCCAAACTGTTGTGTACAACGTCACCATTCTTAAAAAAAAAAAAAAAGCACGACGTCATCATTTCGTGTGTTTACTGTAATCTAGGTCAATTTCTATGGAAGAGAGATTTAGCACTATAAAATTTATTTGGAAATAACGTTATTTTACAATCGGATTTACAAATTTACATTTATATTATATTGATTTAGAAAAAATGATAATTGAATATTTATGTATTTATTAATCGTATATTTTTACCTATACAATAAATAAATGTATTCTGTCGTATAAAAAATGTAACTTATTTATAATAGTTTTTTCTTTAACATTTTCTTTTAAACTGTATTAAAAACGAACAAGAAAAAATAGGTTATCAATTAATCTACGCGTATTAAAAAAATTAAACCCACCACCGTATATAACACGCTGAAACGATTAATAGTTTTTTTTATTGTTTATTTTTTATGTTGTTTATTTTTTATGTTTTAAGTTTTTTTTGTTTTTGTTTTTAAATTAAAGTTAATTCTATACAAATAGTAAGTCCCTATTCAGAAAGTCTGTTCCAAATTCGTATTTGTTTAAGCGATAAAATTCAATATATGAATCACATGAATAACGAATGTGATATTTTTCTTGGTTCCAATAAAAATAAGTTTTTTTTTTCATATTTGAAGATTATTATCTTTATTTTACGTCAAACAAATCGTAGATAATAAAAAAAAATGGTAGCATGTTCTCGTATTTTCAAGTTACATTCAAGTTACATTCAAGTTACATTCAAGTTACACGATATATTTTAATCAAATTGTTAGGTCCTGGATATGACCTTAAACTATATCCGATGGCGAGGCCCCAGGTTGCGGGCTTTGGAGAGAGTGTGCTCTCAGGTCCACTCTGACCCGGAGTGGTAGTACCTGTTAGGGTTCTAACTATGTGTTAAATAGAAACCACCTTGAAAAAAAAAATCTATTAAACAATTTTTCTTCAAAATCACTGGATTCGGCATTAAATAACCTGAAAAGGTTTGATATGCCGTAAAACAAAAAACAAAAAAACAAAACAAAAATCAAATTGTTAGGTGAAAGTACAAAATAGTTACAAACTCCCACCCCACCCCACCCCATGATAGGAATTGCTTTCTAAATAGTAACGTTATTATTTTAGAACGGTAAAATAAGTGCATACGTTCACAAAAAAAGTAATTTCTCATATATTACGAAAAACGACTAGTCCGTGTTAATGATTTGAAGATATAAGAAAAAAGGTCGCAAAGAACTCAAAATTTATACATTAAACGATTAATTTATCAATTTCTGAATAAATACAATAAAAAAATGAACAATAAAAATGTATAAAAAACATAAGACTTACCTTTTGTAAAGCAATAGATTTTTAATAACGAACTAGACAGACGATAAAATTAATTTTAACCTGTTCTGTTGATACACGTTTTGTCCTTACAGGCTTCCGTATATTTTTGAAAAAAAAAAGCGCAAATTTTGATTTCAACCTATGTCATTTAAAATAATCAAATCAAAACGAATTTTTTTTAGTCAATTTTTCTTTTGCAATTTTTATTATCTTATGGGTGAATATTTTATATGAATATATTTTTTTTTAATATTGGAAACCTGTTATAGAAAAAAAAATTCTGTTTAAACTTCATATCGCGTAATATTTGAATGTAATATCATTTAAAGCTTTTTAAAAATAATTGTTTTTTAGAATTCGTTTTTTTTTGTTGTAATTCAAATAATTATGTTACCGTGAAAAAAATATCAAGAAAAATTGTTCATTTTATTTTTTTTAACACCACCACCACCACCACCACCACACCACGTAAATGTTATATATATATATATATATATATATATATATATATAACATTTGTGCTTTCTAATATATATATATGTATATATATATATATGTATATATATAAATATATATATATATATATATATATATATATATATATATATATATATATATATATATATATATATATATATATATATATATATATATATATATATATATATATATATATATATATATATATATATATATATATATATATATATATATATATATATATATATATATATATATATATATATATATATATATATATATATATATATATATATATATATATATATATATATATATATATATATATATATATATATATATATATATATATATATATATATATATATATATATATATATATATATATATATATATATATATATATATATATATATATATATATATATATATATATATATATATATATATATATATATATATATATATATATATATATATATATATATATATATATATATATATATATATATATATATATATATATATATATATATATATATATATATATATATATATATATATATATATATATATATATATATATATATATATATATATATATATATATATATATATATAACACTTGTGCTTTCCAGGAATCTTTTCTTTTAATTCTTGTTTGTTTGTTTGTTTTTATATAAAATTGTGACTAATTTTGTTGTTAATTTAATGTTGCTTAAATCTTTACTATATATAAAATGATTGGTTGGTAATAGTTTTAATTGAATGAATATTTTCTTAAATATTTAAAGTAAAATGCATTTTTGTGGATTCGATTTCTAATTTGAATATGAAAGAAAATACGTTCTAAAATATATTTTTGTACTTTACGTTATTATATTTTTTTTCTTTTAAATAATGAACTTATAAGCAATGAAAAAAAGTGTAAGTCACGTCGATACGACAAACACACGCGTGCACGGGAAATAGTCATACAAGACATATCAATCAGTGGGATATGATTTACCTAATAGATTACAAGTTCCTTTTGAGATTTTGATGGAGTCCAGTCTTAAAATGTCATTGGTGTACTGGTTGTTACCACGGTTGTGGACGAAAGCGAATTGGTGCTCTCCCTTTTGCACTGAGATTCTCGCCTCTGCCCAAGTGTTTATGTTGTGTGGTTTTATTGTGCGCTTCTTTTTACCAATATCATATATTTTAAACTCGCCACTCCCGTGGAAAGAATAGTGAAAAGACAAACAGCTGTGCCCCGACAGTCTTTCCCTTGGCGACAACAGTACGTGCTGGTTCAGCTTGCCTTTATCAAACCTGGACAAAAAATATTTCCCTGGATAGAAAAGAAAGAGAAGTAGAAAATTCAAAATTTACTTAAAATAATAACATAGCACATGTGAAGTTTGACAGTGATCAGGAATTACTTTCCGAGACCCCCCCTTTTTTTTTACTTTAGATTAGCAAATTATCAAAAAACTCATGATAAAACGAAAATGATTAATCGTTTCAAGGGTGTGAGTTCCGTTTAGAAGCGTTGATTTAATTTGAATAAAATAAAATATGCATCAAGTGCGCTTGAAAGCCAAATCGCAACGTAATATTAGGGAAATAAATAAATATTTTACTTGCTTGAAATTTATCACATAAATATATTTCAGAGCTATACTCCATCTTCAGTATTTTGTTTTCGTCCTTTTTTCTTTCTTTTCTTCTTCCTTGCCATGTTGTAAAGTTGGAGAAAAGAAAGTCTGTTTGTAAACACACACCCTTGAAGTTTTTCTCGCGTTGCCTACGTACAGTTCCAACATTTCAAAATACAACCGCTGAGATACAACGCGCCGCTCTTTACAGAGGGCCATTCGAGGATAAGCGTTAGTGAATGAAAGGTGGTAGTGAAGTAATAGTTAATGATGTAAATTAGGTGGAATTTGATTATTTATGAGGACGACTTAACAGGAACTTGTTTACATTAGATTTGAAGACTACCACGTTGTATTCAACAGGGAAGCATGCCAGCGAAACAGTCTTCCAAAGGCGTGCAAGTCTGGGAAAGAGGTTTTCTTCATGTGTTCTATTTTAGAGGTAACCGCCTTTTAGTCCATTCTGCATCATTTTGATTTTTTGATTTTATTTTCAAAAATGCATTTTCAGAATACACGAAATAGCTCAGCATCGGATACAACGTATTTGCCTCTTTCATTTTCGTCTAGTTGATTAAATAAATAAAAAAAAAAATCTGGTTATTTTCGAAGAGACTGTTTTTATCAATATTACTAAATTCGGTCACTGTAACCCGTTAACCTTGGCAGTTTTATCTGTGATATACTGTTTTAGTTCTTCAGTTACACATTTGAAATCTTTTTTGATGTATGTAAGATTTATGGATTCGCCTTTCACTAACACTCTGCCATTTGAGTTTACCATTTCCGATATTATTAGCTAGTTATATATATATATATATATATATATATATATATATATGAATAATATGTTTACATCTTTTTCTATATTTTTCTTATTCATTATATGCATTTTGCAAATATAATTTCTTTATCGACATGAAGTTCCATTAAATAGCTTGATAGTACAGAACTAGAGCTATAATTACTTAAAATTTTTCAAACTGCAGGGAACGAAAACTCATTATGATCATCAAATAATTACTTTATTGTTCATTGGTTCAAACAACTGTTTCAACCTCTACTAATATAAAGTTCACTATATGTGTTTCTATTTTACCTGGTCAAGACAGTGTTCTAACCCACAGAAACAAACATAATCAAATGATGACCTCCACTGGGAATAATCTTGCTTGGAACTTGTAGTTTACTTAAATCTTCTCTAAGTTGTTTTATTTACCCATTTAAACGTGCCCTCTATCAGGGCTCTTTCTTCGTTTTTTTTTTCTATTCCGAGTAGCTTTGACACAGTATTAGCAGCAACTTTAATAACTTTAATGCATTGATCTAAATTATTTACCAATATAAATGGCAAGACTTCATTCACTTTGGTAGTGATAGATTTAAATCTTTTGCTATCGACAAATCGGAGATCTGGTGACTGTTCTAAATTGCTATCTCTTAGTTTCGCACCTAACAGTCTGAAAATATCAATATCTTCTTAAAGCCGTTATTAAAATGGAAAGATTGTCGGTTTTTATTCCAAAAGCCGTTCTTAATATTGGGAGGTTTGGGTGTTTATTCATGGACGCCAGTGAATTAGAGTGCATAGCACAGGTCTTTGTATCTCGAGAACTACATGCCTCTGCAAATTGTAAATAAGCTTTTCTTATTCAGCATCCTCGTAAACCTTTGAGAGTAGTAATTAAAAAAAAAAAAAAAAAAAAAGAAGTAAATTTTTACTTTAGGTCCACCTCTACAATTTTTAACATGGGTGGGTAGCCGTTGTTTATTCTGAAAGCCGTTCTTATTATTGGGAGGTTGGCGGTGTTTATTCATGTCCGCTAGTGAATTATAGTGCATAGCACAGGTCTTTATATCTCGAAAACTACTTTATTCAGCATCGTCGAAAACGTTTAAAAGTAGTAGTTTTAAAACAAATTGTGTAGGTGGACCTCAAAGACAAGATAAGTTACTTTTCTACCTAACTGGATATTTTTTTTGTGTTTTTTTTTCTTTCTGCATTACTGTATACATAGATTCGAAAAAGTTGCAAAAAAAAACAAATGTATAACAAATATTATCAAAGGCAAGATACGTTACTTTTCTGCCAAACTGGCTTCTCCAGTTAGGTAGAAAATAACTTATCTTGCCTTAGATAACAGTTATTTGTTATATATTTATTTTTCGAGAACTTTTTCGGATCTGTGTTTAGTAATACAAACCCGTTTGATTTAATGTAACGTTTAGTCGACTTGAAAAATACAAATAGTGGCGGACACTGTTGATTACGTTGTTTGGGAAAATGAGTTAAAACTAAAAAACTATACAATATACTATCAGAAACCCACCAAATATGTCAGCCTATGTCATAGTCACATATATTCGGTGGGTTTCTTACATTGTTATGTATAGTTCTTTTAGTTTTTTTTACTTATTTTCCCAAAATTAACAGATTCAACAGATTCCACGACCATTTGTCTTTTTCAAATACATTGATAAACACTGTGTGCTTTTCCGAGCTGATTAAACCTTTTAAATTAAATAAAAACACTAACAAATTATCCAGTTATGTAGAAACGTAACTTACCTTACCTTTGTTTACATTTATTTGTTTTTGGACAACTTTTCGAATCTGTAACCCCCCTCACCCAAATATTAATTGAAAAGTAACATTTTTGATTACAAAAACCACAAAAGAATCGATTAGCCATTCCAACATTTTAACAACGTTCGGCTTAATCCATTGATTGCTAGTCGAGCCCAAGCCATTATTGATGGAAACTCCTAAGGGTCCGGGTCAGATTCTGCAAGAGTACCGTTTTTGTTTTTTTTTTTCATTTTCGTATTTTTTTTTTTTCACTTGTTGGAGTAGATTGCTGTTCTAAAAATATAAGAAACATGTATTTTTCTCTTTTTATTAGATTTTTCAATTACACCAAATTGAGCCACAGCAACGCGTGGCAGGGTACAACTAGTATATTATAATACATAATATCTGTTGGAAACTGATAATAATTCGCTTAAGAATGTGGTACATTTCTTCAGTTAAAATATCTGTTGGAAGATGTTTCATCGGGGACGCCAAATCATCTATCACCGTTTAGTAAACAAAGGAGGGGCTACAATAATGAAATGTCTCGATGAATGTGCCGGAATGCCATTATTTCTAGTTACCTGTATTTTGTCTGTGATAATCTGCTGCATGTAATTAGAGGAATCTTCATTTTGGTATAAAAGCAAAACATATCGATCATGACGTCTTCTTTTCAGACACACAACTTATTATTGTACAGTATATGGGATAGTGCATACAGAAATAGGTAACTATTATTTTTTCTTACGTGAATATAGTTCTACGGAATGATCAACATCCGGGAACCTATGTTTCATTCCGTTGCTGGCATTCCGTGTTCCTGGTTTATACTCATAACTACACTGATAAGAATCTTCTACGTCAGATCCTACAATTAGTCTATTTCTCTTTGTGTCCAATTCTGTTTGTAATGATTTTATTTGCTGCATTACTCATACTGACTTGTATTTTGTCTGTGACAGTCGTAAGAGCAAATCACCACCACCATCAACACGTAGTTCTTCATAGTTGAAGATGATTAGTCGGGATCTCGATGCCTTATCCTACGGTATTGTAGCATTCGATGCTAAGTGTGTAAACTTTCCCCAAAAGTAGTGCATGGCTAGTTACAAGGGTTGTTGCCTTTGGTAATGTTTTTGTTCAGACCTAACCTTTATTTTTGCCTCTATTTCTGCCTTTCCTTTGTGAGGAATACTACGATAACAACTTCGGTCTGCTGCTAGCTCTTCCCTATTTTTCGTGTTCATATTCATTGCCTTTAGGTGGCGCTTTATCAAATCCTTGTAGCGGAGTTTCTGCCCACCAATCTTTCTGTACCTATGTTCCAAATCTCAATACAATAGGATTTGGGGATGCGATTGTTTTCCATTCTTACCACATATCCAGTCATCGCAGTTGTGTTTAGCAATTAGAGGAGTTAACATTGACAAGCTACCTAACATTAACAAGCTACCAAGAGGAGTTAACATTAATAACATGCCAAACATTAACAACATACCAAAAATTAATAAAATGCAAAACATTAACAACATGCCAAACATTAACAACATGCCAAATATTAACAACATATCAAACATTAACAACATACCAAATATTAACAACATGCCAAACATTAACAACATACCAAACATTAATAAAATGCCAAACATTAACAACATGCAACACATTAACAACATGCCAAACATTAATAACATACCAAACATTAACAACATGCCAAACATTCACAACATAGCTAACATTAACAACATACCAAACAGTAACAATATACCAAACATAACCAACATACCAAACATTAACAACATGCCAAACATTAATAACATACCAAACATTCATAACGTACCAAACATTAAAAACATACCAAACATTAATAAAATACCAAACATAAACAACATACCAAACATTAACAACATGCCAAACATTAACAAAATACCAAACATTAACAACATGCCAAACATTAATAACATACCAAACATTAATAACATACCAAACATTAACAAAATATCAAACATTAACAACATACAAAACATTAATAACATACCAAACATTAACAACATACCAAACATTAATAACATACCAAACATTAATAACATGCCAAACATTACTAACCTACCAAACATTAACAACATACCAAACATTAACAACATACCAAACATTAACAACATGCAAAGAATTAACAACATACCAAATATTAACAACATGCCAAACATTAATACCATGCCAAACATTAACAACATGCCAAACATTAACAACATACCAAATAGTAACAACATACCAAATATTAATAACGTACCAAACATTAACAAAATACCAAACATTAACAACATACCAAACATTAACAACATGCCAAACATTAACAACATATCAAACATTAATAAAATGCCAAACATTAACAACATGCAAAACATTACCAACATGCCAAACATTAATAACATACCAAACATTAACAACATGCCAAACATTCACAACACACCAAATATTAACAACATACCAAACAGTAACAACATACCAAACATTAACAACATACAAAACATTAACAACATGCCAAACATTAATAACATACCAAACATTCATAACGTACCAAAAATTAAAAACATACCAAACATTAATAAAATACCAAATATAAACAACATAGCAAACATTAACAACATGCAAAACATTAACAAAATACCAAACATTAACAACATGCCAAACATTAATAACATACCAAACATTAATAACATACCAAACATAAACAAAATACCAAACATTAACAACATACCAAACATTAATAACATACCAAACATTAACAACATACAAAACATTAAAAACATACCAAACATTAACAACATGCCAAACATTAATAACCTACCAAACATTAACAACATACCAAACATTAGCAACATACCAAACATTAACAACATGCCAAACATTAACAACACACCAAACATCAACAACATGCCAAACATTAATACCATACCAAACATTCACAACATGCCAAACATTAATAACATACCAAACATTAATAACATACCAAACATTAACAACAGACCAAACATTAATAACATACCAAACATTAATAACATGCCAAACATTAATAACATACAAAACATTAATAACATACCAAATATTCATAACATGCCAAACATTAACAACTAACCAAACATTAATAACATACAAAACATTAATAACATACCAAACATTAACAACATACTAAACATTAATAACATACCAAGCAATAACAACTTGCCAAGCATTAATAACATGCCAAACATTAACAACTTACCAAAAATTAACAACATGCCAAACATTAATAACATACCAAACATTAATAACATATTAAACATACACAACATACCAAACATTAATAAAATACCGATAATTAAGAACATGCAAAACATTAATAACATACCGAATATTAACAACATACTAAACATTAACAACATACCAAAGATTAACAATATGCCAAACATTAAAAACATACAAAACATTAACAACATACCAAATATTAACAACATACCAAACATTAACAACATATCAAATATTAACAACATGCCAAATATTAACAACATACCAAACATGCCAAACATTAACAATATACCAAACATTAATAACATGCCAAACATTAAGAACATGCCAAACATTAATCACATACCAAACATTTACAATATCCAAATATTAGCAACATGCCAAACATTAATAACATACCAAAAATTAACAACATACCAAACATTAATAACATGCTTAACATTAACAACATGCCAAACATTAACAACACGCCAAACATTAACAACATACCAAACATTAACAACATGCAAAATATTAATAACATACCAAACATTAATATTATACAAACATTAACAACATACCAAGCATTAATTACATGCCAAACATTAATAACATACAAAACATTAATAACATACCAAACATTAATAACATACTTATTATTAACAACATACAAAATATTAACAACATGCCAAACATTAACAACAGACCAAACATTAACAACATGCCAATCATTAAGAACATACCAAACATTTACAACATGCCAAACATTAACAACATATCAAATATTAACAACATACCAAACATTAACAACATGCCAAACATTAACAACATACCAAACATTAACAACATACCAAACATTAACAACATACCAAACATTACCAACATTCCAAACATTAACAACATGCAAAACATTAATAACATACCAAACATTTACAACATGCCACACATTAATAACATGCCAAACATTAATAACATACAAACCATTAATAACATACAAAACATTAACAACATACTAAACATTAACAACATTCCAAACATTAATAACATGCCCAACATTAACAATATTGCAAACATTCACAACATGCAACACATTAACAACATACCAAACATTAACAACATGCCAAACATAACAACATGCCAAACATTAACAACATGCCAAACATTAAAAACATGCCAAACATTAACAACATACAAAACATTAACAACATACAAAATATAAACAACATACCAAACATTAACAACATGCCAAACATTAACAACACATCAAACATTAACAACATGCAAAACATTAATAACATACCACACATTTCCAACATGCCAAATATTAACAGCATACCCAGCGTTAACAACATGCCAAACATTAATAACATACAAAAATTTAAAACATGCCAAACATTAATAACATACCAAACATTAATTAAACGCCACATAATAATAATATACCAAACATGAATAACATACCAAACATTAATAACATACAAAACATTAACAACATACCAAACATTAACAACATGCCAAATATTAACAACATGCCAAACATTAATAACATACCAAACATTAACAACATGACAAACATTAACAATATGCCAAACATTAAAAACATGCCAAACATTAATAACATACCAAGCATTAATATCATACAAAATATTAACAACATACCAAACATTAACAACATGCCAAACATTAACAACATACCAAACATTAACAACATACAAAACATTAACAACATACCAAATATTAATAACATGCCAAACATTAATAACATACTAAACATTAATAACATACCAAGCATTAACAACATACCAAACATTAACATGCCAAATATTAACAACATACAAAATATTAACAACATACCGAACATTAACAACATACCAAACATTAATAACATACTAAACATTAATAACACACCAAACATTAACAACATACCAAACATTAATAACATACTAAACATTAATAACATACCAAACATTTACAACATACCAAACATTAATAACATACCAAACATTAATATCATGCCAAACATTAATAACATATAAAACATTAATAACATACCAAACATTCATAACATGCCAAACATTAACAACTAACAAAACATACAAAACATACCAAACATTATCAACACACCAAACATTAACAACATGCCAAACATTAACAACATGCAAAACATTAACAACATACCAAACATGCCAAACATTAACAATATACCAAACATTAAGAACATGCCAAACATTAAGAACATGCCAAACATTAATAACATACCAAACCTTTACAATATCCAAACATTAGCAACATGCCAAACATTAAAAACATACCAAACATTAACAACATACCAAACATTAATAACATACCAAACATTAACAGCATGCCAGACATTAACAACACGCCAAACATTAACAACATACCAAACATTAACAACATGCAAAATATTAATAACATACCAAACATTAATATTATACCAAACATTAACAACATACCAAGCATTAATTACATGCCAAACATTAATAACATACAAAACATTAATAACATACCAAACATTAATAACATACCAATTACTAACAACATACAAAATATTAACAACATGCCAAACATTAACAACAGACCAAACATTAACAACATGCCAATCATTAAGAACATACCAAACATTTACAACATGCCAAACATTAACAAAATACCATATATTAACAACATGCCAAACATTAATAACATACCAAAAATTTAAAACATGCCAAACATTAATAACATACCAAACATTAATTAAACGCCACATAATAATAATATACCAAACATGAATAACATACCAAACATTAATAACATACAAAACATTAACAACATACCAAACATTAACAACATGCCAAATATTAACAACATGCCAAACATTAATAACATACCCAACATTAACAACATGACAAACATTAACAATATGCCAAACATTAAAAATATTCCACACATTAATAACATACCAAGCATTAATATCATACCAAATATTAACAACATACCAAACATTAACAACATGCCAAACATTAACAACATACCAAACATTAACAACATACAAAACATTAACAACATACCAAATATTAACAACATGCCAAACATTAATAACATACTAAACATTAATAACATACCAAGCATTAACAACATACCAAACATTAACATGCCAAATATTAACAACATACAAAATATTAACAACATACCGAACATTAACAACATACCAAACATTAATTACATACTAAACATTAATAACACACCAAACATTAACAACATACCAAACATTAATAACATACTAAACATTAATAACATACCAAACATTTACAACATACCAAACATTAATAACATACCAAACATTAATATCATGCCAAACATTAATAACATATAAAACATTAATAACATACCAAACATTCATAACATGCCAAACATTAACAACTAACAAAACATACAAAACATACCAAACATTATCAACACACCAAACATTAACAACATTCCAAACATTAACAACATGCAAAATATTAACAACATACCAAACATGCCAAACATTAACAATATACCAAACATTAAGAACATGCCAAACATTAAGAACATGCCAAACATTAATAACATACCAAACCTTTACAATATCCAAACATTAGCAACATGCCAAACATTAAAAACATACCAAACATTAACAACATACCAAATATTAATAACATACCAAACATTAACAACATGCCAGACATTAACAACACGCCAAACATTAACAACATGCCTACCATTAACAACATGCAAAATATTAATAACATACAAAACATTAATATTATACCAAACATTAACAACATACCAAGCATTAATTACATGCCAAACATTAATAACATACAAAACATTAATAACATACCAAACATTAATAACATACCAATTATTAACAACATACAAAATATTAACAACATGCCAAACATTAACAACAGACCAAACATTAACAACATGCCAATCATTAAGAACATACCAAACATTTACAACATGCCAAACATTAACAAAATACCATATATTAACAACATACCAAACATTAACAACATGCCAAACATAACAACATAACAAACATTAACAACATTCCAAACATTAACAACATGCAAAACATTAATAACATACCAAACATTTACAACATGCCACACATTAATAACATGCCAAACATTAATAACATACAAACCATTAATAACATACAAAACATTAACAACATACTAAACATTAACAACATACCAAACATTATTAACATGCCAAACATTAACAATATAGAAAACATTAACAACATGCAAAACATTAACAACATACCAAACATTTACAACATACCGAACATTAACAACATGCCAAACATTAACAACATGCCATACATTAAAAACATGCCAAACATTAACAACATACCAAACATTAACAACATACGAAATATTAACAACATACCAAACATTAACAACAAGCCATACATTAACAACACATCAAACATTAACAACATGCAAAACATTAATAACATACCAAACATTTCCAACATGCTAAATATTAACAACATACCAAACATCAACAAGATGCCAAACATTAATAACATACCAAAAATTTAAAACATGCCAAACATTAATAACATACCAAACATTAATAACACGCCACATATTAATAATATACCAAACATTAATAACATACCAAACATTAATAACATACAAAACATTAACAACATACAAAACATTAACAACATGCCAAATATTAACAACATGCAAAACATTAATAACATACCAAACATTAAAAACATGCCAAACATTAATAACATACCAAGCATTAATATCATACAAAACATTAACAACATAGCAAACGTTAACAACATGCCAAACATTAACAACATACCAAACATTAACAACATGCCAAACATTAATAACATACTAAACATTAATAACATACCAAGCATTAACAACATACCAAACATTAACAACATGCCAAATATTAACAACATACCAAATATTAACAACATACCGAACATTAACAACATACCAAACATTAATAACATACTAAACATTAATAACATACCAAACATTAACAACATACCAAACATTAATAACATACTAAACATTAATAACATACCAAACATTTACAATATACCAAACATTAATAACATACCAAACATTAATAACATGCCAAACATTAATAACATACAAAACATTAATAACATACCAAACATTCATAACATGCCAAACATTAACAACTAACAAAACATTAATAACATACCAAACATTAATAACATGCCAAACATTAATAACATACAAAACATTAACAACATACCAAATATTCATAACATGCTAAACATTACAAACTAACCAAACATTAATAGCATACCAAACATTAATAATATACCAAAGATTAACAACATGCCAAATATTAATAACATACCAAACATTAACAACATATCAAACATTAACAACATACCAAATAGTAACAACATACCAAATATTAATAACGTACCAAACATTAACAACATACCAAACATTAACAACATACCAAACATTAACAACATGCCAAACATTAACAACATATCAAACATTAATAAAATGCCAAACATTAACAACATGCAAAACATTACCAACATGCCAAACATTAATAACATACCAAACATTAACAACATGCCAAACATTCACAACACACCAAATATTAACAACATACCAAACAGTAACAACATACCAAACATTAACAACATACAAAACATTAACAACATGCCAAACATTAATAACATACCAAACATTCATAACGTACCAAAAATTAAAAACATACCAAACATTAATAAAATACCAAACATAAACAACATAGCAAACATTAACAACATGCAAAACATTAACAAAATACCAAACATTAACAACATGCCAAACATTAATAACATACCAAACATTAATAACATACCAAACATAAACAAAATACCAAACATTAACAACATACCAAACATTAATAACATACCAAACATTAACAACATACAAAACATTAAAAACATACCAAACATTAACAACATGCCAAACATTAATAACCTACCAAACATTAACAACATACCAAACATTAGCAACATACCAAACATTAACAACATGCCAAACATTAACAACATACAAAACATCAACAACATGCCAAACATTAATACCATACCAAACATTCACAACATGCCAAACATTAATAACATACCAAACATTAATAACATACCAAACATTAACAACAGACCAAACATTAATAACATACCAAATATTCATAACATGCCAAACATTAACAACTAACCAAACATTAATAACATACAAAACATTAATAACATACCAAACATTAACAACATACTAAACATTAATAACATACCAAGCATTAACAACTTTCCAAGCATTAATAACATGCCAAACATTAACAACTTACCAAAAATTAACAACATGCCAAACATAATTAACATACCAAACATTAATAACATATTAAACATACACAACATACCAAACATTAATAAAATACCGATCATTAACAACATGCAAAACATTAATAACATACCGAATATTAACAACATACCAAACATTAACAACATACCAAAGATTAACAATATGCCAAACATTAAAAACATACAAAACATTAACAACATACCAAATATTAACAACATGCCAAACATTAAGAATATACCAAACATTAATAACATGCCAAACATTAACAACATACCAAACATTAACAACATTCCAAACATTAACCATATACCAAACATTAATATCATAGCAAACATTAACAACATGCAAAACATTAACAACATACCAAACATTAACGACATACCAAACATTAACAAGATGCCAAACATTAATAGGACACCCAAAATTAACAACATAGCAAACATTAATAACATACCAAATAATTAACAACATGCCAAACGTTAATAAAATACCAGACATTAACAACATACCAAACATTAACAACATGCCAAATATTAATAACATGCCAAACATAAACAACATACCAAACATAAACAACATACCAAACATTAACAATACACCAAACATTAATAAAGTGCCAAACATTACCAACATGCTAAAGATTAACAACATACCAAACATTAACAACATACCAAACATTAATAACATACAAAACATTAATAACATACCAAACATTAAAAACATACCAAACATTAACAACATGCCAAACATAAACAACATGCAAATTATTAACAACATTCCAAACATTAATAACATACCAAACATTAACCACATGTTAAATATTAATAACATACCAAACATTAACAACATACCAAATATTAACAACATACCAAACATTAACAACATATCAAATATTAACAACATGCCAAATATTAACAACATACCAAACATGCCAAACATTAACAATATACCAAACATTAAGAACATGCCAAACATTAAGAACATGCCAAACATTAATCACATACCAAACATTTACAATATCCAAATATTAGCAACATGCCAAACATTAATAACATACCAAACATTAACAACATACCAAACATTAATAACATACTAAACATTAACAACATGCCAAACATTAACAACACGCCAAACATTAACAACATACCAAACATTAACAACATGCAAAATATTAATAACATACCAAACATTAATATTATACAAACATTAACAACATACCAAGCATTAATTACATGCCAAACATTAATAACATACAAAACATTAATAACATACCAAACATTAATAACATACTTATAATTAATAACATACAAAATATTAACAACATGCCAAACATTAACAACAGACCAAACATTAACAACATGCCAATCATTAAGAACATACCAAACATTTACAACATGCCAAACATTAACAACATATCAAATATTAACAACATACCAAACATTAACAACATACCAAACATTAACAACATACCAAACATTAACAACATACCAAACATTAACAACATACCAAACATTACCAACATTCCAAACATTAACAACATGCAAAACATTAATAACATACCAAACATTTACAACATGCCACACATTAATAACATGCCAAACATTAATAACATACAAACCATTAATAACATACAAAACATTAACAACATACTAAACATTAACAACATACCAAACATTTATAACATGCCCAACATTAACAATATAGCAAACATTCACAACATGCAACACATTAACAACATACCAAACATTTACAACATACCAAACATTAACAACATGCCAAACATTAACAACATGCCAAACATTAAAAACATGCCAAACATTAACAACATACCAAACATTAACAACATACAAAATATAAACAACATACCAAACATTAACAACATGCCAAACATTAACAACACATCAAACATTAACAACATGCAAAACATTAATAACATACCACACATTTCAAACATGCCAAATATTAACAGCATACCCAGCGTTAACAACATGCCAAACATTAATAACATACCAAAAATTTAAAACATGCCAAACATTAATAACATACCAAACATTAATTAAACGCAACATAATAATAATATACCAAACATGAATAACATACCAAACATTAATAACATACAAAATATTAACAACATACCAAACATTAACAACATGCCAAATATTAACAACATGCCAACATTAATAACATACCAAACATTAACAACATGACAAACATTAACAATATGCCAAACATTAAAAACATGCCAAACATTAATAACATACCAAGCATTAATATCATACCAAATATTAACAAGATACCAAACATTAACAACATGCCAAACATTAACAACATACCAGACATTAACAACATACAAAACATTAACAACATACCAAATATTAACAACATGCCAAACATTAATAACATACTAAACATTAATAACATACCAAGCATTAACAACATACCAAACATTAACATGCCAAATATTAACAACATACAAAATATTAACAACATACCGAACATTAACAACATACCAAACATTAATAACATACTAAACATTAATAACACACCAAACATTAACAACATACCAAACATTAATAACATACTAAACATTAATAACATACCAAACATTTACAACATACCAAACATTAATAACATACCAAACATTAATATCATGCCAAACATTAATAACATATAAAACATTAATAACATACCAAACATTCATAACATGCCAAACATAAACAACTAACAAAACATACAAAACATACCAAACATTATCAACACACCAAACATTAACAACATGCCAAACATTAACAACATGCAAAACATTAACAACATACCAAACATGCCAAACATTAACAATATACCAAACATTAAGAACATGCCAAACATTAATAACATACCAAACCTTTACAATATCCAAACATTAGCAACATGCCAAACATTAAAAACATACCAAACATTAACAACATACCAAACATTAATAACATACCAAACATTAACAACATGCCAGACATTAACAACACGCCAAACATTAACAACATACCAAACATTAACAACATGCAAAATATTAATAACATACCAAACATTAATATTATACAAAACATTAACAACATACCAAGCATTAATTACATGCCAAACATTAATAACATACAAAACATTAATAACATACCAAACATTAATAACATACCAATTATTAACAACATACAAAATATTAACAACATGCCAAACATTAACAACAGACCAAACATTAACAACATGCCAATCATTAAGAACATACCAAACATTTACAACATGCAAAACATTAACAAAATACCATATATTAACAACATGCCAAACATTAACAACATACCAAACATTAACAACATACCAAACATTAACAACATGCCAAACATTAGCAACATTCCAAACATTAACAACATGCAAAACATTAATAACATACCAAACATTTACAACATGCCACACATTAATAACATGCCAAACATTAATAACATACAAACCATTAATAACATACAAAACATTAACAACATACTAAACATTAACAACATACCAAACATTAATAACATGCCAAACATTAACAATATAGCAAACATTAACAACATGCAAAACATTAACAACATACCAAACATTTACAACATACCGAACATTAACAACATGCCAAACATTAACAACATGCCAAACATTAAAAACATGCCAAACATTAACAACATACCAAACATTAACAACATACCAAACATTAACAACATACGAAATATTAACAACATACCAAACATTAACAACAAGCCATACATTAACAACACATCAAACATTAACAACATGCAAAACATTAATAACATACCAAACATTTCCAACATGCTAAATATTAACAACATACCAAACATCAACAACATGCCAAACATTAATAACATACCAAAAATTTAAAACATGCCAAACATTAATAACATACCAAACATTAATAACACGCCACATATTAATAATATACCAAACATTAATAACATACCAAACATTAATAACATACAAAACATTAACAACATACAAAACATTAACAACATGCCAAATATTAACAACATGCAAAACATTAATAACATACCAAACATTAAAAACATGCCAAACATTAATAACATACCAAGCATTAATATCATACCAAACATTAACAACATACCAAACGTTAACAACATGCCAAACATTAACAACATACCAAACATTAACAACATGCCAAACATTAATAACATACTAAACATTAATAACATACCAAGCATTAACAACATACCAAACATTAACAACATGCCAAATATTAACAATATACCAAATATTAACAACATACCGAACATTAACAAGATACCAAACATTAATAACATACTAAACATTAATAACATACCAAACATTAACAACATACCAAACATTAATAACATACTAAACATTAATAACATACCAAACATTTACAATATACCAAACATTAATAACATACCAAACATTAATAACATGCCAAACATTAATAACATACAAAACATTAATAACATACCAAACATTCATAACATGCCAAAAATTAACAGCTAACAAAACATTAAAAACATACCAAACATTAACAACACACCAAACATTAACAACATACTAAACATTAATAACATACCAAACATTAACAACATGCCAAACATTAACACTTTTCCAAAAATTAACAACATGCCAAACATTAACAACATACCAAACATTAACAACATACCAAATATTAATAACATGCCAAACATTAGTAACATACGAAACATTAACAACATGCCAAACATTAACAACGTACCAAACATAAATAACATGCCCAACTTTAACAACTAACCAAACATTAACAACATGCCAAACATTAACAACATACCAAACATTAACAAGATACCAAACATTAAGAACATGCTAGACATTAATTATATACCAAACATTAATGACATACCAAACATTAGCAACATGCCAAACATTAATAACATACCAAACATTAATAACATGCCAAACATTAACAACCTCCAAACATTAACAACATACCAAACATTAACAACATACCAAACATTAATAACATACCAAACATTAACAACACACTAAACATTAATAACATACCAAACATTAACAACATCCCAACATTAATAACATACCAAACATTAACAACATGCCAAATATTAACAACATACCAAATATTAATAACATGCAAAACATTAACAACATGCCAAACATTAATAATATGCCAAACATTAATAACATGCCAAACATTAATAACATGCCAAACATTAACAAAAGTCCAAACATTAACAACATACCAAACATTAACAACATGCCAAACATTCACAACATGCCAAATATTAACAACATACAAAACATTAACAATATAACAAACATTAACAACATACCAAACATTAATAACATGCCAAACATTAATAACATACCAAACATTAAACACATACCAAACATGAACAACATGCCAAACATTAACAACATGCCAAACATTAACAACATACCAAACATTAACAACATACCAAACATTAACAACATGCCAAACATTAATAACATACAAAACATTAACAACATACAAAACATTAACAACATACCGAACATTAACAACATGCCAAACATTAAAAACATACTAAACATAAATAACATTCCAAACATTAACAACATACCAAATTTTTACAACATACCAAACATTAACAATATAACAAACATTAACAACATGCCAAACATTAACAACATGCCAAACATTAATAACATACCAAACATTAAAAACATACCAAACATTAACAACATGCCAAACATTAACAACATGCCAAACCTTAACAACATACCAAACATTACCAACATACCAACATACCAAACATTAACAACATACCAAACATTAATAACATACCAAACATTAACAACATACAAAACATTAACAACATACCAAACATTAACAACATGCCAAACATTAATAACATACTAAACATTAATAACATACCAAACATTAACAACATACAAAACATTAACAACATGCCAAATATTAACAACATACTAAATATTAACAACATACCGAACATTACCAACATACAAAACATTCATAACATACCAAACATTCATAACATGCCAAACATAAACAACTAACCAAACATTAATAACATACCAAACATTAATAACATACCAAACATTAACAACTTGCCAAACATTAATAACATGCAAAACATTAACACTTTTCCAAAAATTGACAACATGCCAAACATTAACAAAATACCAAACATTAACAACATGCCAAACATTAATAACATGCAAAACATTAGTAACATATCAAACATTAACAACGTACCAAACATTAATAACATGCCAAACAATAACAACATACCAAACATTAATAACATGCCAAACATTAACAACTAACCAAACATTAACAACATGCCAAACAATAACAACATACCAAACATTAATAACATGCCAAACATTAACAACATACCAAACATTAACAACATACCAAACATTAAAAACATGCCAGACATTAATAATATACCAAACATTAATAACATACCAAACATTAACAACATGCCAAACATTAATAACATACCAAACATTAATAACATGCCAAACATTAACAACTTCCAAACATTAACAACATACTAAACACTAATAACATACCAAACATTAATAACATACCAAACATTAACAACACACCAAACATTAATAACATGCCAAACATTAACAACATATCAACCATTCGTAACATGCCAAACATTAACAACTAACCAAACAGTAATAACATACCAAACATTAACAACATGCCAAACATTAACAACATGCCAAACATTAATAATATGCCAAACATTAATAACATACCAAACAAATATTAATAACATACCAAACATTAACAACATACCAAACATTAACAACATACCAAACATTAACAACATACCAAACATTAATATCACACCAAACATTAATAACATACCAAACATTAACAACATGCCAAACATTAATAACATGCCAAACATTAACAACATACCAACCATTCGTAACATGCCAAACATTAACAACTAACCAAACATTAATAACATACCAAACATTAACAACATGCCAAACATTAACAACATGCCAAACATTAATAACATACCAAACATTAACAACATGCCAAACATTAACAACATGCCAAACATTAACAACATGCCAAACATTAACTACAAATTTAACATTAATTAACATGCCAAACATTAACATAAATGCCAAACATTTATCAATATGCCAAACATTTATAACATGCCAAACATACAAACCATGCCAAACATTAACAAGTCTAAACATTAACAACATACCAAACATTAACAATATGCCAAACATTAACAACATGCCAAACATTAACATACCAAACATTAACAATATAACAAATATTAACAACATACCAAACATTAACAACATGCCAAACATTAACAACATGCCAAACATTAATAACATACGAAATATTAAAAACATACCAAACATTAACAACATGCCAAACATTAACAACATGCCAAACATTAACAACATGTCAAACATTAATAACATACCAAACATTAACAACATGCCAAACATTAACAACATGTCAAACATTAATAACATACCAAACATTAACAACATGCCAAACATTAACAACATACTAAACATTAACAACATGCCAAACATTAACAACATGCCAAACATTAATAACATACCAAACATTAACAACATACCAAACATTAACAACATGCCAAACATTAACAACATACCAAACATTAACAACATGCCAAACATTAATAACATGCCAAACATTAACAACATACTAAACATTAACAACATACCAAACATTAACAACATACCAAACATTAACAACATGCCAAACATTAATAACATACTAAACATTAATAACATACCAAACATTAACAACATACAAAACATTAACAACATGCCAAATATTAACAACATACTAAATATTAACAACATACCGAACATTACCAACATACAAAACATTCATAACATACCAAACATTCATAACATGCCAAACATAAACAACTAACCAAACATTAATAACATACCAAACATTAATAACATACCAAACATTAACAACTTGCCAAACATTAATAACATGCAAAACATTAACACTTTTCCAAAAATTGACAACATGCCAAACATTAACAAAATACCAAACATTAACAACATGCCAAACATTAATAACATGCAAAACATTAGTAACATATCAAACATTAACAACGTACCAAACATTAATAACATGCCAAACAATAACAACATACCAAACATTAATAATATGCCAAACATTAACAACTAACCAAACATTAACAACATGCCAAACAATAACAACATACCAAACATTAATAACATGCCAAACATTAACAACATACCAAACATTAACAACATACCAAACATTAAAAACATGCCAGACATTAATAATATACCAAACATTAATAACATACCAAACATTAACAACATGCCAAACATTAATAACATACCAAACATTAATAACATGCCAAACATTAACAACTTCCAAACATTAACAACATACTAAACACTAATAACATACCAAACATTAATAACATACCAAACATTAACAACACACCAAACATTAATAACATGCCAAACATTAACAACATATCAACCATTCGTAACATGCCAAACATTAACAACTAACCAAACAGTAATAACATACCAAACATTAACAACATGCCAAACATTAACAACATGCCAAACATTAATAATATGCCAAACATTAATAACATACCAAACAAATATTAATAACATACCAAACATTAACAACATACCAAACATTAACATCACACCAAACATTAATAACATACCAAACATTAACAACATGCCAAACATTAATAACATGCCAAACATTAACAACATACCAACCATTCGTAACATGCCAAACATTAACAACTAACCAAACATTAATAACATACCAAACATTAACAACATGCCAAACATTAACAACATGCCAAACATTAATAACATACCAAACATTAACAACATGCCAAACATTAACAACATGCCAAACATTAACAACATGCCAAACATTAACTACATACCAAATATTAATAACATGTTAAACATTTACAACATGCCAAACATTAATAATATGCCAAACATTAATAACATGCCAAACATTAATACCATGCCAAACATTAACAAAGGTCTAAACATTAACAACATACCAAACATTAACAATATGCCAAACATTAACAACATGCCAAATATTATCAACATACCAAACATTAACAATATAACAAATATTAACAACATACCAAACATTAACAACATGCCAAACATTAACAACATGCCAAACATTAATAACATACGAAATATTAAAAACATACCAAACATTAACAACATGCCAAACATTAACAACATGCCAAACATTAACAACATGTCAAACATTAATAACATACCAAACATTAACAACATGCCAAACATTAACAACATGTCAAACATTAATAACATACCAAACATTAACAACATGCCAAACATTAACAACATACTAAACATTAACAACATGCCAAACATTAACAACATGCCAAACATTAATAACATACCAAACATTAACAACATACCAAACATTAACAACATGCCAAACATTAACAACATACCAAACATTAACAACATGCCAAACATTAATAACATGCCAAACATTAACAACATACTAAACATTAACAACATACCAAACATTAACAACATACCAAACATTAACAACATGCCAAATCAAAATGTTGGCTACTAAGACAAAACCTGTCGATGATGACAGATCTTTCTTCCAAATCCCACGGCTTTTACTATTGTTGCAGTATATGGGAGAGCACGCATAGAAATAGGTAGCTTTTCTTTTTCTTACCTGCATAGAGTCCGACGGAATGGTCAGCATGCGGAAACTTTTCATACATTCCTTCAGTGAATGTCCACGTTCCTGGTTCAGACTTATAACCACACGTATACCGGTCTTCTACATCACATGTAATTGAAGCAGCTGAAATTAGAAAGAAAGCAATTTTTTTTTATTTCGTTACGTATTTTACTTCTTTCTTCCCGGGAAGATTCCAACGAGTTACCTGTGTGCGTGTGTGCATGCGCACGCGCGTGTGTTCGGTGTAAACATTGAAAAGTAATCATTGCCTACAAAAACAATGAAAAGTATACGACGATGGCGAATTTCAGTTGGAATTTATTCAAAATAGTTTACTGTGTTTGTTTTTTTTTCGCTCTCCTCCTCCCTTCCTATCTCTCTCTCTGTCCTCTCTCTCTCTCTCTCTCTCTATATATATATATATATATATATATATATATATATATATCGCTTTGAAAATAATATACGAACAAACCCTAGGGGCCTCTTTCATCAAGAAACTCACCAGGAGTTAATCGTTCGGTATCAAAAAATGCAAAAAGACGAATTAAATTGTTAGTAACACTAGCACCTTTGTCCGGTTTACATATATGAGTATCTTCATTCGATTTCAATAACTTAATGGTTTTAAAATGCGTGCTGGACCAAATAAAATCACGCGAATCAATCATCGAATTGGAATTATTCTTTTGAAACGATTGTAATTTAAACGAATAGATAGAGCGAAAAACGCCCTTTAAATTGATATATAAAGTAAAGGTTTTATAACGAAAACTTATTTTAAAGTACATCATTTGAAATCAAAAGTAAAAATTCCGTAAAACTTTCTCATCAACTTAATCGTATAAAAATAGTAAACTTGGATCTAATGTTGATGTTTCGCTGATCAAGGGAGATAAATTGTACAATTCACTGTGTATGATAATGCCCGAGTTTATAATGCGTACTGATTCAAGAAATCCTGGCGATATTTATTTAGAATGATATTAATACGTCTACATATGTAAAATTAAGGAAATTCCCATGTTGTAATATATTAAAGAATAGTGTATATGTGAAATTGTTATTTTTATATTTCTTTTATGTTCATCCAGCCTCTTCGTAAGTTCAAGATTTAATATGTAAACGATAAAAACGTTTTATGTAAATGTTTTATTGTTTTTAGTGTTTGTCTTATTGCTGCGTTGTTGAATATATATATATATATATATATATATATATATATATATATATATATAATTTTCTAGCTTGCACTTTTCAAATGCTTGCTAAAATCATATATGCACCTGACAATTCTTTTGAGGTTATTTTATAAAATCAACACGGAGACGAATTTATCAACATATAAATTTTATTTAAAATTGTTGTACATTGAAGGGGGCAGCTCCCGGTATTTAAATAAATTAAGTAATTAGGATCGAAAATTATATTTATTAAAAGAGAAAGCTGGAATCAGACATAGTGATCAAAAGTGAAAATAAATACATATTGCTATTTAGATGCGATTCCAGGAATGTAGTGAATTGTCGATTATAGTAGAAATAACTGTTCAACAAACTTAGGTTTGCAAGTAGATTGGGATAAAATGTAGAAATATAACATGGCATCGAATTCTCATCATTATCATCACCAGATGGAAATACATGTCTTCGTAATTGTTGTAAGCCTTTGTTTTCATCGTCATTTCAACCAGGTAATGTGATGTCTTCTGTTATTACATAACATTACGCTGTCCCATCATCTTCAATATTGAACTTTATATAAAACACCTTCCAAAGTGTTAACTGTACTCCCTCATCTATAATATATGTCTCCCTTCCTCTGTGTAGAAAAGAACTGCCTATTACACATCTCCTCACACATATATCAGCATACTATTAAAAATGTGAACTCCTCCATCTAATCATCTCATCGCCGTCGCTGTGTAACCCGCTCTATGTCTCCTCCCCATTATGCGTTTCCCGCTATGCTACACAATTACGCCTTTTGCCCATTGACATAAAGATAGGTTAATTGTATAGGGTTGGTTGGTGTGTGGCACGCCGACAGAGATGGTAAACACGTCAAACACGCTCGTCGCTGTGTCTGCTCGCTTCTGTCTTTTGTTGTTTGTGTTATCTCTTATATAAACGTCAATCCACATTCTTGAGAATGTAAATATTAAGACATTACATTCTTCGTTTCTATTTTGTATTGCAACATTTATAAACCCTGACCTGAAATGTAAACAGGTCTTTGTTTTCATAATAATGACAATTTTGCTCATTTTTATATGACACCAAAATGTAGATCAAAAGTCATCTCGAATGTGCGTGTGTGCATACCTCTGATTTCAAATGTGCGTCGCCACATGTCCATATCCAACATTATGGTTTGTGGTGTAGTCAGTGTTGTTGGAATTCCTAGTTTATTTAGAACGTTGTAAATAATTATATGCTTTATGTTGGTAGTTAGAAATCGACATCTGTTTATAATAAACGTGTTTGATGCATAGGAGCTTTGTTTATTGCTTCTGGAAAAATTAGTAGGACTTTTATGCATTTAAAGTGAAATGCGAGGAATATTGTAATTTTTATTCGACTCTGTAATCAAGTTGAAATTTTCCAGAAGCAATAATACTCTAATAGAGTGCGAAATTCAGAAAAGACTGGAGACAGCATAAAACGACATAAAAATTGCTATTCTTTAAATGCACTAGTCTCTCATATAATACAATATGAACATTCCTTTAACATTAAACAAGTAAGACTCGTTATTCCAAATAAATAATACGAGGGGCGTGCAATAAGTAATGCCCCTGACCCACTTCCAGTTGTCTGATCTGGCTGAAATTTTGCATGTGCAATGATTTATATCTCTACGGGTTATGTGGCAAATTACAGCTCTGAACTAATTGTGGTTTCTGTTTTACAGGTATTTGAACTGGGTCAGGTGTGAAATGGAGCCTGTTGAATGTCGAGCATTATGGTTATAATGTCCCATCATTTGACCTTGTAAAACGCTGGCATCGTGGATTCAAACATGGCCCGAAGTCTGTGGAAACAGCTCCCAGACCTGGTTGCTCCCCTTCTGCCATTGATGAGGCATCTGTCCGTCAAGTTGAGGCTGCCATTTTGGAAGATCGGCGCATTCTATTCGCCAAATAGCCCAAGATGTCAAGATTAGTATAGAGTCTGTGGAAACTATCATTCATGACCATTTGCATATGCATAAGGTGTTTGCCAGATGGATTCCCAGGTTGCTCACACCATTCCAAAGCGAGAACGCGCAGAGTGCTCGAGGATGAATTTGGTGATGGGCTCAGAAGATGAGTCAAAGTTTTTCAAAAGACTGATTACACAGGATGAAACCTGGGTCCATCACTATGATCCAGAGACCAAAGCCCAGTCAATGCAGTGGAAGCACTTGGACTCACCACCTCCAAAGAAGGCAAGGGTGCAGCCCTCCATTGGCAAGGTCATGCTCACAGTCTTCTGGGACCAGGACGGAGTAGCGATGACAGATTTCCCGGCAAAGGGTACCACAATTACAGGAGCCTATTAAGCTTCACTTTTGAGGAAATTAAGGGAAGCTATTAAAATCAAAGCATTTCCCAGATGATGCAGCCTTGATTTCTGAAGTCACGTCGTGGTTGGAGGACCAACCTGGGGTGTTCTACAAAAACGATCCCAGAGCTGCATCAAACGATGGGAGAAATGCATAACTCTGGGTGGTTCCTTTGTAGAGAAAGAATAATAACTGTGCCAAGTTTCGTTGCTCTACTTCTATGGGAAGTGGGTCAGGGGAATTGTTATTGCACGCCCCTTGTAGATGTATTGAATCAGCATCCATTAATAATCCTAACACAATTAAACAACGTGATAGCTTCTACAATCTATCTGCATTATTCATCGTATGCTTTCTTTTTCGAATAAAAAAAACACAAATGCTTATATTAAAAATATGTTGGGCGTCTGTGACGTTGAATGAAAGTTATTTTGTCACTATACTCATTCAGAGAAAAAAACGATACTCATCTTAAAGAGAAATTTAGATAGCAGTATAAGTATATTCATAAAAAAACTCATCGTGAAATTATCTTCGTCAACATTGATTAATTTAGCTTATAATAGGTTCAAATAATGCAAAATAGATAAAATATAAATCAGAACTGTGTAACTAGAAAAACTGAGGAATGCCTCTTAGAACGTAAATGGATTATTTCGGACATCGAATATGAATGCGAGTTTATTGAAAAAAATAGAACATTTGGTCCAGAGAATGCAGATTTAAGGAAGGTTCGTAACCATACATCATCCTTTAGACTACCTAGCGAATAAACGAGCAAAAAAAAAATCAACATCTCTATATAAGTCGGTAAAGGAACTACGTAAATATGCAATACATTAAAAGAGGAGAGAAGTTAGTTACTATACTATCTTTATAAAAAACAGGGGGTGGCACGGTCCTTAAACTGCAGTGCGCCTCCCGGGGGGGGGTCACCTCAAACACACAAAAGAGAATAAATCCGAGAAAGTAGAATCTCCACTCCTGTTGCACCCACTCTCCTGCCAGATCTGGAATCTCTGCAGCACCGAAAAATGAAGTTCGTTTTGTTTGTAGTTTCATTGCCTGTTCCTCCACGTAGCTTCTTCCATAGGGCAAATCGCCCGGGCCCGTAGTCAATCATGATCAGGTATAGTCCACCCCTGTAATGGGTGATATCGCATGCCAGTCTCTCCCAGGTCCCACTCACCCCTAATTGACCAGCTTCATGCGTGCTTGGAGCAGGATCAATCGACTGACATCTGTCGCATGTCCTGACCACTCGCCTCACTTGCTCCTTGGTGACACTTGGGTCAACTTTCTTCACCAAGTACCACGTCCTCTCTACCCCCATATGATGCAGATTGTGCAATCTCGCACGCCAACATCATCTAGATCCGATGCAGCAGCAACATCTTTCTTTGGCATAAGCCAGCTCTTCTTCACTCTCGTGAGTGCATCTGCTCGGTTCTTCTCAGAAGCTACCATGTCTACGGGAAGCTTCAAACAAAACTCCTGCATCAGCTAAGCTATAATCCCAAGCCTGCGCTTCACTAACATCTCTGCTCCCCCTTTCGTTTTTATCCTTTTTTCGCTTGAAATGAGGGACTTTAGCCAAGCAAACACCGTGGCAGAGCCTGTTTTGATGCAGATGTCACGCAGTCCCCATTTCAAGGCCAGATTGACCCCTTTGATTATTGCATCTAATTCCGCTACATTCATGTGGCTGACGTCATTCTTCTTCCTTAACCAGGCCGCATCTTCTGCAACCACTCCTCCAACTTCCATACGACCCCTGTTTCAATGCTGCTTGCATCATACCACACGACTCCATCCAATGTTCGCGGTACGTTCCAGGTTCCCCAGACTGGGTCTTGCCGTTTTGCTTCTTTCAGGAGCTCTTCCATCATGGCAACCGTTCTTCCTCCCACTTTATCATCCCATCCTCTTCCTTTTGCATACCTCTTTATGTAGCTGCATGCTGATCTAAGCCAGCCAGCAACGGGGTAATGTCCGATCAACTTCCCGCATATGGAAACAAGTTCCCGTCTCTTGAGCTTTTGCTTCAGTTGCGGGATCTCGTCCCCCCCTTCGAAACTCTGGGCTGCTCGATGCACCTCGTTTCAGCCTTAGCCCCAAAGCAGCCCCTCCGTCTAATTTTTCTGGCGCTTTGGCCACCAACCCAAACCTCTTCAAATGAGCCACCACCTCCTTGGCAGTTACCAGAGTCTATGACGTTGAATGAAAGTTATTTTGTCACTATACTCATTCAGAGAAAAAAAACGATACTCATCTTAAAGAGAAATTTAGGTAGCAGTATAAGTATATTCATAAAAAAACTCATCGTGAAAAAAATAAACCTAAATTATAGTTAACTATAAAAATAATATTTTTTAAATTGGCGATGTTCATAATAGAGTACACATAAGAGACGCTCAAAGGTGCAGTGAGATGCAAGCTAAATGCACCCGGAAACAGACACTGGAAGTAGTAGCGGTGAGCCGAACAACAGGCGTAGAAAAAGAAAAAAGAAAAAAAAACAGTTGTAAACGAAAAAAGGAAGAAAAAGGAAAGACAGAAAAGAAGATAAGATCATAGCTTATGGCGGGAGAACAATCAATTGTAAAAGTGATATTCTCCTGAAGGTTGAAGGTTCAATCCTCAGTGTGGGCGACCGAAATATACATTTGCGAATTACTTAGGACCTCTATCCAGTCATGGCTGACGGAACAAGAGCACGCTACCCCCGTGAAGTAGATAAAAGGTTCCGCTCGAAATTCCGTCCAAATTCCCGAGTTCGACAGAAACATTCCAGAGTTCAACAAGATACATCTGAAGAAGATCAGAGGTTATATCGACCGAAACGTTGTGAAAATCACACTCAAAATGAGAACAGTAGTCCGATGAATAATAATACAAAACGTAACTATATATAAAAAAAACGTAAATATGCTAGAAAAATATATCAACAAAAAAAAAATCTTAATATTTTACCCAAATATATAAGTAAGCAGTTTCGAAGAATAGCGAAAGTATTGTATCAATTTTGTGAGTCCATACTTCAATTGACAGACCTGCCGCCATATTTGAAACTTAGGGTCTCGTTTTATGCAACATTACCGATTTTTCTCTGATACGCATAAAACCATAATATATATATATATATATATATATATATATATATATATATATATATATATATATATATATATATATATATATACATCCGTTGATAATACTAACTTTAGAAAAATTACCAATGTTATTACGAACCAACATTGCCTAATACGATTTCTTTACTTTTTCTACAGTAGCGTCCAAAAGTTAAACGGTCGACCATTTTTTTAATAGTTTCTAACTTTATTTATGAAAAAGGAACAAAATAGTTTTGGTGAATTTTCCAATGTTTGATAATGATAGTTAAACAAAAATGTTGTTTTATTTTTGATTTTGAATACATATTAGTTGTTTTTTTTTTTACATATAAATAAATTTGATTAAATTACAGAATTTAATTACAAAAATTAAGGAACGCGGAAAATTCATACAAACTTTAGCAATGTTAATAAAAACTTAACAAAATGTCGACTCCGAATATTCGAGAAAAGCTATCTATACAAGAAAAACAGCTTATTTGTGGCCATTATGATGAAAAAAGTCCATAAGGAAGATTGATAAAATATTGAACGAATAACAACTAAGAGGGAGGATAGAAAAATCAGTCGATCATCTCGTTCTGGTTGTTTTAAAACTGCGGCTTCGATGTCGCGGGATTTTACACGCGAAACTGGACAAAAAATTTCCCGACAAACGATCTTATGAAAATTAAACGAAGTTGGATTATTTTCCAGAAGTCCATGCTCAAAGCCTTTAATTTCTATCAAAAATAAAAAGGGCAGATTGTTATTTGCCGAAAAACATTTATTTTGGGAAGAAAAAATGGGAAAAGGTTCATTTTAGTGATGAATCTAAATTCAATCTTTTCGGATCAGACAAAAGACCACATGTCAGAAAAAATGAAAAAAGACTGTTCCCTTAGTTCGTTAAAAGTACAGTAAAATTTGGAGGGGGCAGTATAATGGTATGGGGCATTATATCTTCAAAAGGAACTGGCCCGCTTGTGAGGATTCATGGAAAAGTTAATGCCCGAATGTACAGAGAATTGATTATGTATTCAAAATAGAAAATAAAAAATAAAAAAATTATTTAACTACGATTATTAAACATTAGAAAATTCACAAAAAAATTGTTTTTCCATTTTCATAGATGAAGTTTGAAGTCATTAAAAAAATGATCGACCGTTTCATAACTTTTGGACGCTATTGTATATTCCTAATTATCTGTGTTGAATATCAGTATTTTACATTTATGAGAATTCCGAAATTCAACAGTTTTTTTAACTAAAATTTCCCTCGATCCAAAAAACAAGCAAACAAAAAAATTGTAAACATTAACTTACCTGGAATATTAGAAGCAGCATCAGGTTCAGGTTCTTCCCCATCTTTTCCAGATAAGAGATGTTGAGTTTCAAGTCCATTTTCATTCATTAAATATTGAACTCCTTAAAAAAATAGAATAACAAACAAAGTTAACCAGCCGAACTATTTTCTGACACGCAGCACAAACATCTGGATTAACACCTAAACTAATTAACAGATGACAAATATCGGAGATATCTGGATTACTATGCACGGCTTTTACCTCTCGTAATAAAACTAAATTAAACAAGATATAGCATTCATTATCGACCATAACAGTAAACATCTGTTTTTCTCATTGATAATGTTAACTTAATTAATTACATACAATCACAGAATATTAAGATTTCTTAAATCATTAGATATTGTTAGTCATCTATGTTGAATATAACGTTATATTTAATGGCATGAAAACTCCGAAGATCAATATTTTTACTTTTACTAAAATTAACCCTCCCCTAACATAGAAATTTTTTTTTTTTTATTTCATAAGCATCAACTTACCTGGAATATTAAAAGCAGGTTCAGGTTCAGGTTCTTCCTCATCCTTTTGAGATTGAACTCCGCGGCAAGACAGAATTATAAGCAAAGTGATGCAGACGAACCAGCCGAATTTTTCTCTGACACGCAGTGCAGACATCTGGAAAAAGAAAAAGGAAAAAAATAAACAAACAAAAGTTACAGATAAATAAATAATTAGATAATTCTGCTGTATTTGATGGTATATTTTTTCCTATGTTGAAATGTTGGAATGGAGTTGACGATTATGAGGACGAAATCATCATCATCATCATCATCATCATCATCATCATCATCATCATCATCATCATCAACATCATCATCATCATCATCATCATCATCATCATCAACAACAACATCCCTAAGTTCGACGCGCCGGTCAAAAATGTAAGAATCTTAAATTAGATTTCATCTAATAATTTAGTTGCGTTTAATAAATTTTGCCATTTAGACCTAAAGGGGCTACTATATGGGACCATTTGAGACATGCATAAGAAAGATTGGTTTTATTTTACATTTAGACTTCCGCATATCAGTAAATTCAGATAGCAGGAAGGATATTCCAAAATGTAGCTGTTCGAGGGAAGAAACTATTAGTTTAGAAGCTCTCTGGCACTTAGGGACCTCAAGACTGAAGAGGTGAGATTTTGTTGATAAACAGGTTTATCGAGATTTGTACGTCGAGGGGACACAAATGCAACGAGTTCATCACAGCACATTCCATTAAAATATTTGTAAAACAGGCACAGAGATGCAACATTGCGGCGATGGGACAGGAGTTGGAGCTTAGTTGATAAAGTGGGACCTATTAGATTGAAAACTCTTTTTTGGACTCTATTCAAGAGGGAGAGGCTAGTGGTATATGCACCGGCCCAGTTGTGGCAACAATACTCCATGCATGGTGGCCTTATAGTACATGATACTATCAGGTGTGAGTAGTTTTCTAGCTCGATAGAGGGAACCCACCTTCTTTGCAGCAGTCTTTGCAATGTCCTCTTCGCAATGATTTTTAGTCTCGTGCAAGCGACTCTATAAGTCAGTCCGTCGGTCCGTCAGTCCGTCGGGCGGTTAGTTTGTCGGTCGGTCTGTCATCTGTCCGTAACACTCTTGTGCTTGGCCTTTTTGGTTAAGATCAAAGGTCTGTTCTTAATAGATGCTGTTCTTATCTTTTTAAGCTTTTCTTGGCCTTTTGGCCAAGATCAAAGGGTAATATCTGTTCCGGCAGATACTGCAAGCAAAGACCATATGTGGGGGCGACCCCACATATAAGACCTTGGTCAATGTAGGGGCAATCCTTCATACCAATTGTCACTATCCAGCTCCCCTACTCCCCGGGGAGTTGGTCCCCATTTCCCCTTCATTAAAAATCGGCTTTGTGCCTAATTTGCTCAGTGGGGGAGCAAATAAATACCTCAAAGTGTAGTATCTGTTCTTTGATACATACACCGTGCGAGGAAGTGCTGTTCTGGCGACACATTCTCGTGCTCGGAACACCTGACGAGCTTTTTCGGTAGCGTTCTGTCTGCACCCTCACTTTGTCTGTCTTTCTCTGCTCTCTCCCCTCCCGGGGGGATCCGAGCTGATAATTTACGACCTTCCCGCGAGGGAGGGTCGGAAACACTTTCTCTCTTCCCTCCACATACTTCCCACTCCCTCTCTCAGTTCTATCTCCCCTCTATCCCCCCTCTTGCCGCCTTTTGCGCCACTTCTTTTTGGCGCCAAAGTCGGCTCCCTACTTTGGACGCCGACTTCATTTCACTCATTTTCGCGATTTCCAAACACAAAGAGAGCTTTTTAAAAATGGACACCTCCAGCCCAGGGGCCACCAATACAGATACTCCCAGCCAACTGATCCCCAAGAGGACGACTCTCCAACGGGTGGAGCAAAAACACCAACAAGCAACAGGGTATACCACCCGGAAAATGAATCGCGTGACGCCCCCCAGAAGGGGGAAAACTCACCAGCAGCTCCCCAAGAGGCTGACTCCCCCCAAAGGGGAGAAAAAACAATGTTGGACGGGGCATCCCGCTCTAACAACAAAAATCAAGAGGTAGTAGCTCCAAAGGACGACAAAGGGGGCAATGCTCCCCAGGAAGACTTCTCTCCCAAAAGGGGAGAAAATCAAGAAAACGAGAGGGCATACTGCCTGGACCTCACCAAAACAAAAGAGGCAAAAGCTCCCAAGGACAATAAAGGGGACAATGCTCCCCAAGAGGCCGACTCCCCAAAAAGGGAGGCTCTTTCTGGAAGAAGCATCAAGCAAGGAGAATCGGTGCCAAAGGAAAGTGGAAAGGGAAATGTCCCCATAAAATAGCAACCCTTCCGCAAAGGAACAGCAAAAACAGTCCAACCCCACCAAAGATCCAACACCAACAAGAGGGTCTGCATGGGAGAAGACTATAGAGAAGCAACTGTCTCCTCAAGAGTATAGAAACTTGTACTTGACCAAGTACAGACAATACATAGAGGGGGCAGAAATTAAACAAGTGTCAGGCGCCTGGGAGGCAATCGAAGGCAGAGTCCTCTCCCTCATCATCTCCGATATACCGGAAAACCACCTCCTAGGGATGAAAAAGGAAGACAAGCTAAACATCCCGGTACTATAACTGTACCAGAGGAGTTACGCCATCTGAGACATCCTCCTACCCACCAAGGAAGATGCGGAGAGACTCTCCCTACAAGAAATTAAGCATGGGAGAATAAAACTAAATCCCGAATACCAGGGCAGGACAAGGACCGGGTGCAGGTATTCAATGTACCTATGCAAATACCAGCAGAAATCCTGGGATCCTTCTTCACACAGTTCGGCGAGGTGGAAAAAATAACCCCAGTACGGTCGAAAACTGGCATGCACTTGGGCAGCTACATTGTGGCCATGAGGCTAAAAAAAGAAGGCTTCCAGACGATACCAGCACAGCTGACATTTAAGGAGGCAACTATGACGGTGGTGGTGGAGGGCCATCGTTCACACTGCTGGTTCTGCCAAAAGCAGGGTCACATGGCCAAGAGCTGCTCTCAGAGGTCAACCCCTACTCAAGTGACACCAAAGGCGGTTCCAACTTCTGAGACAGCACCAGTGTCCAAACAGACTGTCACGACACTAGACACCGCACTAACACCAACACCAACAGCAGACATCGCACCAACACCAGACACTGCACCAACACCAGACACTGCACCAACACCAACACCAGGCACCACACAGACACTCGTCCCTACACCAATGCAAATCGAGCCGCCACCCCAGAAAGAAAAGAATGAACCCTGGAGGGGGAGAGACCTTTCAGATTCTCTCACTCACGGACTTACTCCAACAGGGACCCTCGCCCTTGAAACGAGGGAGGAACTTTGTTTTGTAGACCCCCTGTCTGTTGCAACGAACTTACCACACCGGCAGAGAAAAAAATTTAAACCTCTGCTGGACTGCCAACAGATAGGGGGAAAAGACGTTAATGTCCCCTCTAATTTCCTGGACGCCCCACGGCTAACAACTTTCATCAAACTTCCAGAGGCCTGCAAGACCAACGTGTGGACAATGCAGGAGGCCGCTGAAGCGGTTGTTCCGGGAATTGAACTGATTAAGAAAAATGACTCTTCCCTTGAGGAACTCGCAAAACAATGCAAGGGAAGAGTCCCAGTGTTGGTTCATCCACCACTCTATAGGGCCCTTAAATTGACTCACCCTTTGGACGTTGGCGGCATTGCGAGAGAAGGTCAGGACATAAAAAACCTGACCACGTTGAGCATTGCATACAACGTCGGTGTCCTTTCCTCAGCTGACTTCGGAGCTGAGTGTAACACACCTTAAGGTAGGTACAATGGTTTTAAATTTGGCTAGTCTGAATGCGAGGTGCTTGAGATCATTGGGCTGGGCGGTTCGCCTCCGGCACAACCTCTTGTCCCTAGGAGTGGATGTGGCTGCGATTCAGGAAACGCATTTCATTTCTTCTGTAGACTGTCAGGTGCTGGTCCGAGATTTTGAGGTTTTCTCAGCATATGGCAGCCCACGGGGGAAGGGAGTCTCCTCGGTCGACGTTGTCCATAAGGATGCGGAGGGCAGGCTGGTCATGGAAGATGTTGCCGTAAAAGATTCTGTGTTTTGGTTGATTGCAGTTCATGCACCCAGCACCGCTTGTGAGAGGGTCTCATTCTTCAGTCAGCTCAACACGTTTGTAGATTGTCAGAAGCGAGTAGTTCTAATGGGGGATTGGAATGCCATCTTAGACCCCGAGATAGATAAGGTAGGAGGCGAAGCTAGAGGATCACAGAGGTGTGAGTCCAGCCTGGCTGATCTGATGGCTAGATGCAGTTTGGTCGACAGGTTTCGGGTCAAGCATCCAGGGCGGGAGATGTGGACATAGACCAATAGTGTTTCCTCCTATCCAAACACTTACTTGGACAGGATGTTAGTTAGGAGAGGCGAAGTAGACTTCTTCTCTTGTCCCACGTTCACTTGGCTAGGCCAGATGGACCATAAAATAGTTATGGCCCGGCTGAAGCTAGGAAATAGGCCTAAGTTAGTGGCTCACTGGAAGTTAAACATCTCCCTTCTGGAGATACAAGACTTCCAAGAGAAGCTAATAGAATTAATTCAAAAAGCACTAGTGGGGGCGGTTACTGGGAGTAAGTAGTGGGTAGGTCTAAAAGCCAAAATTAGGATCTTCTCCATCAAGCATGCCCGGTGCCTCGCACTAGATAAGGCCAAGACAAAGAAGAAACTAGAGCAGAAACTAGCTCGGGCTACAGGGGACGGTGATAGGGTTAGTCAGGAACTAGCTAAGCAGGACCTTCTGCGTGAGAATAGTGAGCATTATGAAGGTCAAGTAGTCAGAGCAAGGCTTAGAAAGATAGGCAATGAAGCAGTCAACTCCAACACTGATGCGCATTGTGAAATTTTTAGGTGTGACTCGGACAAGTACATTGCAAAGGTAAGATATCCGGATGGACGCACCCTTGAATCAACTCGGGAGATCTGCGAGGAGTTTCGAGAACATTTTGAGGAGCATTTTACGCAGCAGCCCGATCTTCCAGTCGTTGAGTTTAGCGACTATTTGGCTGACTTTCCCCGCCTTGAGGCGGCTAGAGCGGCTAGTTGCGTGGGCCGGGTGATGAAGCGGGAGGTTTTTACTGTGCTGAAGCAGGTCAGCTGTAACAGATCGCAGGGACTCGATGATCTGCCATACGAACTGTATTTGAGGCTGTCGCCCATGTTTCTGCCTCTTCTGACAGATGTGTTCAACCATTGGTTTGCTCAGGGATTCATCCTGGGGCAAGTCACTAAGGGAGTGATCACATTGCTGAGGAAAGATGATGGGCATGGTGGGGAAGAGTTAGACGATTAAAGGCCCATAACTCTGCTAAACACTGAGTTGAAGACTTTGGCTAAGGTCCTGTCAAATCGGCTGTAGGTTGTTATCGGCGAATTAGTGTAACTGGAACAGAACTACGCTGTGAAGGGGAGATCGATTCAGAACAACTTGCACCGGATATGCACGATCCTAGAGGGAGGGATAGATGATGACACGGAAACCGTGCTGATCAACTTAGATCAGTCCAAAGCTTTTGATAGGGTCGACCATCGTTTCTTGGCATCTGTCTTAAAGGCCGCCAGTTTGAAACCGGACTTCTGTAAGTGGATCTCCGTGATGTATCAACAGCCCACAGCCGTCGTGCAAGTCAACGGAAAGCACTCGAAACCCTTTGTTATCTCTCAGTCGGTTTTTCAGGATTGTCCGCTGTCGCTCCTGCTCTATTTTCTGGCTTTGGAGCCCCTGCTCCGTAAACTGAGACGTGGGGAGGCAAATTTGGCCCTGCGCGAAATTGCAATACCCGGTGGCTCAGCCGCCAAGGTATCCGCATTCGCTGATGATGTCACGGTCTTTGTGTCGAGCTTCAGAGACATCGAGATCATGTCGGAGGTGCTCGCTCGGTATGAAAGAATTACAGGGACCAAGATAAACCACAGCAAGTCGGTAGGACTGTGGTTGGGCATCTGGTGTGGCAACGCCAACCTCCCGGTGCCCTTCAGTTGGATGGATGGCCCAGTTTGGATCCTCGGCATGTGGTTCGGACTGGGTTTCCAGCTTGACAAAAATTGGTTGGAGGTACGGTCAAAGGTGGAGGCTGCAGTCAATTCGTGGCTTCCTAGGAAACTTTCCTTAAAGGGTAGAGCTGAGGCGTGCACCACTTACGTCTTTTCTCTCATCCTTTACTGACTGGCCGTACTTCCCCTACCTGCTCAACACCTAACAGCTCTCATCAAACTCTTGTCCTCGCTTCTTTGGGACAGAGGAATACACTGGGTGAGTAGACAGGTCTGTTTTCAATGTCCGTGTGAGGGAGGCTTGGGAATGCCTGACTTGAAGTGTCATTGAGACGCTGAAAGGCTGGCCTTCCTGAGTCACTATATGCAAAATGACCAACCGTGGCACTCTGTGGTTACTGCCGCCTTCCCCGGCCTTGTTCTCGACCCTTCTATCGAAAGCCATCGCAGGCCGCGGGGAGAATCTGCCTACATGAAAGAGTGCTGAATATCACAGTCTAGTGACCTTGTGACTGCTACCCGTAGGGAACTCCACAGGGATCTAGTGAAGGGTGCCGCTGACAACCCGCTATGCTTGCGTTTGGGTTGGCAGCAGAGTGAGATTCGCTCCGCATGGAGTTGGGCGCCAGGTTCGAGTCATCTGAATAATTCGGAGTTCTCTCTGACCTGGCGATTGGCCCGAAATGCACTTCCACTTAACAACATACAATGCAGTTCTGTTTTTTTGGAGTCGCCTGATTGGGAGAGCAAATAAATACCAACCCCACATATAAGACCTTGGTCAATATAGGGGCAACCCTTCATACCAATTGTCACTATCCAGCTCCCCTACTCCCCGGGGAGTTGGTCCCCATTTCCCCTTCACTCCTCACATTAAAAATCGGCCCTGTGCCTAATTTGCTCGGTGGGAGAGCAAATAAATACCCTTTTCTTGGCTTTTTGGCCAAGATCAAAGTGTAGTATCTGTTCTTACTACATGCTCTACTTATGTTTGTAACGTTGTGATATATAGTGGGGGATCACTTTTCTGTATTAATTTAATGTAAAATTATCACCCATTTTACAACCAGTCAGTCTCAAAGCCATTCAAGTCATTCTCCAGATCATTCAAGTTGTTTTTGAAGGATTCCAGTTATTTTTTAAGCATTCAAGTCATTCTTAAGGTCATTCAATCCATCCTTAAGTTCATTAAAATCATTCTAAGTCATTTACTTTTTATTTATTTAAGTCATTTCAGCCCATTTTTCGGTCATTTTAGCTTATCTTTAAGAATTTCATGTCAACCCTACATTCACGCATTCATTCATTACACGAGAGCACGTGACTAATGGCTATTGGCCTTGTTAATATAACAAACATATCAAGTAAAATGTTACGGTCTTAAAGATTTAAAACAAAAGTGTTTTACATAAGCTAACAGTCGTCGCAGCTATTGCCTTTTTTAAAATTAAGACCTTATTATTATCATTAAAGTAATCATTATGTATTATAGAAACCGCAACAACTTTATGTAAAGATATCGCGGTTTCTATAATAATCTTTCCAAATTCCTCTGCAAATATCGTATTGTTCATCAGATGCAATGAAGATTATGACTATTCATGTTGGTCAAAAGTGCTTTTTAGTGACGAAAGCAAGTTCAATAGGCTAGGCAGTGATGGTAGGCAGTACGTTCGTCAGAGGAAAGACAAAAAATTTAATCCAAGGTGCTCAGTTTCAACGCAGAAGTGGTGGAGATTCAGTTTTGGTGTTGGGCATTATTAGTACCGATGGTCCCGGGCCTATAGTTCGCTTGTAAGGTCGAATTAATTCGACCAAGTACATTAATATGTTGACTGAGTTTGGTCGGAATTTGGATGATAATCCCATCTTCATACAGGATAATGCTCCCATTCACACAGCTGGCAATGTCAAGAGGTTCCTGGAAGAGCTTGATATTCCGTGTTTGGATTGGCCTGCACAACCTCCAGACCTCAATCCTATCAGAAATGTATGACATTACATCGAACAACAGCTACGCAATTATAAAATTCCAAATTTGGAAGAACTTTGGACAAAAATTAAAGAAAAGTGGGATACCCTTTCTCCGGAGTATTGCTGCAGTCTAATTCAAGAAATTCCCAAAAAATTGCAGGCTGTAAAATTACAGAACGCTTATGCTACTAAATATTAACTAGTTCATTGTGTTCCTATTGTATTTGTGTTGCATTAATGTCCTAAATTACATTTAAATAACAATTTTCTATTGTGCGGTCTTTCTTTTTGCCTCCTCAATTTGAAGTTATTTTTTTAAATTGACGTGAACACTAGAATATTTCAACTAAAAGTCAAATATGAACAGGTAAAATTATAAAAGAATAAAATGCCAATCTAATGAGGTATAGTTTATATAAACAGTTACATTAAATTAAGCTTAAATTATCAGTTTTTGAAAAAAATTACAAGTGCGGACTTTTTTTTTGCCGCCTGTGTATGTGTACAAAAACTAACTTTCACCTTAGAACAACACATAAAAACAAATACAAAAGGGTGCATAAATAATAATAATAACAACAACAATAACAAAATGATAATCATAATTAAAATAATTGATAAATAAAAATATAAATCTTAAAGATAAAATAATAATAATTTTTACAGGGGAATTTTTATATGTCACACCAGTAATTCACAGAAAATGAATTCTCAATATAGTTTGCTAGTTTTAGTGAAATTAGACAGAGAGAGACGAAGTCGAGCCCGGATCGAATCAGAGGAGGGTCTCCCTTTGGAAGCGAGGGAGGAAGTTTTAATCATGTAGTTAACTTTGAATTCCTTGATGTCATAATCATTGCGACCGATAGAATGTAATAAAAGAACACATCATATTTTGTAACTGCGTCTTCGTGTCGTCTTTCTACAACAAATGTATATACATATGAACATTGTGTTCCCACTCATCATCTTTATTAATGAACAATGTGTCTCTCTATCATAAGTAATGTGTCCTAAGAACAGATACCTTCCTCTCTACAATCTATATAATAAGAAACCAATTATACCAGTCATTATAGGAGCAACTGGGCTTATGAAAAAGAACTTTAAAAAGTACACGACAAGCATACCCGGTGAACCAAGTGCAAGTGAAATGCAAACGATTGCACTGTAAGGGACGGCTAGAATCCTGAAAAGATCTCTTGGTTGGACTAACTAAATAGGGATAAATGTCAGACATCTGGTCGGATGTCCCATCCCCTAGAAGAAAAAGGTTAACAAAAATGAAAAAAAAAATGTATATCTCTTCTCTCTCCCCTATCAAATGAATGTCCGCATCCTATCTCCTTAATAAAAGACCACAACTATACAACACTCTTAACATTTATTGTTTTAGGATCAAATCAAATTAAAAAGTTTAATCCATGTCAAAGTAATCTACATTTAAAATTTCAAGTGTTTAGATCCAAAATTGGCGGCGTTTGGTATAGTTTTCAAAGGCCAAATCATTGAAGTTTGACACCTTGACATACAATTTTCTGGCCGAAAACCGATTAAATTTTTTTCCCCAAATCTCAGTATCCCTTATATCAAATCTCGAGTGCTGAAAATTGACAGAGTAGTTTGGTAGGGAAATGTATACACACAGACGATTTCAGTTTTATAGATATACTAGCAGTTTAGACCAGCTTTGCTCGGGCTATATGTACTGTTTATAACTTTATATATATATATATATATATATATATATATATATATATATATATATATATATATATATATATATATATGGTAAAATGTCCAGGAACCCTACATTTAAAATTTCAAGTGTTTATACCCAAAATTGGCGGAGGAGTTTGATAGAGTTTTTGAATGTCAATTGTTGAACTTTTGCCGCTTAACAATCAAATTTCTGGCCGAACCCCGATTAAAAAGATCTCAATAACCCTTATGTCAAATCTTGAGTCAGTCTGTAAACTGAAAATTGGCAGAGTAATTTGGTAGGGGAAACGTACACAGACAGACAATCACACACAGAGACAATTTCATTATATATATATATATATATATATATATATATATATATATATATATATATATATATATATATATATATATATATATGGTATTTTAAGCTACGCAGACTATTTAGTTTCATACTCGTGAGGGTTCTTCAAAAAGGAGGAAAAATGGATCCAAACTTACCTTTTAAATGTGTCTACATGAGGGTGTCTGATTGCTGCAATAACATTCAGTTTTTTATGCATAAGCTAAATTCCCTACCCTTTCCAACTCCGTACACTTTTACGATTTTCTGTTACGGAAGTCGTGTCTTTCATTTTGAAGCTTTCTCTCTTTTTTTTTTTAATTATTTTTTTATGTTTTTATATTTCTTCTCCATCGTCTTATTATCATTTATTTTATCTCTATCCCCCTCCTGTGCCCTCCCTCCTTCTACCCTCTCTATCTTCTTACCCTCTCCCCTTTTCTCTTTTTCCACCAATCAATACAAATCTCTTATTAAAAGTCCTTCTGCAATTATGCCAATTACGTTCTTTTTTATTTCCTGCATCGAATATTTTTTTTTATTAACCCTCTCCCTCTCTCACTTTTCTATCTTTCTCGTCATCCCTTACTATAGGGACGCTGGTGTTAATAGGAGTCAGATAATACGAGTCATTCTAAATGGGTAGTTGTGCAACAAGATGTTTGTTTACATCACATTTAAATTGATCCGTGTTAGTACAGTAGGAGAAACAAAGAGCAGAGAATGGATTTCAAATGCAAGCGTTTCGAAGAAAGAAGCTATTAGTGCGAAAAGTTTTCCGGCATTTGGGAACTTCTACCGTGAAGGGGTGGAATTTCGCTGTTAGGTAGGTGTGTCGGATATACGTAAATTAAGGGGATATAAGTGCACTAAGTTCATCGGAACACATTCTGCGAAAATATTGCGGCGATGAAACAGGGATCAAGCTTAGTAGACAGTGCGGGAAATATTAGACATTTTTTGTATCCTGTGCACAACGGAGATACAAGTTTCTCATTCTTTTAATAAATTTACGTTTGAATCTGGTTTGATAAATCGAGAAACATTTTGAAATCAATTTGAATTTAAAGAAAAACTTAAAAAAAAAATAAACCCACGTAAATAATGTGATAATAGTTAAAAAAAAAATATGCGTAAATCTTTGTGATAATAGTTTAAAAAAAAATATGCGTAAATCTTTGTGATAATAGTTTTAAAAAAAATATGCGTAAATCTTTGTGATAATAGTTTTAAAAAAAATATGCGTAAATCTTTGTGATAATAGTTTTAAAAAAAATATGCGTAAATCTTTGTGATAATAGTTTTAAAAAAAATATGCGTAAATCTTTGTGATAATAGTTTAAAAAAAAATATGCGTAAATCTTTGTGATAATAGTTAAAAAAAAAATATGCGTAAATCTTTGTGATAATAGTTTTAAAAAAAATATGCGTAAATCTTTGTGATAATAGTTTTAAAAAAAATATGCGTAAATCTTTGTGATAATAGTTTAAAAAAAAATATGCGTAAATCTTTGTGATAATAGTTTTAAAAAAAATATGCGTAAATCTTTGTGATAATAGTTTTAAAAAAAATATGCGTAAATCTTTGTGATAATAGTTTTAAAAAAAATATGCGTAAATCTTTGTGATAATAGTTAAAAAAAAATATGCGTAAATCTTTGTGATAATAGTTAAAAAAAAAATATGCGTAAATCTTTGTGATAATAGTTTTAAAAAAAATATGCGTAAATCTTTGTGATAATAGTTAAAAAAAAAATATGCGTAAATCTTTGTGATAATAGTTTTAAAAAAAATATGCGTAAATCTTTGTGATAATAGTTTTAAAAAAAATATGCGTAAATCTTTGTGATAATAGTTTTAAAAAAAATATGCGTAAATCTTTGTGATAATAGTTTTAAAAAAAATATGCGTAAATCTTTGTCCATATTTATTCAATAAATTAATTGTTTCGAAATTCAATCAATGTACTAAGGAATTCGAGAAATTTACTTTGCGATCTTAACACATTACCTAACAATTAAGATTAAAAAAAAAAAAAACCAACATAAATAAAAATATGTATTAATTTATTAATATTGGGAAATGATTTCATGTGAAAAATTATTAGAAAAAAATTCATTTCATGTAAAATAAAATCAAATAAAATCAATGCGCATCAAAAGAATTGAGTGTATTACTTCAATCATGGAGACTTGATATCAGTCTGTCTGAAACCGAAACTATTAAAGAGTAAATTTACACGAGGCTGAACTAATAAGTATACTAATTAAGACTATTGTACAAAATTTTAATGTCCAGTCGTGTATTTTCGATCCTGTTGTCATTAGACTACCTTTCCAGGTCTAGTTATTATAATGATTTCATTAGGTGATCGTAGCCCCTTATACATCTGTCCTAATATGCCTTATGTGTAACTATCTAACAGGTAATCTCTGAAAGTACTGGTCACATAGCACTGAAATTCTCAGGAAATAATATGCATGAACCAAGGGTGGTTTATAGCGAACAATCTCTTTGCTTACATGCATGTATATCGCATACACACATAGGCAAATTTACATGTAAAATGTTCATTAAGCATGAGATGACGTTTTGTTTTTTATGCGCATGAGCGTTCTTTCGTTTTTTTCTCAGGCTGGAACGCTCGGTTCTTTTTAATTTCAATTCTAACTAATGACACTAACTCATTTTTTTATGTTTTAGTATTAAAAAAACGAAATCATGCGTACATTTTACTCGCGGTTTGAAATTTCTTAATATGAAAACAAACCTATAAATCTTTTTTACGATCTCATATTTACTTAATTTCATACATTATTTTTAGACAGAGGACGGGGGGGGGGTGACACACGGAATACTGACAGTAACGTTATTATTTACAAAGCCATTCTTAATATGGGAAGGGGAAGGTATTATTTAAACTATTCTGTACTTTCACCTAACAATTTATTAAATAAGAAACTGACATGTGTTATCTCTATTTTTGTTTAGTATTAGCTAATATTAGGATCTGTTTCTCAACCCAATTTCTTGATTAGTTTATTGTAAAGCAAGTGTTGCCTAATCACTAACTGCACTTTGAAATATTTATTTTTTGAGTAGCATGAATTTTAAATAAGGTGCTTCTACGGTGTAGTACGCATATTTGAAAAATACAAACAATTTATAATGAAATCGTGTATTTCGAAAACCTGCTGAGTTATTTTCCGGAAGTGACGTCATGTGTTGATGATGGGGGGGGGGGACAAGCACGATTATGTTGCTTTAAAAAGTACTCTGAAGGCTGCCAAGGATTACCAAACCTTCTTTTTTTAGGTGAGGTTGGGGTGTGGTGAATTAGTGCCTGTTCATTCTCCCAAGCATTACCACCACTTTTTCTGTTTATGGAGAGGAGGCCAGTAGATGATTTCGCTGAAATGCTGCCGACACAGCATATATTTATTTTAAGAGGTGGGGAGGGGAATATGGAGTAAGCCCCGGTAATGGCTGAAGCAGTAGTTTATGATCTCAAAACTACTTTATTTCATATATATTTTAAAAGGAATAGGATATGGAGTCAGGCCTGGAAACGGCTGAAGCAGTTTACGATCTCAAAATTACTTTATCTAATATTAAAAGCTGAAACAGTCTACGATTTAGACATTACATTATTTCCTGTATTTTTTAAAACAGTGAGGTGGGGGATATAAAATCAGTCCAGGAAATGGCTGAAACCGTTTACGAGTTAAACATTATTATATTTCATTCATATTTTTAACAGTGGCGTGGGGCTTACAGAGTCAGTCCCGGAAATGGCTGCAACATTTTACGTTTTAGACATTAATTTATTTAATGTATATTTATAACATTGTGGTGGGGAATAAGAAGTCAGTGCCGGAAATGGTTGGAACAGTTTACGATTTAAACATTACTTTATTTCATGTATATTTTTAACAGAGATTATTACATAGTTATTATTTTCGTAAGGGGAGGCGATAATGTGGGTTATAATTATGAAAAATGATTGTCTAAATTAGTAGCATATCCAAGAATTGCGAAAAATGATGAAATGTGAGTTAATTGATTGGTATTTTTTAACGAAATAATGGACACAGACAATATATCAAAGTTATTATTTTCGTAAAGAAGAGGGAGTCTAAATGTGGGTTAAAATTATAACAAAAAAAATATTGTCGAAATAAGTAACATATCCAAAAATTATAAAAATGATGAAATGTGAATTAATCGATTGGTGTGTTTGTAATGAAATAATAAACCCAGACAAAATATCAGTATTATTATTTTCGCAAGAATGGGGGCATTATGTTGGTTACAATTTCAAAAACTGATTGTCGAAATTAGTAACATATCCAATAATTGTGAAAAATAATGAAATGTGAGTTAATTGATTCGTATTTTTTTTAATGAAATAATCAACGCAGACAATATATCAAAGTTATTATTTCCGTAAGGGGGGTTGCGATAATGTGGGTTACTATTATGAAAATTTTGCCGAAATTAGTAATATATCCAAGAATCACGAAAAATGATGAAATGTGAATAAATGATGTGTTTTTAATGAAACAAATAACTCAGACAATATATATCAAAATTATTATTTTTGTAAGGGAGGCAGATGAAAATGTAGGTTAAAATTACGAAAAATGATTTTCGAAATTAGTAACTGTTAAGTTTGCAGGTTGAAACAAGTAACGTAGAAAGCAATACAAATGACGACTCAACAAACAAAGGTAGATCAAATAACAAGTGTATTAGGAAAAGGTATATTTACAGGATATTTACATAATGGTGTCAAATAAGAGAGTCTTTGCTGCTCTCGGCGGCCTTCGGTGGCTTCTGGTGAACACACACTCAGACTAACTGAGTCTTCCTATTTATGTGTAATTACTATCCACATATGCAAATGAATGTGTGCTACCACTACAGTAACATATCCAAGAATTATGAAAAATCATATAATATCATATAATTTATTGATTGGTGCACTTGTAATAAAATAATCGGCCCATACAATATATCAAAGTTACTTTTTTTCGTAAAGGGTAAAGCGATAATGTATGTTACAATTATAAAAATAATTATCGAAATTAGTAACACATCCAAGAATTATGAAAAATGGTGAAATGTGAGTTAGTTGATTGGTGTGCTTGTAATGAAATAATCGGCCTAGATAATATATCAAAGTTGTGATTTTCGTAAGGGATTGCTAGAATATGGGTTAAAAATTCGAAAAGAAATTGTCGAAATTAGTAACATATCCAAGAATTATGAAAAATGATGTAAATTTGAGTTAATTGATTGGCCTGTTTGTAATGAAATAATCGGCCCAGACAATATATCGAAGTTATTATTTTAGTAAGGGATAGGCGATAACGTGGATTACAAATATCAAAAACTGATTGTCGAAATTAGTAACATATCCAAGAATTATGAAGAATAAATCGATTGGTGTGTTTGTAATGAAATAATAAAGCCAGATAATATATAAAAGTTATTATTTTCGTAAGGGAGTGGTCATAATATGGGTTAAAATTATAAAAAATGATTGACGGAAGTAGTAAAATATCTAAGAATTAAGAAAAATGATGAAATGTAAGTTGATTGATTGGTGCGTTTGTAATGAATTAATCGGCCCAGACTATATATTAAAGTTATTCTTTTCGTAAGGAGGGTGCGATAATGTCGATTAAAATTATGAAAAATGATTGTCGAACTTAGTAACATATCCAAGAATTATGAAAAATGATGAAATGGGAGTTAATTGATTGGTGTGTTTATAATGAAATAATAAACCCAGACAATACATTAGTGTAAGTATTTTTCGTAAGAGGGGGCGATAATGTGGGTTAAAATTGTGAAAACTGATTGTCGAATTTAGTAACATATCCAATAATTATGAAAATGATGAAATGTGAGTTAATTGATTGGTGTGTTTGTAATGAAATAATCCAGACAATACATCAATATTATTATTTTTCGTAAGAGTAGGGCGATAATATGGGTTAAAATTGTGAAAAATGATTGTCGAACTTAGTAACATATCCAAGAATTATGAAAAATGATGAAATGTGAGTTAATTGATTGGTGTGTTTGTAATGAAATAATCAATCCAGACAATATATCTATATATAAACGCCTGCTTATCCCATGCTGTCCGGATGAAAAGAGGTCGATAGAAAAAAGGGAATTATGAGGTTGCATTTCTGTGTGTTCCTCCGCCTACGGCCAAATCACTATCTGGCCATGCAGGGGGAGGGTGTGTAAAAACCAAGTACGGCCAAGGATGGAATACTGCTGCCATATCTGGGCAGGAGCTGCCAAAAACAGCCTATCATGCCTTGACAGAGTACAAAATAGACTTCGTGGTTTAGTGGGGGATGCCCTTTTCTCTACCCTGCAACCCCTCTCCCACAGAAGAGACGTTGCGAGCCTATCCTTGTTTTATCGTTATTTTCATGGCAGGTGCTCGTCTGAACTCCAATCCCTGGTCCCCCCTCGCCAATCTTTCACGAAAAACACCCGTCTAGCTGAATCTACTGTGAAAAATTTCCCCCACTCTATATCTGTGCCTAAATCAAAACGCGGATTTCATGAGCAAAGCTTCTTTCTTAGAACTGCACGCCTGTGGAACTCTGTTCCGTCTGCCTGCTTCCCTCCGGACTACAACTTGGATGTCTTCAAGTCTAATGTTAACAAATTCCTAATGAACCGCCCCCCTAATTAAACACTTCATAAAATCTCCTCACTAACGTGATGTACTTGCAATAACCCTTATCCCTGAGTGGCTTCCGGGCCTTGATAAGTGGTGATCACTGTGTAAAAAAAAAAAAAAACTACAAAAACTATGGCACTACGATATAGTGCCATACCAGGAACTACTACTGAACACACAGCATAATGGTGGTTTAAGAAATTTCGTGGCGACGATGAGAGTTTTGAAGATTATGAGCGTAGCGGTTGGCCATCGAATGTTGACAACGATCAATTAAGAGCTTTAGTCAAAGCCAATTCACGCACAATTGTTAGAGAACTTGCTTCTGAATTAGACGTAACGTATACAACGATTTTCAATCACTAAAGAGAGACTGAAAAGGCAAAAAAAAACTTATTAAATGAGTACTTCACGAATTGACCGACAACCAAAAGAAGCGCCATTATGAAGTGTCATCTTCCCTACTTTCACGCAACAAGAACGACCCGTTTCTCGACGAGGTTGTTACTTTCGATGAAAACTGGGTTCTTTACGACAACCGACGACACTCAGCTCAGTAGTTAGACGCCGACGAAGCTCCACGACACTTTTAGAAGCCAGAGTTACACCACAAGAAAGTCATGCAAACTGTTTGATGGTTTGCGACCGGTCTCACCCATTACAGTTCTTTGAATGTAGACGAAACCATTACGGCAGCAAAGTACTGTCAACAAAAAGATGAAACGCATCAAAGACTTCGATAACAACACCGAGCATTAGTCAACAGAAACGGCTCATTTCTCCTCCACGTCAATGCCTGACCCCACGTTTGCGACCGGTCTCACCCATTACAGTTCTTTGAATGTAGACGAAACCATTACGGCAGCAAAGTACTGTCAACAAAAAGATGAAACGCATCAAAGACTTCGATAACAACACCGAGCATTAGTCAACAGAAACGGCTCATTTCTCCTCCACGTCAATGCCTGACCCCACGTTGCTAAACCGACCCTGCAGAAGTTGAGAGAAGTGGAATACGAAACTCTACATCATCCGCCATACTCTCCAGACCTCTCACCCACTGACTACCGCTTTTTCAAGCATCTGCGTGAGAAATGATTCAAAAAAGCGATATCAACAACGCCTTCAGCGACTTCATCGTCACCAGAACGCAAGATTTTTACGTTACTGATATAAATACACTTGTTTTGTGTTAGCAAACGTATGTTGATTCTAATGGTGCTCATTTCGATCAATACATTTTTGTTAGTAGCCGAGATAGATATGTTCGTCTGAATTTAATGGTTAAAAACCGCAAGAACGTTTTTGGTAACCTAATATTTAATAAAGATGCATACAAAACACTTCTGGGATCAGCAGGAATATATATATATATATATATATATATATATATATATATATATATATATATATATATATATATATAGTAGTACGTAGACACGACGTTGCCCGGTATTGACTGAGTATCAACGAAGGTTCTACATCATACTTGTATTGTTATTAAAATCAGTGAAATTGCTCATTTTCAGTCAAACCGATTTATAACCTTCCCTAGTTTGGGAACGACTGCCGTGCCACGGGAGGAGGCTTCACAGACCTCACTGCAGTGACATAATTTATAATACATTGTAATGTATATTGTAATGTAGAGTACCTACTGTTAATTTTATAAAATTATTTTTATATAATGGTTGAATTAGAGTTCAAAATTCAGATGTCAATATCATAGTTTAATTGTATCCCAAAAAGTAGCATCCATTTAGAATGCGCCCCTGTCCTATCAAAGAACCTATAATTGATTTTATATTCTGCGCAAATAACTTTTGGAGCTTACGAAGTCAATCAAATCGTTCAACGTAGTATTTGTATTAAATAATATTGTATTTACAAAAATGTTTTTGTGATAAATTAAACAACAAAGGGACATTAATGGGTTAAGACAAAAGTTAGTCATATTATTTCTAAGTTAACCAAATTAATCATTCAATTGCTTCAGATCTATATAAAAATGCTTGGAATTACGCTAATTCGTTTTTCTTCCTTTTACGAATAAATTGAATTTATCATTTTGCTATTTTAAGCAGAATTAAGTATGCAATTAACGCATTAACCTGTTCTAATTGTGCCATCAATTTTTATGTATGTTGCGTCATGTATCCTTGTAAGTTGCGTCATCCTATTTATCGAACCAGTCCTCTTCACCACTTTCTCTTTCGCACGTCTATAGACAACTATATTCTATCTATAACTAGAAGGATCTGTTTCCCAGTGATGCCCGAGATAATATAAAAGAATGTTTTATTATATAAAAAAATAGATATTAGATTATCAGTTGCGTAAAAAAAACAACAACTCTGATACAACCCATTGTGAGGTATGAAGATATTTGATAAGTGCAAACAGTTTTTTCTTTGACATGTATATTTGAACTGGTAATATTTAAAAGAATTTCTAAGTGTTATTTCTTTACATCTCTGAATATCTTTTCTGGATCCAGTAAATTACTTACAATAGGAATCCTTTTTTTAATTTCTTTTTTGTTGAAATCAAATAAAAATGTTTTACACGGTGATACGTTTGGTAGGGTTAACCCTAGAGTAAATATATGAAAGTATGACCAACAATATCCCGACTGTTTGGATATCATTGTGCATATTTTTTTTATGTATTTTTTACTGATAAATAAATGAAAGTATAATATCTGTTCTGACACTAAACTTCATCTCCATTGTCATTAGTAGCGAAATTCTAAAACCTTTTTTTAATATTTAGTCCGGATCTAGAGTGTCCCTTTGCGGAAGCTAAATTTACTTCCCGTTAAAAACAGATCTGTTGTTTTTCCTTTGCCCTCGTGTGATAATGGATGGGATCGGCACTAACCCATATGCGGGTTTAAGCGGCTTCCTCCAAAAGAGGAAGTTCCGTGAGAATATGAAATTGTCAAGCGGAAATCGATGTGTCAACGTAATTATGCCGTACATTTTGCCATTGGATGGAGCCAAATAAATCAGAATATACATAATTACTAGTGCTATGACAACAAAATATTATTTTCATTGTTTTGACTCTCGAGTATATATCCGACACAGTTAGACACAGTTAATCAATCGAGAACCACATCACTCTATCCCAAAACATATAAGATGTTAACTGATATATACTTGAGAGTCAAAATAATGAAAAGAATATTTTCTTGTCATAGCACTAGTAATTACATACATCGTGAGAAGAATTAAATAAAAAAGCATTCTTATATTGTAACTGTAAGATATTATATGTAACCGAGAAATCTACCAGTATGACGTTATCAGTCTTTTGTTTTAAATTCTGTAGAGGTTGCAAAAAGACCCCCCCCCAAAAAAAAGAATATTTCTATTCTGAAAAGCAAAACGGTATTGTTATGCGTAAAACAAATGGTTGAAAACGAAATTACTATTCCCTGCTGTTAAAAGATCTCTTACGAAGAGATTCTACTTATGATTATAAAAGTACGTTATTCAGATGTTTTATTTTGTGAAAGCAATCAACAGCTAAAAGAAAGCGTTTGGGTTTTATTTAACACTAGCCGGGGGCGCACCCGGCGTTGCCCGGTTGTAAAATATGTTTAAATATGATATTTCAATTTATACAGATTTCGTATATATTGTTATAGAGTCAATTCTCTATTGATTATTATATTGTACCCAATATATAGTGGTGATTTCAAAAGTGAAAAGATATGACTTGAGTGCCATCAGTTAGAATCGAAACTGAAACCAAATTTTATGAAAAATTCTTTGTAAAATTATTTATTACAAGATTCAAAAAAGCAAGCAAGGCACCTGGACGATCTGCAGTTTTATAATTATTAATTATTTGTCTACCCACCAGCACACAAACACCCTCACATGCATACATACACGTGTATAGAAAAAGATGAGATCGAAGCAAGCAAGGACGCCACAAGGATATAATTATCAAGATTTAAGAGGGACTAAAGATAAAAAAATAATTGTAAGTCATTGTAAACGAAGGTGGAAAATAACGAAGACATTTAACGAATACAGAAGATTATTCGAACGACGGTGTTGAATGTGTTCGTTTAAATTGGTATTGGTTAACTGAAACGTATAAATGTGAAGCAACCTGGATTACAGAATAGAAATCACGCAATCCTGGATTATACTAGTTCAGTAACAGTCTGTCGGTTCAAATACAGTAAAGGTAGTAAAAATAGTTTCCAACAAAAAATGACATCAAAACTGATTGTGAAAGCAAATAAGAGGGTAATCATCTTTTTCAATAAAACGGATGGAGAGCACTTTACCTAAATACTAGTTATGATTAATTTTTCTTTCACACATGTGATGTCCCTCAGATGGGGAGCGACATATATTTTTATATAATTATCCAGGACACGTTTTTGTCATTATATGATTCATTAGCATGACTGAATATAACGAGACTCGGATCTAGAACCTTAGAGTTGGAAGCCTGAAGAGCAGTGGCAGAAGATCACGCTTCAGATTATGGGATTCTACTTTCATGCATTTTCTCTTTTTGTCATTTGTTTCAGCTAGGGGGATGATGCATCCTACCGGATGCCACACATTCACCCACTACCTCACACATTCAGACCAGAGATATTTGTACGATTCTAAGCGTACCTTTACGTGCTATTGTTTATATCTTCCTTGCATTTGGTTCACCGGGTATATTTGCCAGGTAGTTTTTGAAATTCTTTTTCATGAGTCCGGTTGCTCATATAATTACTGGAATGATAGCGATCTTCCTAAGATTCCAGTTTCTACTCATGCGACATTTAAGATAATTTTTTTTCGCTTTCAACATCACTAAGGACACTAACATCTACTAAGGTTGCTGTCTTTTCCTTCTTGTCCCATATAACTATGCCATGTTCAATAGCTCTGTTTTCTAAGTGCGGAGCTGTTTTCTGAATACGGAGTATTGAATAGTTATTGTAGATGGTGTGTTACTAATTTACAATTGATCTTTCTGTTATATCTTCTCTAGAGTTATTGCTGTACATCTATGTGTATGCATTTCTAGTTATAATATAAATTATGGTAAAATGTGTATAAACATAACCAGATTAATTTTGCATTTTAATCATTTGATCATGTTAACAAAAAATGTTAGTTTATTTATTTACTAGATGTACCAGGCATTGCCCGGTATTAAACGTAAAATTAAATTCCTTCAAAAATAATTAAAAAACAGAAATTGGGGCATGGTCATGCGAGTATTGTTTTCTTTCTAAACGCTTCACTAAAGCCATTGTGTCAAGTACAATAACCATTAGATTAGCTTGACACGATCTTCACAGAGTGTTTTCAAACCTATTTATACTTAACATATTCTAAAGGATTCGCGCATGCGCAGTCGTGAAACAGATAGCAAACATAAGAATTTGACGACTCCCACGTACCAATTATTTCCAATTTTGACGCCTTAGCAGCTCTTTTTTCCACATGAAATTGATTACAAGTCTTCCACCAAATTTAAATTCTGTATATAAAAAATTCGTTGAGTATATAGGTTGAGAAATGTCCTCACGCACACGTTTTCACTATTATATATATATTAGGTTGGTATAAAAACAATATCGTTTTTTCACATATGTTACTTTTATATATGATTTCTGAATTTTTTTTTTTACACGGTGGTCACCACTTATCAAGGCCCGGAAGCCACTCCGGGATAAGGGGTATTAATTCATCGATATATATAGCCATGTTATTGATAATTTTTCGCTCTATCAAATCGTGTTATTCGTTACTCTTCTCAATCTCTTCATTAATTTCAGTATAGACAAAATTCAAATCCGCACGATTTTCTTGTTCCAGTTCAAACTAGGCTGAAAACTTGACGAAACAGGTCATGATATCAATGGTGCATTTGGCCAAGAAACCACTAAAGAATTTGTGGCACAACAATGGTTCAAGAAATTTCGCAATGGTTACGAGAGCCTCGAACATGAAGACGATCGCAGCCGGCCGACTGTGGTTTATAAAGAACATTTGAAAGCCTTAATTTAAGCCGATTCTCGAAAAATCACAGATGGAAGTTGCTGTTGAACTCAAGGTTGACCACTCAATAGTCGTTTGCTATTTAAAGTAAATAGGGAAGTCAAAACAGTTGGGTAAATGGGTGCCGCATGAATTGAACGATAATCAAAAAAGAATTGTCGTTTTGAGATGTCTTCTACGCTTTTTCTGCGCAATAAAAACGACCCATTTCTTGAGCGGATTGTGACGTGTGATGAGAAGTGGATCCTCTACGACAACCGGCGACGTTCGGCACAGTGGTTGGATGCCGGAGAAGCTCAACAACACTTCCTGAAGCCGAAATTGCACCAAAAAAAAAGATTATAGTGACTGTTTAGTGATCTGAGATCGGTCTCATCCATCACAGCTTCTTAAATCCGGGCGAAACGATTACGGCGAAGTAGTACTGCCGACAAATTGACGAAATGCATCAGAAGCTTCAACGTATGTGCCCGAGATTGGTCAATATGAAGGGACTCATTCTCCTCCATGACAACGCTCGTCTGTATGTTGCTCAGCCGACACTGCAGAAGCTGAACGAATTGGGATACGAGACTCTGTCTCATCCGCCATATTCATCGGACCTCTCGCCCAACGATTATCACTTTTTCAAGTATCTCGACAACTTCCTACGCGAAAAATGCTTCAAAAGTCGAGATGATGCCGAATTGGCCTTCAATGACTTAATCGCTTCAAGAACACCGGGTATCTTTGCTAATGGGATAAATAAACTTGCTTCTCGTTGGCAAGAATGTATCAATTCTAATGGTTCTTATTTCGATTAATAAAGTTTGTCATGAAAGAAGTTATGATCTTTTGCATTTGAACGTCAAAAAACGACATTATTTTTGCAATAACCTAATACATAGATGACTGATTTCTACCAACTCCGAGTGCAATGCACACAATTCATTATTTGTAAAGTTGTTTATCATGTAAAATCCTGTTCAATAACAACAGCGGTAGCAGCACAATGTCAAGAACTGCAACAGATATTCTATGGCAAAAAAATATCTTGTAGTTTTGTTGTAGTCAAGAGCTCTTGGTTGACGTTTGATACGACTAGATCATGGCCCTTCTATTCGCTTTATCTATACGGACTGATGATATAAACTTCATCATCATCATCATCATCATCATCATCATCATCATCATCATCATCATCATCATCATCATCATCACTACCACCACTACACTACTACTATTACCACCGCCACCACTACCACCACCATCATCACCTTCATCATCACCACCACTACTACTACCACCACTACTGCTACTTCTGCTACTACTACTACTACTACTACTACTACTACTACTACTACAAAATAATCCGATTAAAGAAGAAACAGGCGATATTGACAAAATTTAACACCTTATACAACCAAAAATCACAAGGATTTGAGAGGTTTTATTAAAACACGAACAAACAGGCCCGACATATAAAATCAACAGTAGGTTCTTTTCGAACTGGATATTTCTGTTTAAAGCACGATTTCACCATGATCCTTGACTTTTTAATTTTAAACTTAAATTCAAGTCATTATTCCCGCACAAGCAGGTATATAAAATCAACAATAGTTTCTTTGATATGACAGGGGCGCATTCGAAATTAATGTTTCTGTTTAGAGCACAATTGAACCATGATACTTGATTTTTGCATTTTAAACGTTAACTCCACCCGTTATATATAAACATAATTTTATAAAATCAACAGTAGGTTCTCTACAGTGCAATGTAGATTACAATGTATTGTGGACCAGTCATTGCGTGAAAGCATTTGAAGTTTCCTCTAGAGCAGGTAATCAATCGATTTGCTTGAAAAATGGGCGATTTCACTGATTTCAATGACAATAAAAATATGGGCGTGTGAAATATTCGTTGATCATCATTTAATCTCGGGCAAAGTTGAGTCTCTCTGCTAATGGCACAACTCTGTATTTAGTGGAAACAAAAACGAGTACAGAAAATAAAGTAGTTGTACGTCAGTCCGACTGCCAAGAGTGCATACTTTTACTTAATCTCGAGAGGCATATCATCACGGGTTTTATAGTAATCTGAAGAGTTCATTGTTACCCGTAAGATGGGCACTACAACGTTCTTCTCTCGCAAACCTCAACTACGTGGAGGCCTCAGCATCATTTTCTCTTTGAGTTGATTACGATAATAACCGGTGACTGTCGTTTCCTTTTGGAGTGTCATTGTTCTAGGGCTGTTTATATCATGTCTAGATAAAAGGTGTCATTTTCCTGTGGCGTACTGCCGCTTTCTGATTTAATTAAGATGCTTCTTATGCTAAAACTGACAGTCTCGGATTATATAAACTATATTTTCCATTTTCTACTCTAGAATACCATATTCCCAGAAGGATGTATTGTTTTAAACATAGTGAAAAAATACCCTTTTCCCTTAGATGAACTGTTTATTTTAGTACTTTATACTTTTTAAGGTGTCGACAAGCGATTGTAAAATCAAATTCGACCAGCATATTGTACATAACTTGTTGAAGAATCGCTAGCGCAACTGACTTCAAAAGCAAGCCTTTTAAACTTGTATAATTCGCCAGGCGTATTATACATAGTAATTTAGGACGTTCTTTTACAACGAGTATTTGATTTAAAAAAAAGAATGTCCTTTTATTTAATTTTGCAAACACTCTCTGTGCTTAGAAGTGGTGACCTTAAACTATATCCAGTGGTGAGGCCCCAGCTTGTGGGCTTTGGGGAGTGTGGAGCCACCCTTTAATTACCATTGCTCCCAGGTCCACTCTGACCCGGAGTGGTAGTACCTGTTAGGGTCCCAACTATGGGTTAAATAGAAACCAACGTGAAAACCACAAATATATTCTATTAAAAAATACATTTTCTTGAAAATCTTTGGATTCGGCATTAAATAACCCGAAAAGGGTTGACATGCCGTAAAACAAAAACAACCAACCAACTTAGAAGTGGATAATGGGGCTGCGTTTAGACAAGTTGAAAAATCAGCACAAATGCAAGCCTTTAGTTTTTTTAATAGACAGTAGGTGCTAGCCATTGGCTATACTCTACTTGAAATAAAATAGCGGTCCGTACTAATCTGTTAAATTCCTCATTTACCTTTTACAACGAGGATAAAAGGCACACTCCCTTATTTCTTAAATAGTTGTTGTATTTCTCTTTCGGTTCAAATTTTGTTGACATTTTTAACACCAACCAGGACTGGCATAAAATTTTTGCGTAAATGATATTTTTATTTCTATTTTGTGTTCCTTGCGCGATCGTCAGACTTTCTATTTTCTGCCAAAATCTATTGATTGGTAATTCTTAAAGATTAAACTGTTGCATCCAGTCTGTACCAAATAAATTGCTGGTACGTTTAACTTGTATATTTTCAAATTTTTGGTAATTCCGTAAAAAGACACGATGTAACGAATGTTGATTCCAAGTCCGTGCATATATCTGTCAGAGTAATTACGATTGAGAGAGAGAGAGAGAGAGAGAGAGAGAGAGAGAGAGAGAGAGAGATCCTTTCATGCTAAAGTAGTTAGAGAGGATTGAGAAGTGTATGTAAGTTTTACTTAATGCTATATTATCCGAGGAGTTTAGTAAGAAAAATGAGTCTACATCATCTAGGTTAGTCCTATGCATATGAACATTTGTGAATGTGAGCTTTAAGCAAGGAGGCGACATGGTTTTGGGATGGAAGCTTTTGGAATTTTTCTTCGTTTTTTAGTTGTTGTTTCATTTGGTATTTAATTAGTTCCACCATAATAGAATTAAAATATTCCAAGGTTAAATGTATCTATAAAGTACAGCTTTAAAAGTTTCAATTTAACGCTGCTAACAGTCATCATAATAATGCAATTTGCAATCCCCTCTGATCCATTTGGGCAGAATAAAAATAGTAGCCATAATTTTTTGAACAACCCTCGTAGTAAGCAGAAGAGTTCAGGCAATTGAAACAAATACTGGTTGAATAATAATAATAATAATAATAATAATAATAATGAAAACAGCTGAAATATTAAGGAAAACGCTTGAATGCGGAGATTAATACAAATGAGACAAACTACTGTAGAGGCAAATCATGAAGAATCATTACATGGAACCAAGAATATTAAAGCTGCATACCTACAAATTCTCTATCCCCTCACCCATCCCCTCCCATTGCCCCATCGCCCTCTTCCTCCTCCTTCCCAAACAGATGCCAAATAGCCGAGAAGGGTCAAGGAGGATCGAAAGACCGAGGAGAGAGAACCAACCAGACCTCCGCTGGACAAGTGAGAAGAGAACTGGGACCTTGGGGAGGCTTATTGCCACTTAAATTCCAGTAGAGACCAATGGCCGCTGCATTCGAGAAACCAATGGAAAGCAGCTGTTGCGATAACGCAAATTTATTTGCAAATGTTATCGAAAGAGGTGGAGGGTATTGAAAATCTGAGGAGACTTATTGTCACTCACCTTCCAGGGAACACCACAGGTTGGTTTCAAGGAGATATCTTTGATGACCTGTGTGATAGCTCCTTGCCAGCCATTATTATTATTAATAATAATAATAATAATAATAATAATAATAATAATAATAATAATAATAATCGAATTGCCCAACAAAGGTGGGGGAGGATACTACGCTAACATGATACCCATACATATTTGAGAATTCTAGAAGCATTCATCATAAAACCAACAGAAATTAAACAAAGATTGGAAAATAAAACCCGAGAAATATGAGAAAACTCTTAGAAACTAAATTATATAGCTGTGGTTGACTAAAAAACATCAGAGAAGTATCACTAGTACTATATCCTGGAACATTCATATACTTGACTAAAGAAGAACTGAGACATTTTAACAAGACGACTAGGGAACTAATGTGTATGCATAGGTTTCTACAAATATAAGTTTAGGAGAAGTTGTATTCTTCAAAATTGTATACAGAGGAACTCAAGTATTTTCGTAAATAGAGGGAGTAGTGTGTTTATATCTGGATCATAATAACACCGCTTAATGTAGAAGGGATGGATAGGGCACATTCCATAATTTAGTCTTTTCCTAACTCTTAACTCTACCCAACACATTCTATAATCAGGTAAGCTTATTCGGGATTGAAATTATATCTTAACTGCTTACACACAATGCCATTGATCAGTGGCTAATTCAACTCATCCTTTAGGACTGGATTAAACAGCTAACGGTGTCTTTACTGCCCACTTGTCTAAACAATATTTTTTCAGTCTAGATTTTCATAACTCATGCTATGACAGGATCACAGATAAAATAAGCCTGGCTCTAGTGTTGTCACACACTTCAACCAAACCATGAAAAAATGACACTAAACAAATATAACAGCCGTGGAGCTCAGACGAAAGATGTGAGCATCATGATCAGTCATCATGGAGGATCAAGTCGGCATCTTGTGTATGCTTGTACTTCTGATTTTAGATAACAGAATACGTTCTTTTAATTAGAATAATATTTTTCTGACCCCTAAAATATTTTTAACACTTTAACAGAATTTGAACAGAATTAAAGTAATTTTAAGTTTATTCAAAATTATTTTGATTCGCTTAGATTTACGTAGAAACACAGATACAACAAATTCAGCACACACAATGTTCTGATTTTTTCCTGGGAAACTATTATTGTTTATATTTACGGAATTTGAATCGCCACACTGTTGCTGCACCGGTACATTCCACGATTGAATAATCTCTATGATGTAATTCAGCCTGTTTCATATTTATGCATTTTGAGTAACCAATACCAAGTTAAACGAACACATGTTATGTTGTGGAGTTTTCATGCATGTGTGTGTACGTATCATGTTAATAATGTCTATAGTGGCTTCTCCACTATCTGAACCCAAGTTATATTTGTGACCTGTTTGAGTTCTTTCCGTGATCGTCTAAATGTTCATATGCGCGCGCGCGTGTGTGTGTGTATGTGTGTGTGTGTGTGTGTGTGTGTGTGTGTGTGTGTGTGTGCATCATATATGTATTCGACATACCTTGTTTTCAACTGCGTCGTTGATCTTGTGGTCCGCCTGGATTTTGTCTGTTCTTGGAAGGAAGCTGAAATCTGTTTCACTCCAAAACGATGGTTAGTTTTATATTAGTCTTTATTTACTTTCTAGATATCGAACGCAGAAGCATGGAGTGCGAGTATCTTTGCTCGTGGTTAATTCTAATCTCCAATTTGGAGACACGTTATCCCCCTGCCAAGGGGGTGGGGCAGACAACCGTTACCCCGACCGCTCTTCTTTACTTCCAAATTCCAACTCGAAATCTATGTTCAAACAACCTGATCACGTGACAACTACGTCCTTCTGGGTCAGCTGTTTTTTTTAGAGCTTCCAGTGAAGCTTTCCATTTTATAGTTTTGGGCAAGTTTATCAAAACATCTTCAGCTAAAACCCATTTTAACATTTCAGACCAATTTATTCTCTAAACAATAAATAACTTCCAATAAAAACCATTTTAACACTATCACTGAACAGATAGATAAATAGATAGTAAGGCAGATAGATAGATACATACATAGATCGACAGACAGATAAATAACAAATAATTGCTTGCGTTCCACAACTATTCAACAAAGTCGTTTAAATAAATAGCAGAAATCTTATGAATTCGTTTACTGCCTTCGTTGTGTTCTGCCTACGTCTACAATTAGTTTTGGCTTTGTTCCTGATAAATGTTAAATAAACAAGTGAACGAGGCATAAAAAAATGACTAAGTTCAGCACCCTCCCCCCGCCTCATTTAGCCCCCAAAGTCACCAGGAGACGTCAAATCCTGGTGAAAATGAAAAAACGGTGCAGTTTTAGGCCTTAACATATGTAAATTTAAGTTCTGCACCATGCAAAAAAAAAAGAAAGAAATGACTAAGTCCATCATTCCTCGACATATTAAACCACAAAAGTTTCCAAGGCTTCTACATATTTAAATTTGAGTTCAGCACCATGCAAAACTGCTAAATAGACATACACAGAAAATTTTGGACACATATGGTAAAATAGCCCCCAAAATAGAATGTTTTCATTAGCCCTAAAAGAGCCCCTGCGGGCACATCCAAGAGTTATCGCGAAGTATAGACAAACAAAATTATATAGAAATCAGTTAGTTACAACTTTTCAGAAAGTTTTATAAAAATCCAAGACATCAATTTTTTTTTAATAAGCACAAAAGTGTCAAGTTTAGCCATTTTAACTCCAAAGGCACCCCTGGGGAAGGGCAGCCAGAGTTTTCCCGGAAAATCCGTTCTGTTACATTTTTACTCATATCATGTTTAATGTTTGTGCAAAATTTCAAAAAATTCCAAGGCGTAGTTAGGAGAAAAGTGCAGACAGACGAACGGACAGGGGTGAATTTACAGGGCCACCCTCCTTTGGTCTGGGGACCAAAAAGAAAAGCTTACTTTTTATCTTTCAACTATTTTCACCAAATAAAACATCTGCTTTATATACGTTTCGGCCAAGATTAAAGTGTAGTATCTGTTCTTCAGATGCGGCACTTCCATTTCTCGTTCTCTTTCAGTGGAGGAGAAATCCTTCACGACTGAGACAATTTTTATTTTTATACCTTTTCTCCACGTTAAAAAACGACCCTAGTTTCTAACTCTATCTCGTGGGGAGGCATTGTAAATAGATATAATCATAACTAAAACATCTTCGTTATAAAAAAAAATCACTGTAACAGGATGTAGAAATTTACAATAACAATACCGAACTGATTTCACAATATCTCTTAACAATAACAATACCGAACTGATTTTCAGAATTGGAATCTTATTTTATTAGGAGGGTTTCAAAGTATTTTTGTTCCATATACTGAATTTGAACAGAAAGACTGTTAGCGTACCAGTAATTTCCCTGATTACATTATACTTTATTTACAATTACAATACAAACATGCTTATTTTTCTTTGTTATTCTTGTTAGAATGTATGCAATTACGTGTGTTCTGATTTTTATAGCTCCACACAAGGACAAATGTTAGACAGCAGGTCGTTTTGTTTATGTGGACAAAATCTGGCTACCAGGAAGGGATCCTCTGGATTTGGACAAAAAATATTGATTCAGTCTTTAGAATGTGTACCTCAATGACTGAGTAGAGATGTGATGAAACGTTATATTAGAACGGATACTACATTTTCAAATATTTATTTGAAAACATAAAAATACAATTTAAAATTTACACACAAGATCATCTAAACAGCGAGGATTAGTAATAGACGCACATATTTAATTTAAAGGCCATTCTACCTAAAATATCCTCTACCTGTATAAGAGCCAAGTACGTCCTAGGACAAGGCGCTGTTGCAACATATTAACAGGAGCTGCTCGGAGCTTCCTATCCTGCCTTTATTTGACTAAAAAAAATTACTAATTTAAAGAAATGAATTGCTGAGCTCAGATCTTCATCAATGTTCTCCCGTCGTCGGCATTTATGCAGACGACACTACCATCTATGGCAACACTTCAAAGACCAGAAACCGCCTATATCTCTCTGATTCTCTCTCCTCTGACCTTGAGTACGTGTTGTAATGGGTTAATTTTAATGCATCGAAAACCAAACTTCTTTCTTTCCCTTATCAACGCCCTGATTCACATCTGGCCCATATTGAAATAAACGGCTCTCGACTTGAGGACGCCCCATGTTTAGTCAAGCTTCTTTGTCTGACCTTAACCCCTGATCTGAAATGGAGCACATACATCAAAGTCGTTGCCAAAGCTCGCTGAAAAAATTGTTGGATCATTCTACCGCTCCAGTAGATATCTCACTTCTGATGCAATTCTCTTCCTGTATAAAAGTCAAGTACGTCCTAGGATGGAGTACTGTTGCCACATCTGAGCAGGAGCTGCTTATAACCTCCTATCCTGAATTGACAGAGTTCAAAACAGACTTCGTAATCTAGTAAGCGATGCCCTTTTCTCTTCTCTGCAACTTCTTTTCTACAGAAGAGACGTTGTGACTTTGTCTTTGCTTTATCGCTATTTTTATGGCAAATAATCGACTGAGCTCCAATCGATAGCACTCCCTCGACAATTTGTCATAAAAAACACTCGTTTAGCCCAAAATAACTATCAATAAACTCCCCACTCTTAATCGGTGCCTAAACCTAAACGTGAATTCTATGAACAAAGCTTCTTTCCTAGAACTACTCACCTATGGAACTCTGTCCTGCCAGTTTGTTTTATAGCTGACTACAATATAGTCGTCTTGAAGTACAAACTAAACAAGTTCTTATTAAAGTGTACTCGTAAATAATCTAATTATACTCAATGTCTACTATAAACGATTATTACGCTACTGTCCCAATGACTACAATACACACGTTAATCCTTATCCTCGAGTTACCTCCGGGCCTTGATATGTGGTAACCCCTTTGTAAAAAATGTTCAAATATATACTGTTTACACTTATGACATATCTCTTCTACTTACAGTGGATTGTTCTAGAGTATGTTTGTTTTTTTTTTTTGTTTTTTCACACAAGCTGATGATCTAATATTTATTTTTTATAGTTGAAACATTCTTTTATATTCCCGGGCAACTCCGGGAAACAAGTCCTGCTATTTAAATATCAACCATAGCTGTCTATTAAATTGCAAAATTCGCTTGTGATTGTAAAAGAAAGGGGCGAAGAGGATAGATGCGATAACTACGATAACACAATTTACAAATTACATAATGAACCTTACATAAAAGTTGATGACTACAATCAAAACAGGTTAATGTGATAATTGTATGTCTAAGTTTGGTTTAAATAGGAAATAAACAGATTCAATTTATGTGAAAGCGAAGTAAAACGAATTAGTGTAATTTGAACCATTTTCATATCGATCTAAAGCAATTGAATGTTTAATTTAACGAATTTAGAAATAATATGAATATCTTTGGTCTTAACCCATTATAGACCATTTGTTCTTTAAATTAATTATCAAAACTTTTTGTAATTACAATATTTTTTATACTAAACCATTTTCAAATATTTGCTTGACTTTATAAAATAGAGAATTCACATGTACGATATATAAAAATTGGCTAAGTATAAGAAAAAAAACCGTTTATTTGGTCTCAGCCCATTTATCTCCCCTTAGTTCTTTAATTTAAACTACTTTTTTAAAAATACAATATAATTTTATACGTAAACTATTTTCAAACATTTAATTGACTTCGTAACACATTTTACACTTGTGTCAAATGTGATAAGGTTATAATAATACTAAAAAAAACAATACGATCGAATCAAACATGTGAATGATTTTATCTTTTCGCTCTAGACTTTCATCTAAACTGATATATTCATCAGTGTTTTCTAATATATATATATATATATATATATATATATATATATATATATATATATAATATATATATATATAACACAGTATGTGTTAATTTGAAAATTTATAAATGTGGTAAAAATATTGTTATTTATCCTTCTGGCCAGAAAAAATAACTATGGTCGCTAATAGGTTAGAAATATGAAAACATGTTTTCGTGGGAGGAAATATTTATTTGTCAACAAATGGTTTTCTTTTTGGTAATATTTTAATAAATTAAATTAATTGACAATATAAAACATCCTGATGTTGTTGATACATATACATAAACACACACGTACACGCACACATACACACACACACACACACACACACATATATATATATATATATATATATATATATATATATATATATATACACTAACAGGGATACCCGATGTTGCCTTAGATTTAATCGATTGATTGCATAGTCTAATTGGGACCCACTGCGTTGCACAAGGAGAAAGCTTCACATGTCTCCCCCAATGACTTAGTCCACAAAACATTGTAATTTTCATTGCACTGTATAGAAACTACTGTTCATTTCATAAAATTATTTTATATAATAATTTACATTAAAGTTTAAAATGCAAAAATGAAGTATCATAATTCAATTACGCTCCAAAAAGAAACGTTCATTTCGAACATGCACCTATCATATCAAAGAGCCTACGGCTGATTTTATATGCCGGACTTCTCAAATGCACTTGTGATGTTAGGCTGTGTAAAGCGTTAACCTTGGTCAAAAAGGCCTGTTCCTTCTTTTATCGGATTATTTCGATTATCGATTATCGAAACGTTTTCAGGGGTATTCGGATACAAAACCGATCTAAGAAAACTCGAAAACTCATAAATTACATTAACAACATTGACAGATATGGAATAGCTGGAAATTTTCTCTTAATTATTAAAGCCTTCCTCTCCGATAGGTTTACACGAGTAGTCATCAAATGGCAGAAATCAGAAACTCATAGTATCAACGCTGGTGACCCTCAGGGTTCCATCCTGGGCCCAACTTTCTAGCTGATCTTCATCACTGTTCTCCCTAATTACATTCTTAGGTGGTCCTGGATATGATCGTAAACTATATCCGATGGTGAGTCCCCAGCTTGCGGGCTTTGGGGAGTGTGGAGCCACCCTTTAATTACCATTGCTCCCAGGTCCACGCTGACCCGGACTTATTAAGTTAAATAAACTTTATGAAATAAAGTTTTTCTGTATATACTTGTAGAACTGTATATTTATGCGTTAGGGTTAAGCAGGTATCTGTCTTAGTGTATTTGTATATATGTAGATCTATACGTGTGTGTACATGGATATCTATATATCTATGTATCTCATATTTATATTTATATATGTATGTGTCTAAGCCTGTATGCGTGTATATATATATATATATATATATATATATATATATATATATATTTTTTATTGAAAGCTGTATCCGATTGGGGTCTGCAGGTTCTAAGGTTCCCAATTAGCAGTTTTATTAGTACCAGTATAATAATCGGGGTAGTATGTGTATGGATGTTTATGTTAAGTATCTGTATAGATATTACTACGTGTATAGGTATCTATGTAGATTATATGGGTGTGCGTTTTCGTTTAGTATAAATGGATTTAACTATACATTATGTATGTATATATGTGTGTACATTTATATATGTATATATATATGCACGCGAGTGTATCAGAGTATGGATTTTGTACATGTATTTCTGTATATTTGCGCGTGCGGAAGTCGGTAGTCTTCTTTAATTTTATATTTATATTTATTTTATTTTTATACTTATAATTTATATATCTGTGCGTATGTGTAAGTTGGAATATAACAAACGAGTGTATCCACTCCTGAGTGTATATGTGTGTTTTACTTCTAGAATAGAATGTGTATGCAAAGGAAGAATGCCGGCCTAATCCCACTGGGTAGCCACCGGAAGTATCTATGCTCATTTTGACCATTTTTGCCAGGCGAGACAGAATGTCGGGTCTCTCAAGCACGTTATAACGCAAAAACAAAAAGACGAGATAGATAAAACGGAATATAAAAAAGGGAATAAAAATAAATAAGAAATAAGAGGTTAAGATATGAAAGATAAAAACCGATGAGGTATGGATCGTTCAAGAACCTTACTTATCCTTCCACACATAAACCCCCCACCCATATTAGGTAACAAGATTTCTAATTTTGTAAACGAAATAAGGAAAGTGTTTTTTTTTTTGTGTCTTGAAATGTCAGTTTTCGAAGATAATTCATGGCCTGAAGACGTAATCTCCCCAGTACGCGTGATAACAGAACATGTATGCACATATGTAGGTATCAATGTTTGTATAAATTATGTGTCAGGTCATGTCATATGCTACTGGTACCATGTAACCCAATACTACCTGCCTCATGGTCGGGTCACCGGCGACTAAACTGGTTCCCCCACCAGACTTGTTTGGTGAGGAGGGTGGCTAGTCTCCCTGACCTGAAGGATTAAAAACAAGACCTTCCAAAGGGCGAATGAACTCTTTTTCTGGGTCAACGGCCAACTAGAACCGTGTATATTTGTGTGTGTGTATATGTGTATTGGGGTGGAGAGGGTTCCCGTAAGCCGTGGTGAAGGCAACCTTTCTAGGAGAAGCAAATCTCTGATTTAAAAAACCATAAAGCGGGAGACCAGTACCCGCATTAAGCTGGTCTGCAGTTAAATTTGTTGCTGGCTATCTTGCTCTTGCTTGTTGCTGGATCTTTTGAACCGAGAGAGAGACAAAGCTAAGACTCTGTAACATCATCTTTGTATAGATACTCCCTCAGGCATTTGGGCTCATGGATTTTAAATGTCTGAGGGAGTGGCACTCGTCTGACAAGACGTTGCAATCATCATAAATAAATTATATATATATATATATATATATATATATGTTTTTTTTTTGTTTATTGTTAGCGATACTTTCTTGAATGAATTCAAGTATTTATACGAAAGTGCATTTTTACCTAAATGCTTGTTGGGAATAATTTTCCCATTGACCAATCTGGTACCCCCTTTTAATGGGGAGCGGCATATATATTATTTTTAAAATATAATTATCCACTGACACGTGTTTCGTCGTCCACGACTCGTGCCGATTTCGAATCTCGCTAGATTCAGCCACTCTGATGAGTCGTGGACGACGAAACACGTGTCAGTGGATAATTATATTTTAATAATTATATATATATATATATATATATATATATATATTAGTGTTGAGACGATTAATCGCAATCAGAATAGGGAATCGGAAAAATCGGAAGATTTTGAGGTACGGGAATCGGAAAAGTTTTATTTATTTTCCGATGCCAAAACAATTCCCTTAATTATCTAATTTTTGTTTGATTTTGTTTGAAAAAAAATCCCCTACAGCTGGTAGTAATTATTTTATACTAAATATTTATTGATTTTAAAAATAATAAATCAAAATAAAATCTGCAGATTATCCTCACAAGTGTTTGAGATGATTCATGCACATTTAACATGGAGTTTTACGGTAATCGGAAAAGATAACAACTTTATAGTAAATATTTAGGGATTTATAAAAAATCAGAATCGGTAACTGTATCGGAATCGGATAAAATATTGGAGTCGTCCCATCACTAATACATGTGTGTGTGTGTGTGTGTGTGTGTGTGTGTGTGTGTGTGTGTGTGTGTACTAGCAGGGACACCGATGTTGCCTGGGATTTAATGAGGATCAAATATTTATTTTCATACATGACCAAACTTACATTACATAATAAACCATTAATAGAAAGTACAATAATCTTAAGTAGTATTACTCTATTATTTCAGACTATTGTTAATAACTATAGTCTTAAATAGTGATGTGTCGGCTTTGTCATTTTTACAAGAATATTGTTATTTATTTTGTTACATATCGATATCAAAATATTTAATTTTGAACTTAATGAAATCATTATAATAACTAGACCCCCAGAGGAGAAGGTAATGCCTGAAAGAATTGGCTAATGCCAACAGTACTGAAAATACACTACTGACCATTAAAATACTATACAATAGTATAACAGTTTTTATTAGTATATTCGTTATGTTAGTCTATTGTAACTTACCCGTTAAGTTTCAACTTTAGACAGACTGATACGAAAACTTCATTATTGAAGTTAAACAATCAATTTTTTTGATTCGAATTTATTTCGAAATATTTCATTTTACATGAAATTAATTTTTTTCTAATTATTTTTCAAATGAAATATAATCATTTCTTAGTGTTAATAAATCCATGTATATTTTTATTTGTGTGGGTTTATTTATAAATTTTTGTTTTTTAATTGTTTGAGAATGTTTTAAAAAAATCAAATTGTTTTAAAAATGTTTCTAAATTCATCTAACCAGGCAGAAACATAGATTTATAGAAAGAATCAGTAACTAGTCTCTTTCTTGTGGACAGGATACAAAAAATGTCTAATAGATCTCGCACTGTCAATTAAGGTTGATCCCTGTCTCATCGCCGCAATGTTTTTCTAAATTCTTTCACCGAATGTGTTCCAATGAACTTTGTGCACTTACAACCCCTTAATTTACATATATCTGACACACCTGACTAACAGCAAAATTCCATCCCTTCACGGTAGAGATTCCCAAATGAGAAAACTTTACACTGCAATAGCTTCTTTCCTTGAATCGCTTGCCTTTGGAATTCCTTCCCTGTTCTTTGTTTCTGTTACTGATCCGGAGAAATTTAAATATAATGTAAACAAACATCTTGCTGTAAAATTACTTCGAATAACATCAGCGTCCCTATAGAAAGATAGGAAGAAAAGTGAGAGAGGGAGAGGGTTAATAAAAAAATTATTCGATGCAGAAAATAAAAAAGAACGTAATTGACATTATTGCAAAAGAACATTTGGTTATAGATCTGCATTGATTGGTGGAAAAAGAGAAAAGGTGAGAGAGTAAGAAGATAGAGGGGGTAGAAGGGGGAGGGCGCAGGAGGGGGATAGAGATAAAATAAATGATAATAAGACGATGAAGAAGAAATATAAAAGCATAAAAAGATATTAATAAAAAAAAAAAAAGAAAGAGAAAGCTTTAAAATGAAAGACACGATTTCCGTAAACGAAGATCGTAAAAGTGTTTGGTGTTGGAAAGGGGGGGGGGGATTTAATTTCTACAATTACATTATAAAAGGCCTGTGACTTTTGAATCCGTTCACAGTGTACTGATAGATATCCCAACAATCAGACATTAAAAAGGTAAGCTTGAATCCATTTTTTTCTTTTTTTGATGCGTGTGCGCGTCCGAAGAATCATTTTTTATTTGTTTCAATTATATTTCACTTTTTATTTATGGAACTCAATGAAATTACAATTAATTTATGAAACTCAATGAAATTACAAAGATATATCAGATGAATGACAAAAGTTTTTATTCCAAGTTTCATGATGTTGATCATCTTACAATTTATTTCTTTAAGTCCGTTGACATGCACAAGTCTTGACAGCACCTGTTTCGTAGCACAGGATCATTAAATTATTATATCAATCAATAATTTATTTTGCTCTTAACCATACGGGTATGACTACAAAATCCAAAAATTGGAAGAGAAGTTGCAATTACCCTTAATTTTTCTTTTATTACGCTAATATATATATTTATATATATATATATATATATATATATATATATATATATATAGATAGATAGATAGATAGATATGTGTGTGTATTTAATATGTATATATGTACATTATATATATATATATATATATATATATATATATATATATATATATATATATATATATATATATATATATATAATGTGAATATGTGTCCCGAAACTGCTAATCGAAATACACTATCGTTCGAATTTTGTTCAAATCTGATAGACACAAATGTTAATCAGCAGCTTTTGTGTTCGCATTAATATTTCAGGAAAACGTAATACATTCTTCGACTCACTTTAATTAAAATTATAAATCGCATTTGGTTAACCAACCCGATACATATCTCTACTACTCTATGAAAGGAACTTTGTATGTGTGTGAGTTCGTTCCCCATGGACTCCAAAATAGCTGGGCCGAGTTTTTTGTAATTTCACACTAAAGTACTTTATGTGTCTAGGAGTGTTCTTCGATCGGTTTTGTATTCGAATACCTCCGATAAGTTTCGAAAATCTATAATCGAAATAATTCGATGAAACAAAGAAAAGACAATTTTGAACAAAGTTAGCACTTTATACAGCCTAACATCAAAAGTACATTTGATGAGGTTTTATTACTACACAAGAAGAAAGGCCCGGCATATAAAATCAACAGTAGGTTCTTTGATATGACAGAGGTGCATTCGAAATGAATGTTTTCGTTCAGAGAACAATTGAAGCATAATCTAATTCCTACATTTTGGACCCTCGCGTCTGTCTCTCTCTCACTGTGTGTGTGTGTGTACCTTTTTCTCTCTCTTTGTGTGTGTATATATATATATATATGTATATATATATATATATATATATATATATATATATATATATATATTTAGAGAGAGAGAGAGAGGGGGGGGAGTTTTGATATCAATACTTCATTTAAACATTATTTATTAAAAACAACTTAATTATTAACTGAAATCGAGTTAAAAACATAATCTAACTCCTACATTTTTGACCGTCGCGTCGAACTTAGGGTTGATGTTGTTGACGAAAATATGATTTCGTCCTATTAATCGTCAACTACATTCCAGTCTTTCAACATATAAAAAAATATATCATCAAATACAGCAGAATTATCTAATTATGATTTATCTGTAATTTTCTATTTTTTCCGTTTTTCTTTTCTTTTTCTTTTTTTTTTTTTCCAGAAATATATAAAATATGGCAGAATTATCTAATTATGATCTATCTGTAATTTTTAGGGTTTTTTCCCCGTTTTTTCTTTTTCCAGATGTCTGCACTGCGTGTTAGAGAAAAACTCGGCTGGTTCGTCTGCATCACTTTGCTTATAATTCTGTCTTGCCGCGGAGTTCAATCTCAAAAGGATGAGGAAGAACCTGAACCTGCTTCCAATATTCTAAGTATATAAATGTTTATTAAAAAAAAAAAAAAAATTCGGGGGTGGGGAAGCAAGTTTAGTAAAAGTAAAAGTATTGATCTTCTTACTTTATATAAACTTAAAATATTGTTATATTCAACTGATATAATTAGGAATATAAGAAAAAGTGGGGACATCATAATAGGTAATGTTGGTTGATAGTAACCTTTTCTATGGATTTACAACTGTGTATATTTCTATCTTTAAGAATTTTATACGTTTATATGTTTATGTATTTATATGTTAGAAATAAACTTCTAAACTATTTAACTGATCATTATGAATTTCGGAACACAGCTGCTAGTAGTTAAGGGTCGATTATATGTGTTATATTTTGTTTAATTTGGTTTTATTTCAAATTGAAGTAGAAGACCCTGTTATAAATTCATACACCTCCGATATTTGCCATTGCTTTTATTAGTCTAGATGTTAGTGCTTCCTATATTTCAAGTAATAAATGTTTATAAAAAGTCGTTTGCTTTTTTTTTGTGTAATTTTAGTTAAAATATAAAATATTGAGATTCGGAATGATATGGAATCAAACGATAGCTATATTTGACATCGATAATTAAGAGTAAAAAAGTTAATAAATCTAAATAAATAATGTTGTTTACTTGTAAGCTAGAATGCTTTTTAAAAACTATGTATTAACGCCTACATATATATATATATATATATATATATATATATATATATATATATATATATATATATATTCACGTGAAATCACCTTTTTCTCCACCATATTCCCTCTGCTTCATTTTTTGTTATCAAGTAAGATCTTTGACTTCATTGCATTTTCATCAAATACTTTTGTATACAAAATCGGATCCCGCACTTTGCTAATTCCTACCCTCTGATGAGTAAGAAAAGTATTTCTTCGAAACTCCGCGGATTAAGGACAATCCGCTTATTAAGTGTTTCCTTTTCAGATTAAATATGTTTTTAACTCTTTTTTAAAGTGTTTTTTTAACAGGTTTCATTAACTATTTGCTCTTATATATATATATATATATATATATATATATATATATATATACAAACGAGGGGCGTGCAATAAGTAATGCCCCTAACCCACTTCCAGTTGTCTGATCTAGCTGAAATTTTACATGTGCAATAATTTATATCTCTACGGTTATGTGACAAATTACAGCTCTGAACTAATTGTGGTTCCTGTTTTACAGGTGTTTGAACTGAGTCAGGTGTGAAATGGAGCCTGTTGAATGTCGAGCAGTGATCCGGTTTTTTTATTTTAAAGGACGCACACAACACGAGACTTTTGATGAAATAAAAGAAACTTATGGTGATAATGCCCCATCATATGACCTTGTAAAACGCTGGCATCGTGAATTCAAACATGTCCGGAAGTCTGTGGAAACAGCTCCCAGACCTGGTCGCTCCCCTTCTGCCATTGATGAGGCATCTGTCCGTCAAGTTGAGGCTGCCATTTTGGAAGATCGGCGCATTACTATTCGCCAAATAGCCCAAGATGTCAAGATTAGTACAGGGTCTGTGAAAATTATAATTCATGACCATTTGCGTATGCATAAGGTGTCTGCCAGATGGATTCCCATTCCAGAAGCGAGAACGCGTCGTGCTCGAGGATGAATTTGGAGAGACGCAAAGAAGATGAGTCAAAGTTTTTCAAAAGACTGATTACACAGGATGAAACCTGGGTCCATCACTATGATCTAGAGACCAAAGCCCAATCAATGCAGTGGAAACACTTGGACTCACCACCTCCAAAGAAGGCAAGAGTGCAGCCCTCCGCTGGCAAGGTCATGCTCACAGTCTTCTGGGATCAGAACGGAGTAGTGATGACAGATTTCCTGGCAAAGGGTACCACAATTATAGGAGCCTATTATGCTTCATTTTTGAGGAAATGAAGGGAAGCTATCAAAATCAAGAGGCGGGGCAAGATCAACAAAAGTACTCTCCTCGTGCAGGGCAACGCTCCAGTCCACAACTCGCATGTCGTCAGATCAGAAGCACGGGCGTGTGGTTATGAAATCCTCCCCAATGCTCCCTACTCTCCTGACCTTGCACCCTCTCACTTCCACCTCTTCCCAGCCATGAAGTTGTTTTTGAAAGGAAAGCGTTTCCCAGATGATGCAGCCTTGATTTCTGAAGTCACGTCGTGGTTGGAGCACCAACCTGCGGTGTTCTACAAAAACAGTCTCCAAAGCTGCATCAAACGATGGGAGAAATGCATAATTCTGGGTGGTTCCTATGTAGAGAAAGACTAATAACTGTACCAAGTTTCCTTGCTCTACTGCTATGGGAAGTGGGGCATTAATAATTGCCCGCCCCTCGGATATATATATATATATATATATATATATATATATATATATATATATATATATATATATATATATATAGAGAGAGAGAGAGAGAGAGAGAGAGATTTTATGTAGTTAAATGTGTTTCTTTGTTTATATATTTGTATGACCAGAATTCACTACTAAATTAATTTACTGATGATTCATCATTTAAAAATATAACTGCAATTCGTAAGTGTCGGTCACGTAACTTGCATTTTGTTTAATTGAATTTTATTTCACCATAGGAAGAACCCCCTAATATAAATCCAGACACCTCCGATATTTATCATCTAATAACTAGATTAGATGTAAATCCGGATGTTTGTCTGGGTCTACAAGATGAGGGCGTCTGAAGATATTGGTTTCCTGAAAAAAATGCAACTAACATTAATGCTTTTTGTTATTCTAAAGATGAGGAAACTCGACCTGCTTCTAATATTCAAAGTTATTAATTAATATTTAAAACAGGATTTTTTGCGGGGGTGGGGATGGAGACATTTGTAATAAAAATAAAACTGGTCATCCCCAGAATCTTCATAAAACTAGGTGTTAATCCAGATGTTTGTACTGCGTGTCAAAAAATAGTTCGACTGGTTCACTTTGTTTTTTGTTCTATTTTTTTTCGAGGAGTTCAATATTTAATGAATGAAAATGGACTTGAAACTCAACGTGTCTTATCTGGGAATGATGAGGAAGAACCAGAACCTGAACCTGCTGCTAGTCTTCCAGGTAAGTTAATGTTTATGATTTTTCTTCTTCTGTTAGGGACGATGAAATTTAATAAAAAATAAACATATTGATCTCCGGAGTTTTCATGCCATTAAAATACCTTTATATTCAACATAGGTCGTTTATGTCAACGAATACTTAAATTTAAAGGAAATAACCAGCATCGACATAGCAAAAATAAGCATATTATTCAAGTTATAATTTGGGACGCTGATTTATACAAGATTACGGTAACCGAATCCCGGACATTGCCGAAGCAGTTTACGAAAATGGGCAAAGTTAGCGATCATTACCTGAATGAGGTTAGTCCCAGAAATTGCCGGAGAAGTAAAATAAATATACATGAAAATATTAATATAATAATATAATATAATAATATAACAATATAAAAATAATATAATAATATAACAATAAACAATACATAAAAATATAAGAATATAACATTAAAATAATATAATAATATAATAATATAACAATAATATAATATAGCAATATAATAATGTCCGTACATAGCAATACAATAATGTAATAATATAATATTATTACAATAAAACAATAAAATCAGATAATAATATAATAGTATAATAATATAATTATATAAGAACATAATAATATCATAATATAATAATATAAAAATATAATAATATAACAATAAAATAATATAAAAATATAATAATATAACAATAAAATAATATAATAATATAATAATATACTAATATAATAATATTACAATATAAAATAAAATAATATCATAATATAATACTATAACAATATACCAATAAAATGAGATAATAATATAACAATAAAAATATAAAAATATGATAATATAACATTAAAATAATATAATAATATAATAATATAATATTATAACAATAAAACAATAAAATCAGATAATAATATAATAGTATAGTAATATAATTATATAAAAAACATAATAATATAAAAATATAATAATATCACAATAAAATAATATAATAACCTCATAATATAACAATAAAATACTATAATAATATAATAATATCATAATATTACAATATAACAATAAAATAATATAATAATATAATAATATAACAATGTAACAATAAAATAATAATATAATAATATAACTATCTAATAATAAAAATATAATAATTAATTAATATAAGATTATACAAAATATTACAATAAAATAATATAACAACATAATAATATAATAATATAATAATACAAAGTTTAACAATATAACAATAAACTATTATACTAATATAATAATATAACAATATAACAATAAAATAATATAATAACATAATAATATACACATATAATATAACAATATATTAATATAACAATAAAATAATATAATAACATAATAATATATAAACATAATATTATAACAATATAACGATAAAATAATAAAATAATATAATAATATACTAATATAAAAATATAACAATACAAAAGTAAAAAATATAATAAACAAATAATATCATAATATAACAATATGACAAAGAAATAATATAATAACACATTAACAAAATAATATAATAATATAATAATATAATAATATCATAATATAACAATATGACAAAGTAATAATATAAGAACACATTAACAAAATAATATAATAATATAATAATATAATAATATAATAATAAAATACCTGCTTAAAAAAATACCGATTAAAGTCGTCCTGGTAATGTAAACAATGTTAAGTAACAAAATTAATTTATTAATTAACGTACACGAAACATGAATGAAACTGTGTTAATTAATCAACCACCAAAATTAAATAAACTTGTTCGAAACGATGATAATTAATTAAAACAAAAAATAAATAAAGTTGTTTGAAACGATGATAATTAATTAAAACAAAATTTTAATAAACTTGTTTTAAATGATGGTAATTAATTAAACCAAAATTTTAATAAACCTGTTTGAAACGATGGTAAGTCTCTTGTGCGTCATGAGTAAGTTGCTGGAATCTGTGTTAAATACAGAAGTAATCAACCATCTCAACAAAAATAACCTTCTTAGTGACACTCAATATGGTTTCCATTCTGCTAGATCTACAGCAGATGTGCTTACAGTTATATCTCATAGGATTAGCAAATCTCTCGACGGAGGCAACCTTTCTAGGGCAATTGCTCTTGACATATCTAAGGCCTTTGATAGGGTATGGCATAAAGGTTTACTTCATAAGATCTCTAGCTATGGTATAGCTGGAAATGTCTTCTCAATTATTAAATCATTTCTTTCTGATAGGTTCATAAGAGTAGTAGTTGAGGGGCAAAAATCAGAAGCCCACAGTATTAATGCCGGTGTCCCTCAGGGGTCCATCCTGGGCCCAACTCTTTTCCTGATCTACATTAATGATCTTCCAAATCACATCCTTACATCATTTGTAGACATTTATGCTGACGACACTACCATTTATGGTAGCACATCTAAGACAGTAAACGACCAAGTTCTCTCCAATTCTCTCTCTTCTGATCTTGAGCATGTAGTACAATGGGGAAAGGAGTGGCTGGTTACCTTTAATGCATCTAAAACCAAGCTTCTCTCTTTACATCATCAACATTCTGATCCACATCTGGCATCAACTGAAATGAATGGCTCTTGTCTTCAGGAGGCCACAAGTTTTGAGAGGCTTCTGGGCTTGACCGTTACTCCTGATCTTAAATGGAACAAGTACATCAAATCTGTTGCCAAGACCGCTGGAAAAATGGTGGGATCTTTTTATCGATCCAGTAGATATCTCACTGCTGATGCAATTCTCTATCTATATAAGAGCCAGATACGCCCAAGGATGGAATACTGTTGCCACATCTGGGCAGGAGCTGCTAGAAAGGACTTTCCTGAGTTCAAAATAGACTTCGTAGCCTCGTAGGAGATGTCCTTTTCACTTCTCTGCAACCTCTATCTCACAGAAGAGATGTTGCGAGTTTGTCTCTGATGTATCGTTATTTTCATGGAAAGTGTTCGACTGAGCTTCAATCTATGGTCCCCCTCGCCAAACTTTCACAAGAAACACTCGTCTAGCTGTAAACACTATCAATAATTCCCCCCACTCTTTATCTGTGCCTAAACCTAAACGTAGATTCCATGAACAAAGCTTTTTTCTTAGAACTGCACGCCTGTGGAATTGTCTTCCGTTTTCCTGCTTTCCGGCTGACTACAATATGGTTGTCTTCAAGTCTAACGTAAATAAGTTCTTGATGAGCCGTTCCATAAAAGTTATCAAATTTAACAAATTTTCATTACTAATGATTATTATATTGTCCAATTTCTACTGTACACTCTTTAACCCTTATCCTTGAGTGGCCTCTTGGCCTTGATAATGTGTTGATACCTATGAAAAAAAAAGAAAAGAAAAAGTCCAATGTGAACAAGTTCTAATTGAATCGTCCCCCTAAGTAATCTAAGTTACAAAATTCCCACTGTTTACTATGCTAAAATCACAATGACTAATGTATACCTATTAACCCTTATCCTTGAGTGGCCTCTGGGCCTTGATAAGTGGTGACACCCATGTAAAAAAAAAAATATATACTAAATTTTAATAAACTTGTTTGAAACGATGATAATTAATAAAAATAAAAAATTTTTTTTAATAAACTTGTTTGAAACGATGGTAATTAATTAAAAATTGTAATAAAACTGGTTTGAAACCATAGAAAAGAATTAAAACTAAAATTTAATAAACTTGTTTTAAAAGACAGTAATTCATTAAAAAATTTAAATAAACTTCTTTACAACGATGGTAATTAATAAAAACAAAATTTAATTAAACTTGTTTGGAACGATGAAAATTAATTAAAACAAAAATTAAATAAATTTGTTTGAAACGATGGTTAAAACAAAAAATCCGTACATCTCCGATATTTATCATCTGATAATTAGATTATATCTTAATCCGGATGTTTGTCTGGTTCTCCCAGATGAGGCTGTCTGAATATATTGGTTTCCTTAAACAAAATGCTCCTAACATTGATGCTTTTTGTTATTCTAAAGATGAGGAAACCCGACCTGCTTCTAATATTCCAAGTTATTAATGTATATTTAAAATAATATGTCAAGAGCAATTGTAATAAAAATAAAACTGGTCATCCCCAGAATCTTCAAAAAACTAGGTGTTAATCCAGATGTTTGTACTTCGTGTCCGAAAATAGTTCGGCTGGTTCACTTTGTTTGCTATTCTATTTTTTCAAGGAGTTCAATATTTAATGAATGAAAATGGACTTGAAACTCAACGTGTCTTATCTGGGATGGATGAGGTAGAATTCGAACCTGAACCTGCATCTAGTCTTCCAGGTAAGATAATGTCTATAAAGTTTTTTTTTCTTCTGTAAAGAGAGGGTTAATTTTAATGAAAGTAAAAATATTGATCTCCGGAGTTTTCATGCCATTAAAATGCCGTTATATTCAACCTAGATCACTTATGTCAACGAATACTTAAATTTAAAGGAGACAACTAGTATAGAAATAGAATAATAAGCATATTTTTCAAGTTATAATTTGGGACGCTGAAATAATCAGTAGACCAAGAAAAAACGTAAAATAAAAAAAAAAATGATTACAGGATTACTGTAGCGGAGTCCGGGACATTGCCGAAGCAGTTTACGAAAAGGGACAAAGTTAGCGATTATTACCTGAATTAGGTTAGCCTCGGAAATTGCAGCAGCAATAAAATAAGATACACGAAAATAATAATATAATAATATAACAATAAAATAATATAATAATATAGTAAGATAATACTGAAAAAATGTAATAATATAATAATATAATAATATAATAATACAAATGTGTAACAATATAATATTAAAACATTATTCTAATATAATAATATAACAATATAACAGTAAATAGTTATAATAACATTATGAATAATATAAACATATAATATAATAATATAACAATATACCAATAAAATAATATAATCACATAATAATATAATAATATAATATTATAACAATATAACTATGAAATAATAAAATAATATAATAATATAAGAATATAACAATATAACAAGTAAAAAATGCAATAACAAAATAATATAATAATACAACAATATGACCATAAAATAATATAAGAACACATTAATACAATAATATAATAATATAATAACTGCAAGCGCCGGGTGAAGATCGTCCTGGAAATGTCAACAACAAGAAAAAGAAGTTGATCAACGTACTTGAAAGATAACAATGTTAAGTAACAAAATTAATTTATTAATTAACGTACACAAAACATGAATGAAACTGTGATAATTAACCAAAAACAAAAATTAAATCAACTTGTAATAACCGATTGTAAGTAATTAAAACTAAAATCAAATAAACTTGTTTGAAACGATTGTAATTAATTAAAACAGAAATAAAATAAAATTGCTTGAAAGATTTGTAATTCATTAAAACAAAAGTTTCATGAACTTCTTGAAACGATTGTAATTAATTATAACAAAAATTACATAAACTTGTTTGAAACGATGGAAAATAATAAAAAAAATGTAATAAACTGGTGTGAAACAATGGAAATGAATTTAAACTAAAATTCAATAAACTTGTTAAACGATGATAATTAAGTAAACCACAAATTAAATAAACTTTTTTGACACGATGAAAATTAATTAAAACAAAAATTAAAAAACTTGTTTGAAACGATGATAATTCATTAAAACAAAAATTAAATAAACTTGTTTGAAACGATAGTAATTCATTAAAAAAATTATATTAGTTTCTCTGAAACGATGATAATTAATTAAAACAAAAATGAAATAAACTTGTTTGAAACGATGGTAATAAATTAAAACAAAAATTAAATAAAATTGTTTGAAACGATAGTAATTCATTAAAACAGAAATTTAATAAAATATTCGAAACGACAGTAATTAATGAAAAACAAATAAATGAGCTTCTTTGTAACGATGATAATTAATTAAAACAATTTAAATCAACTTGTTGTAAACAATGATAATTCATTGAAGCAAATTTAAATAAACTTGTTTGAAACGATGATTATTAATAAATACAAAAATATAATAAACTTTTTTGAAACACCAGTAATTAATTAACACGAAAATTTAATAAACTTATTTGAAAAGATGGTAATTAATTAAAACAAAAATTAAATAAACTTGTTTGGAACGATGATGATAAATTAAAACAAAAATTAAATAAATATGTTTGAAACAATATAATTTATTAAAACAAAAATTAAATAAACTTGTTTGAAACGATGATAATTAATTAAAATAAAAAATCAATACATCAACGATATTTATCATCTAATAATTAGATTATATCTTAATCCGGATGTTTGTCTGGTTCTCCCAGATGAGGCTGTCTGAAGATATTGGTTTCCTGAAACAAAATTATATTAAAAATAATATTTTTTGCGGGGGTGGGGATGGAGACAATTGTAATAAAAATAAAACTGGTCATCCCCAGAATCTTCATAAAACTATGTGTTAATCCAGATGTTTGTACTGCGTGTAAAAAATAGTTCGACTGGTTTACTTTGCTTTTTTGTTCTATTTTTTTTTTTTTTTTGAGGAGTTCAATATTTAATGAATGAAAATGGACTTGAAACTCAACGTGTCTTATCTGGGAATGATGAGGAAGAACCAGAACCTGAACCTGCTTCTAGTCTTCCAGGTAAGTTAAGGTTTATGAATTTCTTTTCTTCTGTTAGGGGAGGATTAAATTAAATAAAAGTAAACATATTGATCATCGGAGTTTTCATGCCATTAAAATACCGTTATATTCAACATAGGTCGCTTATGTCAACGAATACTTAAATTTAAAGGAGATAACCAGCACAGAAATAGAAAAATAAGCATATTTTTCAAGTTATAATTTGGGACGCTGATTCATACAAGATTACCGTAACCGAGTCCCGGACATTGCTGAAGCAGCTTACAAAAAGGAGCAAAGTTAGTAATCATTACCTGACTGAGGTTAGTCCCGGAAATTGCCGGAGTAGTAAAATAAAATACACGATAATAATAATATAATGATATAATAATATAACAATAAAATAATATAATAATAAAATAATATAATAATATAAAAATATCATAACATAGCAATACAATAATGTAATAATATAACGTTATAACAATATAACAATAAAATAATATAATAATATGACAAAAAATAATACAATAATATACTAATATATCAATAAAATAATATAATAATATAATAACATAGCAATACTATAATGTAATAATATAATAATTTACAAATAAAATAATATAATAATATAATATTATATCAATACAATAATGTAATTATATAATAATATAATTATATAACAATATAACAATCAAATAAGATAATTATATTATAATATGAAAATATAACAAAACATACAATAATATCATAATATATTACTATAACAATATAATTATAAGAATATAATAATATAAAAATATAATAATATAACAATAAAACAATATAAATATATACTAAGATGACAAAAAATTTGTATAATAATATAATAATATAATAATATAACAATGAAATAATATAATAATATAGTAAGATAATATTGAAAAAATGTAATAACATAATAATATAATAATACAAATATATTACAATAAAATAATATAACAACATAATAATATAATAATACACAAGGTTAACAATATAATATTAAACTATTATACTAATATAATTATATAACAATATAACAATAAACAATTATAATAACATTATAAATAATATAACCATATAATATAAACAGTATAACAATATAACAATAAAATAATATAATCACATGATAATATTATAATATAATATTGTAACAATATAACTGTGAAATAATAAAATAACATAATAATATAATAATATAAGAAGATAACAATATAACAAGTAAAAAATATAATAACCTAATAATTTAATAATATAACAATATGACAATGAAATTATATAAGAACACCTTAATATAATAATATAATAATAGAATAATATAATAACTGCAAGCGCCGGCTGAAGATTGTCCTGGAAATGTCAACGACAACAAAAAGAATGTTGATCAACGTCTTTAAAAGGTAACAATGTGAAGTACCAAAATTAATTTATTAATTAACGTACACAAAACATGAATGAAACTGTGTTAATCAATCAAAAATAAAAAATTAAATAAACTTGTAATAAACGATGGTAAGTAATTAAAACTAAAATCAAATAAACTTGTTTGAAACGATTGTAATTAATTAAAACAAAAATAAAATAAAATTGCTGAAAACATTTGTAATTCATTAAAACAGAAATTACATAAACTTGTTTGAAAAGATAGAAAATAATTAAAAAAAATGTTATAAACTGGTTTGAAACCATGGAAATGAATTTAAACTAAAATTCAATAAACTTGTTTGAAACGAGTATAATTAATTAAAACACAAATTAAATAAACTTGTTTGACACGATGAAAATTAATTAAAACAAAAATTAAAAAACTTGTTTGAAACGATGATAATAATTTAAAACAAACATTAAATAAACTTGTTTGAAACGATGATAATTAATTAAAACAATAATTAAATAAACTTGTTTAAAAGGATGATAATTAACTACAACAAAAATTAAATAAACTTAATGGAAATGATGATAGTTAATTTAAACAAAAATAAAATAAACTTGTTTGAAACTATGATAATTATATTAAAACAAAAATTAAATAAACTTGTTGTAAACGGTGATAATTAATTAAAAAAAAAATAAAATAAACTTGTTTTAAACGATAGTAATTCATTTAAAAAATTATATAAGTTTCTTTGAAACGATGATAATTAATTAAAACAAAAATTAAATAAACTTGTTTGAAACAATGATAATTAATTAAAACAAAAATTAAATAAACTTGTTTGAAACGATGATAATTAATTTAAAAGAATTAAATAAACTTGTTTGAAACGATGGTAATTAATTAAAACAAAAATTGAATAAACTTGTCTGAAAAGATGGTAATTAATTAAAACAAAAATTAAATAAATATGGTTTAGCAATATAATTTATTAAAACAAAAATAAAATAAATTTGTTAGAAACGATGGTAATTAATTAAAACAAAATATCAATACATCAACGATATTTATCATCTGTAATTAGATTATATCTTAATCCGGATGTTTGTCTGGTTCTCCCAGATGAGGCTGTCTGAAGATATTGGTTTCCTGAAAAAAAAAATGCACCTAACATTGATGCTTTTTGTTATTCTAAAGATGAGGAAACCCGACCTGCTTCTAATATTCCAAGTTATTAATGTATATTTAAAATAATATTTTTTGCGGGGGTGGGGATGGAGACAAATGTAATAAAAATAAAACTGTTCATCCTCAGAATCTTCATAAAACTAGGTGTTAATCCAGATGTTTGTACTGCGTGTCAAAAAATAGTTCGACTGGTTCACTTTGTATTTTGTTCTATTTTTGTTCGAGGAGTTCAATATTTAATAAATGAAAATGGACTTGAAACTCAACGTGTCTTATCTGGGAATGATGAGGAAGAACCAGAACCTGAACCTGCTGCTAGTCTTCCAGGTAAGTATATGTTTATGATTTTTCTTCTTCTGTTAGGGACGACTAAATTTAATAAATGTAAACATATTGATCTCCGGAGTTTTCATGCCATTAAAATACCGTTATATTCAACATAGATCGCTTATGTCAACGAATACTTAAATTTAAAGGAGATAACCAGCATCGACATAGCAAAAATAAGCATATTTTTCAAGTTATAATTTGGGACGCTGATTTATACAAGATTACGGTAACCGAATCCCGGACATTGCTGAAGCAGTTTACGAAAATGGGCAAAGTTAGTAATCCTTACCTGAATGAGGTTAGTCCCGGAAATTGCCGGAGTAGTAAAATAAAATACACGATAATAATAATATAATGATAAATTAATATAACAATAAAATAATATAATAATAAAATAATATAATAATATAAAAATAACATAACATAGAAATACAATAATGTAATAATATAACGTTATAACAATATAACAATAAAATAATATAATAATATGACAAAAAAATAATACAATAATATACTAATATATCAATAAAAAAATATAATAATATAATAACATAGCAATACTAAAATGTAATAATATAATAATATACAAATAAAATAATATAATAATATAATATTATATCAATAAAATAATGTAATTATATAATAATATAATTATATAACAATATAACAATCAAATAAGATAATAATATTATAATATGATAATATAACAAAACATATAATAATATCATAATATATTACCATAACAATATAATTATAAGAATATAATAATATAAAATATAATAATACAACAATAAAACAATATAAAAATATACTAAGATGACAAAAAATTATATAATATTATAATAATATAATAATATAACAATAAAATAATATAATAATATAGCAAGATAATATTGAAATAATTTAATAACATAATAATATAATAATACAAATATATTACAATAAAATAATATAACAACATAATAATATAATAATACACAAGTTTAAAAATATAATATTAAACTATTATACTAATATAATAATATAGCAATATAACAATAAACAATTATAATAACATTATAAATAATATAAACATATAATATAACAATATAACAATATAACAATAAAATAATATAATCGTATGATAATATTATAATATAATATTGTAACAATATAACTGTGAAATAATAAAATAACATAATAATATAATAATATAAGAATATAACAAGTAAAAAATGTAATAACCTAATAATATAATAATATAACAATATGACAATGAAATAATAGAAGAACACCTTAATATAATAATATAATAATAGAATAATATAATAACTGTACGCTCCGGCTGAAGATTGTCCTGGAAATGTCAACGACAACAAAAAGAAAGTTGATCAACGTCCTTAAAAGGTAACAATGTGAAGTACCAAAATTAATTTATTAATTAACGTACACAAAACATGAATGAAACTGTGTTAATTAATCAAAAATAAAAATTAAATAAACTTGTAATAAACGATGGTAAGCAATTAAAACTAAAATCAAATAAACTTGTTTAAAACGATTGTAATTAATTAAAACAAAAATAAAATAAAATTGCTTAAAACATTTGTAATTCATTAAAACAGAAATTACATTAACTTGTTTGAAAAGATGGAAAATAATTTAAAAAAAATGTAATAAACTGGTTTGAAACCATGGAAATGAATTTAAACTAAAATTCAATAAACTTGTTTTAAACGAGTATAATTAATTAAAACACAAATTAAATAAACTTGTTTGACACGATGAAAATTAATTAAAACAAAAATTAAAAAAACTTGTTTGAAACGATGATAATAATTTAAAACAAACATTAAATAAACTTATTTAAAACGATGATAATTAATTGAACCAAAAATTAAATAAACCTGTTCGAAAGGATGATAATTAACTACAACAAAAATTAAATCAACTTGATTGAAACGATGATAGTTAATTAAAACAAAAATCAAACAAACTTGTTTCAAACTATGATAATTATATTAAAACAAAAATTAAATAAACTTGTTGTAAACGGTGATAATTAATTAAAACAAAAATAAAATAAACTTGTTTGAAACGATAGTAATTCATTTAAAAAATTATATAAGTTTCTTTGAAACGATGATAATTATATAAAATAATTTAAATCAACTTTTTTGAAACGATGATAATTAATTAAAACAAAAATTAAATAAACTTTTTTGAAACGATGATAATTAAAAAAAAATTAAAGAAACTTGTTTGAAACGATGGTAATTAATAAAAACAAACATTAAATAAATATGTTTTAAACAATATAATTTATTAAAACAAAAATTAAATAAATTTGGTTGAAACGATGATAATTAATTAAAATAAAATATCAATACATCAACGATATTTATCATCTGATAATTAGATTATATCTTAATCCGGATGTTTGTCTGGTTCTCCCAGATGAGGCTGTCTGAAGATATTGGTTTTCTGAAAAAAAATGCTCCTAACATTGATGCTTTTTGTTATTCTAAAGATGAGGAAACCCGACCTGCTTCTAATATTCCAAGTTATTAATGTATATTTAAAATAATATTTTTTGCGGGGGTGGGGATGGAGACAAATGTAATAAAAATAAAACTGTTCATCCTCAGAATCTTCATAAAACTAGGTGTTAATCCAGATGTTTGTACTGCGTGTCAAAAAATAGTTCGACTGGTTCACTTTGTTTTTTGTTCTATTTTTTTTCGAGGAGTTCAATATTTAATAAATGAAAATGGACTTGAAACTCAACGTGTCTTATCTGGGAATGATGAGGAAGAACCAGAACCTGAACCTGCTGCTAGTCTTCCAGGTAAGTATATGTTTATGATTTTTCTTCTTCTGTTAGGGACGACTGAATTTAATAAATATAAACATATTGATCTCCGGAGTTTTCATGCCATTAAAATACCGTTATATTCAATATAGATCGCTTATGTCAACGAATACTTAAATTTAAAGGAGATAACCAGCATCGACATAGCAAAAATAAGCATATTTTTCAAGTTATAATTTGGGACGCTGATTTATACAAGATTACGGTAACCGAATCCCGGACATTGCTGAAGCAGTTTACGAAAATGGGCAAAGTTAGTAATCCTTACCTGAATGAGGTTAGTCCCGGAAATTGCCGGAGTAGTAAAATAAAATACACGATAATAATAATATAATGATATAATAATATAACAATAAAATAATATAATAATAAAATAATATAATAATATAAAAATAACATAACATAGAAATACAATAATGTAATAATATAACGTTATAACAATATAACAATAAAATAATATAATAATATGACAAAAAAAATAATACAATAATATACTAATATATCAATAAAAAAATATAATAATATAATAACATAGCAATACTAAAATGTAATAATATAATAATATACAAATAAAATAATATAATAATATAATATTATATCAATAAAATAATGTAATTATATAATAATATAATTATATAACAATATAACAATCAAATAAGATAATAATATAATAATATGATAATATAACAAAACATATAATAATATCATAATATATTACCATAACAATATAATTATAAGAATATAATAATATAAAAATATAATAATACAACAATAAAACAATATAAAAATATACTAAGATGACAAAAAATTATATAATATTATAATAATATAATAATATAACAATAAAATAATATAATAATATAGCAAGATAATATTGAAATAATTTAATAACATAATAATATAATAATACAAATATATTACAATAAAATAATATAACAACATAATAATATAATAATACACAAGTTTAAAAATATAATATTAAACTATTATACTAATATAATAATATAGCAATATAACAATAAACAATTATAATAACATTATAAATAATATAAACATATAATATAACAATATAACAATATAACAATAAAATAATATAATCGTATGATAATATTATAATATAATATTGTAACAATATAACTGTGAAATAATAAAATAACATAATAATATAATAATATAAGAATATAACAAGTAAAAAATGTAATAACCTAATAATATAATAATATAACAATATGACAATGAAATAATATAAGAACACCTTAATATAATAAGATAATAATAGAATAATATAATAACTGTACGCTCCGGCTGAAGATTGTCCTGGAAATGTCAACGACAACAAAAAGAAAGTTGATCAACGTCCTTAAAAGGTAACAATGTGAAGTACCAAAATTAATTTATTAATTAACGTACACAAAACATGAATGAAACTGTGTTAATTAATCAAAAATAAAAATTAAATAAACTTGTAATAAACGATGGTAAGTAATTAAAACTAAAATCAAATAAACTTGTTTAAAACGATTGTAATTAATTAAAACAAAAATAAAATAAAATTGCTTAAAACATTTGTAATTCATTAAAACAGAAATTACATTAACTTGTTTGAAAAGATGGAAAATAATTAAAAAAAATGTAATAAACTGGTTTGAAACCATGGAAATGAATTTAAACTAAAATTCAATAAACTTGTTTTAAACGAGTATAATTAATTAAAACACAAATTAAATAAACTTGTTTGACACGATGAAAATTAATTAAAACAAAAATTAAAAAAACTTGTTTGAAACGATGATAATAATTTAAAACAAACATTAAATAAACTTATTTAAAACGATGATAATTAATTGAACCAAAAATTAAATAAACCTGTTCGAAAGGATGATAATTAACTACAACAAAAATTAAATCAACTTGATTGAAACGATGATAGTTAATTAAAACAAAAATCAAACAAACTTGTTTCAAACTATGATAATTATATTAAAACAAAAATTAAATAAACTTGTTGTAAACGGTGATAATTAATTAAAACAAAAATAAAATAAACTTGTTTGAAACGATAGTAATTCATTTAAAAAATTATATAAGTTTCTTTGAAACGATGATAATTAATTAAAACAAAAATTAGATAAACTTGTTTTAAACGATGATAATTAATTAAAAAAAAAATTAAATAAACTTGTTTTAAACGATGGTAATTAATTAAAACAGAAATTAACTACATTATTAGAAACGACAGTAATTAATGAAAAAAAATAAATGAGCTTCTTTGAAAGGATGATAATTAATTAAAACAATTTAAATCAACTTTTTTGAAACGATGATAATTAATTAAAACAAAAATTAAATAAACTTTTTTGAAACGATGATAATTAAAAAAAAATTAAATAAACTTGTTTGAAACGATGGTAATTAATAAAAACAAACATTAAATAAATATGTTTTAAACAATATAATTTATTAAAACAAAAATTAAATAAATTTGGTTGAAACGATGATAATTAATTAAAATAAAATATCAATACATCAACGATATTTATCATCTGATAATTAGATTATATCTTAATCCGGATGTTTGTCTGGTTCTCCCAGATGAGGCTGTCTGAAGATATTGGTTTTCTGAAAAAAAAAATGCTCCTAACATTGATGCTTTTTGTTATTCTAAAGATGAGGAAACCCGACCTGCTTCTAATATTCCAAGTTATTAATGTATATTTAAAATAAGATTTTTTGCGGGGGTGGGGATGGAGACAAATGTAATAAAAATAAAACTGTTCATCCTCAGAATCTTCATAAAACTAGGTGTTAATCCAGATGTTTGTACTGCGTGTCAAAAAATAGTTCGACTGGTTCACTTTGTTTTTTGTTCTATTTTTTTTCGAGGAGTTCAATATTTAATAAATGAAAATGGACTTGAAACTCAACGTGTCTTATCTGGGAATGATGAGGAAGAACCAGAACCTGAACCTGCTGCTAGTCTTCCAGGTAAGTATATGTTTATGATTTTTCTTCTTCTGTTAGGGACGACTAAATTTAATAAATGTAAACATATTGATCTCCGGAGTTTTCATGCCATTAAAATACCGTTATATTCAACATAGATCGCTTATGTCAACGAATACTTAAATTTAAAGGAGATAACCAGCATCGACATAGCAAAAATAAGCATATTTTTCAAGTTATAATTTGGGACGCTGATTTATACAAGATTACGGTAACCGAATCCCGGACATTGCTGAAGCAGTTTACGAAAATGGGCAAAGTTAGTAATCCTTACCTGAATGAGGTTAGTCCCGGAAATTGCCGGAGTAGTAAAATAAAATACACGATAATAATAATATAATGATATAATAATATAACAATAAAATAATATAATAATAAAATAATATAATAATATAAAAATAACATAACATAGAAATACAATAATGTAATAATATAACGTTATAACAATATAACAATAAAATAATATAATAATATGACAAAAAAATAATACAATAATATACTAATATATCAATAAAAAAATATAATAATATAATAACATAGCAATACTAAAATGTAATAATATAATAATATACAAATAAAATAATATAATAATATAATATTATATCAATAAAATAATGTAATTATATAATAATATAATTATATAACAATATAACAATCAAATAAGATAATAATATTATAATATGATAATATAACAAAACATATAATAATATCATAATATATTACCATAACAATATAATTATAAGAATATAATAATATAAAAATATAATAATACAACAATAAAACAATATAAAAATATACTAAGATGACAAAAAATTATATAATATTATAATAATATAATAATATAACAATAAAATAATATAATAATATAGCAAGATAATATTGAAATAATTTAATAACATAATAATATAATAATACAAATATATTACAATAAAATAATATAACAACATAATAATATAATAATACACAAGTTTAAAAATATAATATTAAACTATTATACTAATATAATAATATAGCAATATAACAATAAACAATTATAATAACATTAAAAATAATATAAACATATAATATAACAATATAACAATATAACAATAAAATAATATAATCGTATGATAATATTATAATATAATATTGTAACAATATAACTGTGAAATAATAAAATAACATAATAAAATAAGAATATAACAAGTAAAAAATGTAATAACCTAATAATATAATAATATAACAATATGACAATGAAATAATATAAGAACACCTTAATATAATAATATAATAATAGAATAATATAATAACTGTACGCTCCGGCTGAAGATTGTTCTGGAAATGTCAACGACAACAAAAAGAAAGTTGATCAACGTCCTTAAAAGGTAACAATGTGAAGTACCAAAATTAATTTATTAATTAACGTACACAAAACATGAATGAAACTGTGTTAATTAATCAAAAATAAAAATTAAATAAACTTGTAATAAACGATGGTAAGTAATTAAAACTAAAATCAAATAAACTTGTTTAAAACGATTGTAATTAATTAAAACAAAAATAAAATAAAATTGCTTAAAACATTTGTAATTCATTAAAACAGAAATTACATTAACTTGTTTGAAAAGATGGAAAATAATTAAAAAAAATGTAATAAACTGGTTTGAAACCATGGAAATGAATTTAAACTAAAATTCAATAAACTTGTTTTAAACGAGTATAATTAATTAAAACACAAATTAAATAAACTTGTTTGACACGATGAAAATTAATTAAAACAAAAATTAAAAAAACTTGTTTGAAACGATGATAATAATTTAAAACAAACATTAAATAAACTTATTTAAAACGATGATAATTAATTGAACCAAAAATTAAATAAACCTGTTCGAAAGGATGATAATTAACTACAACAAAAATTAAATCAACTTGATTGAAACGATGATAGTTAATTAAAACAAAAATAAAACAAACTTGTTTCAAACTATGATAATTATATTAAAACAAAAATTAAATAAACTTGTTGTAAACGGTGATAATAAATTAAAATAAAAATAAAATAAACTTGTTTGAAACGATAGTAATTCATTTAAAAAATTATATAAGTTTCTTTGAAACGATGATAATTAATTAAAACAAAAATTAACTACATTATTAGAAACGACAGTAATTAATGAAAAAAAAATAAATGAGCTTCTTTGAAAGGATGATAATTAATTAAAACAATTTAAATCAACTTTTTTGAAACGATGATAATTAATTAAAACAAAAATTAAATAAACTTTTTTGAAACGATGATAATTAAAAAAAAATTAAATAAACTTGTTTGAAACGATGGTAATTAATAAAAACAAACATTAAATAAATATGTTTTAAACAATATAATTTATTAAAACAAAAATTAAATAAATTTGGTTGAAACGATGATAATTAATTAAAATAAAATATCAATACATCAACGATATTTATCATCTGATAATTAGATTATATCTTAATCCGGATGTTTGTCTGGTTCTCCCAGATGAGGCTGTCTGAAGATATTGGTTTTCTGAAAAAAAAAATGCTCCTAACATTGATGCTTTTTGTTATTCTAAAGATGAGGAAACCCGACCTGCTTCTAATATTCCAAGTTATTAATGTATATTTAAAATAAGATTTTTTGCGGGGGTGGGGATGGAGACAAATGTAATAAAAATAAAACTGTTCATCCTCAGAATCTTCATAAAACTAGGTGTTAATCCAGATGTTTGTACTGCGTGTCAAAAAATAGTTCGACTGGTTCACTTTGTTTTTTGTTCTATTTTTTTTCGAGGAGTTCAATATTTAATAAATGAAAATGGACTTGAAACTCAACGTGTCTTATCTGGGAATGATGAGGAAGAACCAGAACCTGAACCTGCTGCTAGTCTTCCAGGTAAGTATATGTTTATGATTTTTCTTCTTCTGTTAGGGACGACTAAATTTAATAAATGTAAACATATTGATCTCCGGAGTTTTCATGCCATTAAAATACCGTTATATTCAACATAGATCGCTTATGTCAACGAATACTTAAATTTAAAGGAGATAACCAGCATCGACATAGCAAAAATAAGCATATTTTTCAAGTTATAATTTGGGACGCTGATTTATACAAGATTACGGTAACCGAATCCCGGACATTGCTGAAGCAGTTTACGAAAATGGGCAAAGTTAGTAATCATTACCTGAATGAGGTTAGTCCCGGAAATTGCCGGAGTAGTAAAATAAAATACACGATAATAATAATATAATGATATAATAATATAACAATAAAATAATATAATAATAAAATAATATAATAATATAAAAATAACATAACATAGAAATACAATAATGTAATAATATAACGTTATAACAATATAACAATAAAATAATATAATAATATGACAAAAAAATAATACAATAATATACTAATATATCAATAAAAAAATATAATAATATAATAACATAGCAATACTAAAATGTAATAATATAATAATATACAAATAAAATAATATAATAATATAATATTATATCAATAAAATAATGTAATTATATAATAATATAATTATATAACAATATAACAATCAAATAAGATAATAATATTATAATATGATAATATAACAAAACATATAATAATATCATAATATATTACCATAACAATATAATTATAAGAATATAATAATATAAAAATATAATAATACAACAATAAAACAATATAAAAATATACTAAGATGACAAAAAAATATATAATATTATAATAATATAATAATATAACAATAAAATAATATAATAATATAGCAAGATAATATTGAAATAATTTAATAACATAATAATATAATAATACAAATATATTACAATAAAATAATATAACAACATAATAATATAATAATACACAAGTTTAAAAATATAATATTAAACTATTATACTAATATAATAATATAGCAATATAACAATAAACAATTATAATAACATTATAAATAATATAAACATATAATATAACAATATAACAATATAACAATAAAATAATATAATCGTATGATAATATTATAATATAATATTGTAACAATATAACTGTGAAATAATAAAATAACATAATAATATAATAATATAAGAATATAACAAGTAAAAAATGTAATAACCTAATAATATAATAATATAACAATATGACAATGAAATAATATAAGAACACCTTAATATAATAATATAATAATAGAATAATATAATAACTGTACGCTCCGGCTGAAGATTGTTCTGGAAATGTCAACGACAACAAAAAGAAAGTTGATCAACGTCCTTAAAAGGTAACAATGTGAAGTACCAAAATTAATTTATTAATTAACGTACACAAAACATGAATGAAACTGTGTTAATTAATCAAAAATAAAAATTAAATAAACTTGTAATAAACGATGGTAAGTAATTAAAACTAAAATCAAATAAACTTGTTTAAAACGATTGTAATTAATTAAAACAAAAATAAAATAAAATTGCTTAAAACATTTGTAATTCATTAAAACAGAAATTACATTAACTTGTTTGAAAAGATGGAAAATAATTTAAAAAAATGTAATAAACTGGTTTGAAACCATGGAAATGAATTTAAACTAAAATTCAATAAACTTGTTTTAAACGAGTATAATTAATTAAAACACAAATTAAATAAACTTGTTTGACACGATGAAAATTAATTAAAACAAAAATTAAAAGAACTTGTTTGAAACGATGATAATAATTTAAAACAAACATTAAATAAACTTATTTAAAACGATGATAATTAATTGAACCAAAAATTAAATAAACCTGTTCGAAAGGATGATAATTAACTACAACAAAAATTAAATCAACTTGATTGAAACGATGATAGTTAATTAAAACAAAAATCAAACAAACTTGTTTGAAACTATGATAATTATATTAAAACAAAAATTAAATAAACTTGTTGTAAACGGTGATAATTAATTAAAACAAAAATAAAATAAACTTGTTTGAAACGATAGTAATTCATTTAAAAAATTATATAAGTTTCTTTGAAACGATGATAATTAATTAAAACAAAAATTAGATAAACTTGTTTGAAACGATGATAATTAATTAAAACAAAAATTAAATAAACTTGTTTTAAACGATGGTAATTAATTAAAACAGAAATTAACTACATTATTAGAAACGACAGTAATTAATGAAAAAAAATAAATGAGCTTCTTTGAAAGGATGATAATTAATTAAAACAATTTAAATCAACTTTTTTGAAACGATGATAATTAATTAAAACAAAAATTAAATAAACTTTTTTGAAACGATGATAATTAAAAAAAAATTAAATAAACTTGTTTGAAACGATGGTAATTAATAAAAACAAACATTAAATAAATATGTTTTAAACAATATAATTTATTAAAACAAAAATTAAATAAATTTGGTTGAAACGATGATAATTAATTAAAATAAAATATCAATACATCAACGATATTTATCATCTGATAATTAGATTATATCTTAATCCGGATGTTTGTCTGGTTCTCCCAGATGAGGCTGTCTGAAGATATTTGTTTTCTGAAAAAAAATGCTCCTAACATTGATGCTTTTTGTTATTCTAAAGATGAGGAAACCCGACCTGCTTCTAATATTCCAAGTTATTAATGTATATTTAAAATAAGATTTTTTGCGGGGGTGGGGATGGAGACAAATGTAATAAAAATAAAACTGTTCATCCTCAGAATCTTCATAAAACTAGGTGTTAATCCAGATGTTTGTACTGCGTGTCAAAAAATAGTTCGACTGGTTCACTTTGTTTTTTGTTCTATTTTTTTTCGAGGAGTTCAATATTTAATAAATGAAAATGGACTTGAAACTCAACGTGTCTTATCTGGGAATGATGAGGAAGAACCAGAACCTGAACCTGCTGCTAGTCTTCCAGGTAAGTATATGTTTATGATTTTTCTTCCTCTGGTAGGGACGACTAAATTTAATAAATGTAAACATATTGATCTCCGGAGTTTTCATGCCATTAAAATACCTTTATATTCAACATAGATCGCTTATGTCAACGAATACTTAAATTTAAAGGAGATAACCAGCATCGACATAGCAAAAATAAGCATATTTTTCAAGTTATAATTTGGGACGCTGATTTATACAAGATTACGGTAACCGAATCCCGGACATTGCTGAAGCAGTTTACGAAAATGGGCAAAGTTAGTAATCCTTACCTGAATGAGGTTAGTCCCGGAAATTGCCGGAGTAGTAAAATAAAATACACGATAATAATAATATAATGATATAATAATATAACAATAAAATAATATAATAATAAAATAATATAATAATATAAAAATAACATAACATAGAAATACAATAATGTAATAATATAACGTTATAACAATATAACAATAAAATAATATAATAATATGACAAAAAAATAATACAATAATATACTAATATATCAATAAAAAAATATAATAATATAATAACATAGCAATACTAAAATGTAATAATATAATAATATACAAATAAAATAATATAATAATATAATATTATATCAATAAAATAATGTAATTATATAATAATATAATTATATAACAATATAACAATCAAATAAGATAATAATATTATAATATGATAATATAACAAAACATATAATAATATCATAATATATTACCATAACAATATAATTATAAGAATATAATAATATAAAAATATAATAATACAACAATAAAACAATATAAAAATATACTAAGATGACAAAAAATTATATAATATTATAATAATATAATAATATAACAATAAAATAATATAATAATATAGCAAGATAATATTGAAATAATTTAATAACATAATAATATAATAATACAAATATATTACAATAAAATAATATAACAACATAATAATATAATAATACACAAGTTTAAAAATATAATATTAAACTATTATACTAATATAATAATATAGCAATATAACAATAAACAATTATAATAACATTATAAATAATATAAACATATAATATAACAATATAACAATATAACAATAAAATAATATAATCGTATGATAATATTATAATATAATATTGTAACAATATAACTGTGAAATAATAAAATAACATAATAATATAATAATATAAGAATATAACAAGTAAAAAATGTAATAACCTAATAATATAATAATATAACAATATGACAATGAAATAATATAAGAACACCTTAATATAATAATATAATAATAGAATAATATAATAACTGTACGCTCCGGCTGAAGATTGTTCTGGAAATGTCAACGACAACAAAAAGAAAGTTGATCAACGTCCTTAAAAGGTAACAATGTGAAGTACCAAAATTAATTTATTAATTAACGTACACAAAACATGAATGAAACTGTGTTAATTAATCAAAAATAAAAATTAAATAAACTTGTAATAAACGATGGTAAGTAATTAAAACTAAAATCAAATAAACTTGTTTAAAACGATTGTAATTAATTAAAACAAAAATAAAATAAAATTGCTTAAAACATTTGTAATTCATTAAAACAGAAATTACATTAACTTGTTTGAAAAGATGGAAAATAATTAAAACAAATGTAATAAACTGGTTTGAAACCATGGAAATGAATTTAAACTAAAATTCAATAAACTTGTTTTAAACGAGTATAATTAATTAAAACACAAATTAAATAAACTTGTTTGACACGATGAAAATTAATTAAAACAAAAATTAAAAAAACTTGTTTGAAACGATGATAATAATTTAAAACAAACATTAAATAAACTTATTTAAAACGATGATAATTAATTGAACCAAAAATTAAATAAACCTGTTCGAAAGGATGATAATTAACTACAACAAAAATTAAATCAACTTGATTGAAACGATGATAGTTAATTAAAACAAAAATCAAACAAACTTGTTTGAAACTATGATAATTATATTAAAACAAAAATTAAATAAACTTGTTGTAAACGGTGATAATTAATTAAAACAAAAATAAAATAAACTTGTTTGAAACGATAGTAATTCATTTAAAAAATTATATAAGTTTCTTTGAAACGATGATAATTAATTAAAACAAAAATTAGATAAACTTGTTTGAAACGATGATAATTAATTAAAACAAAAATTAAATAAACTTGTTTTAAACGATGGTAATTAATTAAAACAGAAATTAACTACATTATTAGAAACGACAGTAATTAATGAAAAAAAATAAATGAGCTTCTTTGAAAGGATGATAATTAATTAAAACAATTTAAATCAACTTTTTTGAAACGATGATAATTAATTAAAACAAAAATTAAATAAACTTTTTTGAAACGATGATAATTAAAAAAAAATTAAATAAACTTGTTTGAAACGATGGTAATTAATAAAAACAAACATTAAATAAATATGTTTTAAACAATATAATTTATTAAAACAAAAATTAAATAAATTTGGTTGAAACGATGATAATTAATTAAAATAAAATATCAATACATCAACGATATTTATCATCTGATAATTAGATTATATCTTAATCCGGATGTTTGTCTGGTTCTCCCAGATGAGGCTGTCTGAAGATATTGGTTTTCTGAAAAAAAAAATGCTCCTAACATTGATGCTTTTTGTTATTCTAAAGATGAGGAAACCCGACCTGCTTCTAATATTCCAAGTTATTAATGTATATTTAAAATAAGATTTTTTGCGGGGGTGGGGATGGAGACAAATGTAATAAAAATAAAACTGTTCATCCTCAGAATCTTCATAAAACTAGGTGTTAATCCAGATGTTTGTACTGCGTGTCAAAAAATAGTTCGACTGGTTCACTTTGTTTTTTGTTCTATTTTTTTTCGAGGAGTTCAATATTTAATAAATGAAAATGGACTTGAAACTCAACGTGTCTTATCTGGGAATGATGAGGAAGAACCAGAACCTGAACCTGCTGCTAGTCTTCCAGGTAAGTATATGTTTATGATTTTTCTTCTTCTGTTAGGGACGACTAAATTTAATAAATGTAAACATATTGATCTCCGGAGTTTTCATGCCATTAAAATACCGTTATATTCAACATAGATCGCTTATGTCAACGAATACTTAAATTTAAAGGAGATAACCAGCATCGACATAGCAAAAATAAGCATATTTTTCAAGTTATAATTTGGGACGCTGATTTATACAAGATTACGGTAACCGAATCCCGGACATTGCTGAAGCAGTTTACGAAAATGGGCAAAGTTAGTAATCCTTACCTGAATGAGGTTAGTCCCGGAAATTGCCGGAGTAGTAAAATAAAATACACGATAATAATAATATAATGATATAATAATATAACAATAAAATAATATAATAATAAAATAATATAATAATATAAAAATAACATAACATAGAAATACAATAATGTAATAATATAACGTTATAACAATATAACAATAAAATAATATAATAATATGACAAAAAAATAATACAATAATATACTAATATATCAATAAAAAAATATAATAATATAATAACATAGCAATACTAAAATGTAATAATATAATAATATACAAATAAAATAATATAATAATATAATATTATATCAATAAAATAATGTAATTATATAATAATATAATTATATAACAATATAACAATCAAATAAGATAATAATATTATAATATGATAATATAACAAAACATATAATAATATCATAATATATTACCATAACAATATAATTATAAGAATATAATAATATAAAAATATAATAATACAACAATAAAACAATATAAAAATATACTAAGATGACAAAAAATTATATAATATTATAATAATATAATAATATAACAATAAAATAATATAATAATATAGCAAGATAATATTGAAATAATTTAATAACATAATAATATAATAATACAAATATATTACAATAAAATAATATAACAACATAATAATATAATAATACACAAGTTTAAAAATATAATATTAAACTATTATACTAATATAATAATATAGCAATATAACAATAAACAATTATAATAACATTATAAATAATATAAACATATAATATAACAATATAACAATATAACAATAAAATAATATAATCGTATGATAATATTATAATATAATATTGTAACAATATAACTGTGAAATAATAAAATAACATAATAATATGATAATATAAGAATATAACAAGTAAAAAATGTAATAACCTAATAATATAATAATATAACAATATGACAATGAAATAATATAAGAACACCTTAATATAATAATATAATAATAGAATAACTGTACGCTCCGGCTGAAGATTGTCCTGGAAATGTCAACGACAACAAAAAGAAAGTTGATCAACGTCCTTAAAAGGTAACAATGTGAAGTACCAAAATTAATTTATTAATTAACGTACACAAAACATGAATGAAACTGTGTTAATTAATCAAAAATAAAAATTAAATAAACTTGTAATAAACGATGGTAAGTAATTAAAACTAAAATCAAATAAACTGGTTTAAAACGATTGTAATTAATTAAAACAAAAATAAAATAAAATTGCTTAAAACATTTGTAATTCATTAAAACAGAAATTACATTAACTTGTTTGAAAAGATGGAAAATAATTAAAAAAAATGTAATAAACTGGTTTGAAACCATGGAAATGAATTTAAACTAAAATTCAATAAACTTGTTTTAAACGAGTATAATTAATTAAAACACAAATTAAATAAACTTGTTTGACACGATGAAAATTAATTAAAACAAAAATTAAAAAAACTTGTTTGAAACGATGATAATAATTTAAAACAAACATTAAATAAACTTATTTAAAACGATGATAATTAATTGAACCAAAAATTAAATAAACCTGTTCGAAAGGATGATAATTAACTACAACAAAAATTAAATAAACTTGATTGAAACGATGATAGTTAATTAAAACAAAAATCAAACAAACTTGTTTGAAACTATGATAATTATATTAAAACAAAAATTAAATAAACTTGTTGTAAACGGTGATAATTAATTAAAACAAAAATAAAATAAACTTGTTTGAAACGATAGTAATTCATTTAAAAAATTATATAAGTTTCTTTGAAACGATGATAATTAATTAAAACAAAAATTAGATAAACTTGTTTTAAACGATGATAATTAATTAAAACAAAAATTAAATAAACTTGTTTTAAACGATGGTAATTAATTAAAACAGAAATTAACTACATTATTAGAAACGACAGTAATTAATGAAAAAAATAAATGAGCTTCTTTGAAAGGATGATAATTAATTAAAACAATTTAAATCAACTTTTTTGAAACGATGATAATTAATTAAAACAAAAATTAAATAAACTTTTTTGAAACGATGATAATTAAAAAAAAATTAAATAAACTTGTTTGAAACGATGGTAATTAATAAAAACAAACATTAAATAAATATGTTTTAAACAATATAATTTATTAAAACAAAAATTAAATAAATTTGGTTGAAACGATGATAATTAATTAAAATAAAATATCAATACATCAACGATATTTATCATCTGATAATTAGATTATATCTTAATCCGGATGTTTGTCTGGTTCTCCCAGATGAGGCTGTCTGAAGATATTTGTTTTCTGAAAAAAAATGCTTCTAACATTGATGCTTTTTGTTATTCTAAAGATGAGGAAACCCGACCTGCTTCTAATATTCCAAGTTATTAATGTATATTTAAAATAAGATTTTTTGCGGGGGTGGGGATGGAGACAAATGTAATAAAAATAAAACTGTTCATCCTCAGAATCTTCATAAAACTAGGTGTTAATCCAGATGTTTGTACTGCGTGTCAAAAAATAGTTCGACTGGTTCACTTTGTTTTTTGTTCTATTTTTTTTCGAGGAGTTCAATATTTAATAAATGAAAATGGACTTGAAACTCAACGTGTCTTATCTGGGAATGATGAGGAAGAACCAGAACCTGAACCTGCTGCTAGTCTTCCAGGTAAGTATATGTTTATGATTTTTCTTCCTCTGGTAGGGACGACTAAATTTAATAAATGTAAACATATTGATCTCCGGAGTTTTCATGCCATTAAAATACCTTTATATTCAACATAGATCGCTTATGTCAACGAATACTTAAATTTAAAGGAGATAACCAGCATCGACATAGCAAAAATAAGCATATTTTTCAAGTTATAATTTGGGACGCTGATTTATACAAGATTACGGTAACCGAATCCCGGACATTGCTGAAGCAGTTTACGAAAATGGGCAAAGTTAGTAATCCTTACCTGAATGAGGTTAGTCCCGGAAATTGCCGGAGTAGTAAAATAAAATACACGATAATAATAATATAATGATATAATAATATAACAATAAAATAATATAATAATAAAATAATATAATAATATAAAAATAACATAACATAGAAATACAATAATGTAATAATATAACGTTATAACAATATAACAATAAAATAATATAATAATATGACAAAAAAATAATACAATAATATACTAATATATCAATAAAAAAATATAATAATATAATAACATAGCAATACTAAAATGTAATAATATAATAATATACAAATAAAATAATATAATAATATAATATTATATCAATAAAATAATGTAATTATATAATAATATAATTATATAACAATATAACAATCAAATAAGATAATAATATTATAATATGATAATATAACAAAACATATAATAATATCATAATATATTACCATAACAATATAATTATAAGAATATAATAATATAAAAATATAATAATACAACAATAAAACAATATAAAAATATACTAAGATGACAAAAAATTATATAATATTATAATAATATAATAATATAACAATAAAATAATATAATAATATAGCAAGATAATATTGAAATAATTTAATAACATAATAATATAATAATACAAATATATTACAATAAAATAATATAACAACATAATAATATAATAATACACAAGTTTAAAAATATAATATTAAACTATTATACTAATATAATAATATAGCAATATAACAATAAACAATTATAATAACATTATAAATAATATAAACATATAATATAACAATATAACAATATAACAATAAAATAATATAATCGTATGATAATATTATAATATAATATTGTAACAATATAACTGTGAAATAATAAAATAACATAATAATATGATAATATAAGAATATAACAAGTAAAAAATGTAATAACCTAATAATATAATAATATAACAATATGACAATGAAATAATATAAGAACACCTTAATATAATAATATAATAATAGAATAACTGTACGCTCCGGCTGAAGATTGTCCTGGAAATGTCAACGACAACAAAAAGAAAGTTGATCAACGTCCTTAAAAGGTAACAATGTGAAGTACCAAAATTAATTTATTAATTAACGTACACAAAACATGAATGAAACTGTGTTAATTAATCAAAAATAAAAATTAAATAAACTTGTAATAAACGATGGTAAGTAATTAAAACTAAAATCAAATAAACTTGTTTAAAACGATTGTAATTAATTAAAACAAAAATAAAATAAAATTGCTTAAAACATTTGTAATTCATTAAAACAAAAATTACATTAACTTGTTTGAAAAGATGGAAAATAATTAAAAAAAATGTAATAAACTGGTTTGAAACCATGGAAATGAATTTAAACTAAAATTCAATAAACTTGTTTTAAACGAGTATAATTAATTAAAACACAAATTAAATAAACTTGTTTGACACGATGAAAATTAATTAAAACAAAAATTAAAAAAACTTGTTTGAAACGATGATAATAATTTAAAACAAACATTAAATAAACTTATTTAAAACGATGATAATTAATTGAACCAAAAATTAAATAAACCTGTTCGAAAGGATGATAATTAACTACAACAAAAATTAAATAAACTTGATTGAAACGATGATAGTTAATTAAAACAAAAATCAAACAAACTTGTTTGAAACTATGATAATTATATTAAAACAAAAATTAAATAAACTTGTTGTAAACGGTGATAATTAATTAAAACAAAAATAAAATAAACTTGTTTGAAACGATAGTAATTCATTTAAAAAATTATATAAGTTTCTTTGAAACGATGATAATTAATTAAAACAAAAATTAGATAAACTTGTTTTAAACGATGATAATTAATTAAAACAAAAATTAAATAAACTTGTTTTAAACGATGGTAATTAATTAAAACAGAAATTAACTACATTATTAGAAACGACAGTAATTAATGAAAAAAAATAAATGAGCTTCTTTGAAAGGATGATAATTAATTAAAACAATTTAAATCAACTTTTTTGAAACGATGATAATTAATTAAAACAAAAATTAAATAAACTATTTTGAAACGATGATAATTAAAAAAAAATTAAATAAACTTGTTTGAAACGATGGTAATTAATAAAAACAAACATTAAATAAATATGTTTTAAACAATATAATTTATTAAAACAAAAATTAAATAAATTTGGTTGAAACGATGATAATTAATTAAAATAAAATATCAATACATCAACGATATTTATCATCTGATAATTAGATTATATCTTAATCCGGATGTTTGTCTGGTTCTCCCAGATGAGGCTGTCTGAAGATATTTGTTTTCTGAAAAAAAATGCTCCTAACATTGATGCTTTTTGTTATTCTAAAGATGAGGAAACCCGACCTGCTTCTAATATTCCAAGTTATTAATGTATATTTAAAATAAGATTTTTTGCGGGGGTGGGGATGGAGACAAATGTAATAAAAATAAAACTGTTCATCCTCAGAATCTTCATAAAACTAGGTGTTAATCCAGATGTTTGTACTGCGTGTCAAAAAATAGTTCGACTGGTTCACTTTGTTTTTTGTTCTATTTTTTTTCGAGGAGTTCAATATTTAATAAATGAAAATGGACTTGAAACTCAACGTGTCTTATCTGGGAATGATGAGGAAGAACCAGAACCTGAACCTGCTGCTAGTCTTCCAGGTAAGTATATGTTTATGATTTTTCTTCCTCTGGTAGGGACGACTAAATTTAATAAATGTAAACATATTGATCTCCGGAGTTTTCATGCCATTAAAATACCTTTATATTCAACATAGATCGCTTATGTCAACGAATACTTAAATTTAAAGGAGATAACCAGCATCGACATAGCAAAAATAAGCATATTTTTCAAGTTATAATTTGGGACGCTGATTTATACAAGATTACGGTAACCGAATCCCGGACATTGCTGAAGCAGTTTACGAAAATGGGCAAAGTTAGTAATCCTTACCTGAATGAGGTTAGTCCCGGAAATTGCCGGAGTAGTAAAATAAAATACACGATAATAATAATATAATGATATAATAATATAACAATAAAATAATATAATAATAAAATAATATAATAATATAAAAATAACATAACATAGAAATACAATAATGTAATAATATAACGTTATAACAATATAACAATAAAATAATATAATAATATGACAAAAAAATAATACAATAATATACTAATATATCAATAAAATAATATAATAATATAATAACATAGCAATACTAAAATGTAATAATATAATAATATACAAATAAAATAATATAATAATATAATATTATATCAATAAAATAATGTAATTATATAATAATATAATTATATAACAATATAACAATCAAATAAGATAATAATATTATAATATGATAATATAACAAAACATATAATATCATAATATATTACCATAACAATATAATTATAAGAATATAATAATATAAAAATATAATAATACAACAATAAAACAATATAAAAATATACTAAGATGACAAAAAATTATATAATATTATAATAATATAATAATATAACAATAAAATAATATAATAATATAGCAAGATAATATTGAAATAATTTAATAACATAATAATATAATAATACAAATATATTACAATAAAATAATATAACAACATAATAATATAATAATACACAAGTTTAAAAATATAATATTAAACTATTATACTAATATAATAATATAGCAATATAACAATAAACAATTATAATAACATTATAAATAATATAAACATATAATATAACAATATAACAATATAACAATAAAATAATATAATCGTATGATAATATTATAATATAATATTGTAACAATATAACTGTGAAATAATAAAATAACATAATAATATAATAATATAAGAAGATAACAAGTAAAAAATGTAATAACCTAATAATATAATAATATAACAGTATGACAATGAAATAATATAAGAACACCTTAATATAATAATATAATAATAGAATAATATAATAACTGTACGCTCCGGCTGAAGATTGTCCTGGAAATGTCAACGACAACAAAAAGAAAGTGGATCAACGTCCTTAAAAGGTAACAATGTGAAGTACCAAAATTAATTTATTAATTAACGTACACAAAACATGAATGAAACTGTGTTAATTAATCAAAAATAAAAATTAAATAAACTTGTAATAAACGATGGTAAGTAATTAAAACTAAAATCAAATAAACTTGTTTAAAACGATTGTAATTAATTAAAACAAAAATAAAATAAAATTGCTTAAAACATTTGTAATTCATTAAAACCGAAATTACATTAACTTGTTTGAAAAGATGGAAAATAATTAAAAAAAATGTAATAAACTGGTTTGAAACCATGGAAATGAATTTAAACTAAAATTCAATAAACTTGTTTTAAACGAGTATAATTAATTAAAACACAAATTAAATAAACTTGTTTGACACGATGAAAATTAATTAAAACAAAAATTAAAAAAACTTGTTTGAAACGATGATAATAATTTAAAACAAACATTAAATAAACTTATTTAAAACGATGATAATTAATTGAACCAAAAATTAAATAAACCTGTTCGAAAGGATGATAATTAACTACAACAAAAATTAAATCAACTTGATTGAAACGATGATAGTTAATTAAAACAAAAATCAAACAAACTTGTTTGAAACTCTGATAATTATATTAAAACAAAAATTAAATAAACTTGTTGTAAACGGTGATAATTAATTAAAACAAAAATAAAATAAACTTGTTTGAAACGATAGTAATTCATTTAAAAAATTATATAAGTTTCTTTGAAACGATGATAATTAATTAAAACAAAAATTAGATAAACTTGTTTGAAACGATGATAATTAATTAAAACAAAAATTAAATAAACTTGTTTTAAACGATGGTAATTAATTAAAACAGAAATTAACTACATTATTAGAAACGACAGTAATTAATGAAAAAAAATAAATGAGCTTCTTTGAAAGGATGATAATTAATTAAAACAATTTAAATCAACTTTTTTGAAACGATGATAATTAATTAAAACAAAAATTAAATAAACTTTTTTGAAACGATGATAATTAAAAAAAAATTAAATAAACTTGTTTGAAACGATGGTAATTAATAAAAACAAACATTAAATAAATATGTTTTAAACAATATAATTTATTAAAACAAAAATTAAATAAATTTGGTTGAAACGATGATAATTAATTAAAATAAAATATCAATACATCAACGATATTTATCATCTGATAATTAGATTATATCTTAATCCGGATGTTTGTCTGGTTCTCCCAGATGAGGCTGTCTGAAGATATTGGTTTTCTGAAAAAAAATGCTCCTAACATTGATGCTTTTTGTTATTCTAAAGATGAGGAAACCCGACCTGCTTCTAATATTCCAAGTTATTAATGTATATTTAAAATAAGATTTTTTGCGGGGGTGGGGATGGAGACAAATGTAATAAAAATAAAACTGTTCATCCTCAGAATCTTCATAAAACTAGGTGTTAATCCAGATGTTTGTACTGCGTGTCAAAAAATAGTTCGACTGGTTCACTTTGTTTTTTGTTCTATTTTTTTTCGAGGAGTTCAATATTTAATAAATGAAAATGGACTTGAAACTCAACGTGTCTTATCTGGGAATGATGAGGAAGAACCAGAACCTGAACCTGCTGCTAGTCTTCCAGGTAAGTATATGTTTATGATTTTTCTTCTTCTGTTAGGGACGACTAAATTTAATAAATGTAAACATATTGATCTCCGGAGTTTTCATGCCATTAAAATACCGTTATATTCAACATAGATCGCTTATGTCAACGAATACTTAAATTTAAAGGAGATAACCAGCATCGACATAGCAAAAATAAGCATATTTTTCAAGTTATAATTTGGGACGCTGATTTAAACAAGATTACGGTAACCGAATCCCGGACATTGCTGAAGCAGTTTACGAAAATGGGCAAAGTTAGTAATCATTACCTGAATGAGGTTAGTCCCGGAAATTGCCGGAGTAGTAAAATAAAATACACGATAATAATAATATAATGATATAATAATATAACAATAAAATAATATAATAATAAAATAATATAATAATATAAAAATAACATAACATAGAAATACAATAATGTAATAATATAACGTTATAACAATATAACAATAAAATAATATAATAATATGACAAAAAAATAATACAATAATATACTAATATATCAATAAAAAAATATAATAATATAATAACATAGCAATACTAAAATGTAATAATATAATAATATACAAATAAAATAATATAATAATATAATATTATATCAATAAAATAATGTAATTATATAATAATATAATTATATAACAATATAACAATCAAATAAGATAATAATATTATAATATGATAATATAACAAAACATATAATAATATCATAATATATTACCATAACAATATAATTATAAGAATATAATAATATAAAAATATAATAATACAACAATAAAACAATATAAAAATATACTAAGATGACAAAAAATTATATAATATTATAATAATATAATAATATAACAATAAAATAATATAATAATATAGCAAGATAATATTGAAATAATTTAATAACATAATAATATAATAATACAAATATATTACAATAAAATAATATAACAACATAATAATATAATAATACACAAGTTTAAAAATATAATATTAAACTATTATACTAATAAAATAATATACCAATATAACAATAAACAATTATAATAACATTATAAATAATATAAACATATAATATAACAATATAACAATATAACAATAAAATAATATAATCGTATGATAATATTATAATATAATATTGTAACAATATAACTGTGAAATAATAAAATAACATAATAATATAATAATATAAGAATATAACAAGTAAAAAATGTAATAACCTAATAATATAATAATATAACAATATGACAATGAAATAATATAAGAACACCTTAATATAATAATATAATAATAGAATAATATAATAACTGTACGCTCCGGCTGAAGATTGTCCTGGAAATGTCAACGACAACAAAAAGAAAGTTGATCAACGTCCTTAAAAGGTAACAATGTGAAGTACCAAAATTAATTTATTAATTAACGTACACAAAACATGAATGAAACTGTGTTAATTAATCAAAAATAAAAATTAAATAAACTTGTAATAAACGATGGTAAGTAATTAAAACTAAAATCAAATAAACTTGTTTAAAACGATTGTAATTAATTAAAACAAAAATAAAATAAAATTGCTTAAAACATTTGTAATTCATTAAAACAGAAATTACATTAACTTGTTTGAAAAGATGGAAAATAATTAAAAAAAATGTAATAACCTGGTTTGAAACCATGGAAATGAATTTAAACTAAAATTCAATAAACTTGTTTTAAACGAGTATAATTAATTAAAACACAAATTAAATAAACTTGTTTGACACGATGAAAATTAATTAAAACAAAAATTAAAAAAACTTGTTTGAAACGATGATAATAATTTAAAACAAACATTAAATAAACTTATTTAAAACGATGATAATTAATTGAACCAAAAATTAAATAAACCTGTTCGAAAGGATGATAATTAACTACAACAAAAATTAAATCAACTTGATTGAAACGATGATAGTTAATTAAAACAAAAATCAAACAAACTTGTTTGAAACTATGATAATTATATTAAAACAAAAATTAAATAAACTTGTTGTAAACGGTGATAATTAATTAAAACAAAAATAAAATAAACTTGTTTGAAACGATAGTAATTCATTTAAAAAATTATATAAGTTTCTTTGAAACGATGATAATTAATTAAAACAAAAATTAGATAAACTTGTTTTAAACGATGATAATTAATTAAAACAAAAATTAAATAAACTTGTTTTAAACGATGGTAATTAATTAAAACAGAAATTAACTACATTATTAGAAACGACAGTAATTAATGAAAAAAAATAAATGAGCTTCTTTGAAAGGATGATAATTAATTAAAACAATTTAAATCAATTTTTTTGAAACGATGATAATTAATTAAAACAAAAATTAAATAAACTTTTTTGAAACGATGATAATTAAAAAAAAATTAAATAAACTTGTTTGAAACGATGGTAATTAATAAAAACAAACATTAAATAAATATGTTTTAAACAATATAATTTATTAAAACAAAAATTAAATAAATTTGGTTGAAACGATGATAATTAATTAAAATAAAATATCAATATCTCAACGATATTTATCATCTGATAATTAGATTATATCTTAATCCGGATGTTTGTCTGGTTCTCCCAGATGAGGCTGTCTGAAGATATTGGTTTTCTGAAAAAAAATGCTCCTAAAATTGATGCTTTTTGTTATTCTAAAGATGAGGAAACCCGACCTGCTTCTAATATTCCAAGTTATTAATGTATATTTAAAATAAGATTTTTTGCGGGGGTGGGGATGGAGACAAATGTAATAAAAATAAAACTGTTCATCCTCAGAATCTTCATAAAACTAGGTGTTAATCCAGATGTTTGTACTGCGTGTCAAAAAATAGTTCGACTGGTTCACTTTGTTTTTTGTTCTATTTTTTTTCGAGGAGTTCAATATTTAATGAATGAAAATGGACTTGAAACTCAACGTGTCTTATCTGGGAATGATGAGGAAGAACCAGAACCTGAACCTGCTGCTAGTCTTCCAGGTAAGTATATGTTTATGATTTTTCTTCTTCTGTTAGGGACGACTAAATTTAATAAATGTAAACATATTGATCTCCGGAGTTTTCATGCCATTAAAATACCGTTATATTCAACATAGATCGCTTATGTCAACGAATACTTAAATTTAAAGGAGATAACCAGCATCGACATAGCAAAAATAAGCATATTTTTCAAGTTATAATTTGGGACGCTGATTTATACAAGATTACGGTAACCGAATCCCGGACATTGCCGAAGCAGTTTACGAAAATGGGCAAAGTTAGTAATCATTACCTGAATGAGGTTAGTCCCGGAAATTGCCGGAGTAGTAAAATAAAATACACGATAATAATAATATAATGATATAATAATATAACAATAAAATAATATAATAATAAAATAATATAATAATATAAAAATAACATAACATAGAAATACAATAATGTAATAATATAACGTTATAACAATATAACAATAAAATAATATAATATGACATAAAATAATACAATAATATACTAATATATCAATAAAAAAATATAATAATATAATAACATAGCAATACTAAAATGTAATAATATAATAATATACAAATAAAATAATATAATAATATAATATTATATCAATAAAATAATGTAATTATATAATAATATAATTATATAACAATATAACAATCAAATAAGATAATAATATTATAATATGATAATATAACAAAACATATAATAATATCATAATATATTACCATAACAATATAATTATAAGAATATAATAATATAAAAATATAATAATACAGCAATGAAACAATATAAAAATATACTAAGATGACAAAAAATTATATAATATTATAATAATATAATAATATAACAATAAAATAAAATAATAATATAGCAAGATAATATTGAAATCATTTAATAACATAATAATATAATAATACAAATATATTACAATAAAATAATATAACAACATAATAATATAATAATACACAAGTTTAAAAATATAATATTAAACTATTATACTAATATAATAATATAGCAATATAACAATAAACAATTATAATAACATTATAAATAATATAAACATATAATATAACAATATAACAATATAACAATAAAATAATATAATCGTATGATAATATTATAATATAATATTGTAACAATATAACTGTGAAATAATAAAATAACATAATAATATAATAATATAAGAATTTAACAAGTAAAAAATGTAATAACCTAATAATATAATAATATAACAATATGACAATGAAATAATATAAGAACACCTTAATATAATAATAGAATAATATAATAACTGTACGCTCCGGCTGAAGATTGTCCTGGAAATGTCAACGACAACAAAAAGAAAGTTGATCAACGTCCTTAAAAGGTAACAATGTGAAGTACCAAAATTAATTTATTAATTAACGTACACAAAACATGAATGAAACTGTGTTAATTAATCAAAAATAAAAATTAAATAAACTTGTAATAAACGATGGTAAGTAATTAAAACTAAAATCAAATAAACTTGTTTAAAACGATTGTAATTAATTAAAACAAAAATAAAATAAAATTGCTTAAAACATTTGTAATTCATTAAAACAGAAATTACATTAACTTGTTTGAAAAGATGGAAAATAATTAAAAAAATGTAATAAACTGGTTTGAAACCATGGAAATGAATTTAAACTAAAATTCAATAAACTTGTTTTAAACGAGTATAATTAATTAAAACACAAATTAAATAAACTTGTTTGACACGATGAAAATTAATTAAAACAAAAATTAAAAAAACTTGTTTGAAACGATGATAATAATTTAAAACAAACATTAAATAAACTTATTTAAAACGATGATAATTAATTGAACCAAAAATTAAATAAACCTGTTCGAAAGGATGATAATTAACTACAACAAAAATTAAATCAACTTGATTGAAACGATGATAGTTAATTAAAACAAAAATCAAACAAACTTGTTTGAAACTATGATAATTATATTAAAACAAAAATTAAATAAACTTGTTGTAAACGGTGATAATTAATTAAAACAAAAATAAAATAAACTTGTTTGAAACGATAGTAATTCATTTAAAAAATTATATAAGTTTCTTTGAAACGATGATAATTAATTAAAACAAAAATTAGATAAACTTGTTTGAAACGATGATAATTAATTAAAACAAAAATTAAATAAACTTGTTTTAAACGATGGTAATTAATTAAAACAGAAATTAACTACATTATTAGAAACGACAGTAATTAATGAAAAAAAATAAATGAGCTTCTTTGAAAGGATGATAATTAATTAAAACAATTTAAATCAACTTTTTTGAAACGATGATAATTAATTAAAACAAAAATTAAATAAACTTTTTTGAAACGATGATAATTAAAAAAAAATTAAATAAACTTGTTTGAAACGATGGTAATTAATAAAAACAAACATTAAATAAATATGTTTTAAACAATATAATTTATTAAAACAAAAATTAAATAAATTTGGTTGAAACGATGATAATTAATTAAAATAAAATATCAATATCTCAACGATATTTATCATCTGATAATTAGATTATATCTTAATCCGGATGTTTGTCTGGTTCTCCCAGATGAGGCTGTCTGAAGATATTGGTTTTCTGAAAAAAAATGCTCCTAACATTGATGCTTTTTGTTATTCTAAAGATGAGGAAACCCGACCTGCTTCTAATATTCCAAGTTATTAATGTATATTTAAAATAAGATTTTTTGCGGGGGTGGGGATGGAGACAAATGTAATAAAAATAAAACTGTTCATCCTCAGAATCTTCATAAAACTAGGTGTTAATCCAGATGTTTGTACTGCGTGTCAAAAAATAGTTCGACTGGTTCACTTTGTTTTTTGTTCTATTTTTTTTCGAGGAGTTCAATATTTAATAAATGAAAATGGACTTGAAACTCAACGTGTCTTATCTGGGAATGATGAGGAAGAACCAGAACCTGAACCTGCTGCTAGTCTTCCAGGTAAGTATATGTTTATGATTTTTCTTCTTCTGTTAGGGACGACTAAATTTAATAAATGTAAACATATTGATCTCCGGAGTTTTCATGCCATTAAAATACCGTTATATTCAACATAGATCGCTTATGTCAACGAATACTTAAATTTAAAGGAGATAACCAGCATCGACATAGCAAAAATAGGCATATTTTTCAAGTTATAATTTGGGACGCTGATTTATACAAGATTACGGTAACCGAATCCCGGACATTGCCGAAGCAGTTTACGAAAATGGGCAAAGTTAGTAATCATTACCTGAATGAGGTTAGTCCCGGAAATTGCCGGAGTAGTAAAATAAAATACACGATACTAATAATATAATGATATAATAATATAACAATAAAATAATATAATAATAAAATAATATAATAATATAAAAATAACATAACATAGAAATACAATAATGTAATAATATAACGTTATAACAATATAACAATAAAATAATATAATAATATGACAAAAAAATAATACAATAATATACTAATATATCAATAAAAAAATATAATAATATAATAACATAGCAATACTAAAATGTAATAATATAATAATATACAAATAAAATAATATAATAATATAATATTATATCAATAAAATAATGTAATTATATAATAATATAATTATATAACAATATAACAATCAAATAAGATAATAATATTATAATATGATAATATAACAAAACATATAATAATATCATAATATATTACCATAACAATATAATTATAAGAATATAATAATATAAAAATATAATAATACAACAATAAAACAATATAAAAATATACTAAGATGACAAAAAATTATATAATATTATAATAATATAATAATATAACAATAAAATAATATAATAATATAGCAAGATAATATTGAAATAATTTAATAACATAATAATATAATAATACAAATATATTACAATCAAATAATATAACAACATAATAATATAATAATACACAAGTTTAAAAATATAATATTAAACTATTATACTAATATAATAATATAGCAATATAACAATAAACAATTATAATAACATTATAAATAATATAAACATATAATATAACAATATAACAATATAACAATAAAATAATATAATCGTATGATAATATTATAATATAATATTGTAACAATATAACTGTGAAATAATAAAATAACATAATAATATAATAATATAAGAATATAACAAGTAAAAAATGTAATAACCTAATAATATAATAATATAACAATATGACAATGAAATAATATAAGAACACCTTAATATAATAATATAATAATAGAATAATATAATAACTGTACGCTCCGGCTGAAGATTGTCCTGGAAATGTCAACGACAACAAAAAGAAAGTTGATCAACGTCCTTAAAAGGTAACAATGTGAAGTACCAAAATTAATTTATTAATTAACGTACACAAAACATGAATGAAACTGTGTTAATTAATCAAAAATAAAAATTAAATAAACTTGTAATAAACGATGGTAAGTAATTAAAACTAAAATCAAATAAACTTGTTTAAAACGATTGTAATTAATTAAAACAAAAATAAAATAAAATTGCTTAAAACATTTGTAATTCATTAAAACAGAAATTACATTAACTTGTTTGAAAAGATGGAAAATAATTAAAAAAATGTAATAAACTGGTTTGAAACCATGGAAATGAATTTAAACTAAAATTCAATAAACTTGTTTTAAACGAGTATAATTAATTAAAACACAAATTAAATAAACTTGTTTGACACGATGAAAATTAATTAAAACAAAAATTAAAAAAACTTGTTTGAAACGATGATAATAATTTAAAACAAACATTAAATAAACTTATTTAAAACGATGATAATTAATTGAACCAAAAATTAAATAAACCTGTTCGAAAGGATGATAATTAACTACAACAAAAATTAAATCAACTTGATTGAAACGATGATAGTTAATTAAAACAAAAATCAAACAAACTTGTTTGAAACTATGATAATTATATTAAAACAAAAATTAAATAAACTTGTTGTAAACGGTGATAATTAATTAAAACAAAAATAAAATAAACTTGTTTGAAACGATAGTAATTCATTTAAAAAATTATATAAGTTTCTTTGAAACGATGATAATTAATTAAAACAAAAATTAGATAAACTTGTTTGAAACGATGATAATTAATTAAAACAAAAATTAAATAAACTTGTTTTAAACGATGGTAATTAATTAAAACAGAAATTAACTACATTATTAGAAACGACAGTAATTAATGAAAAAAAATAAATGAGCTTCTTTGAAAGGATGATAATTAATTAAAACAATTTAAATCAACTTTTTTGAAACGATGATAATTAATTAAAACAAAAATTAAATAAACTTTTTTGAAACGATGATAATTAAAAAAAAATTAAATAAACTTGTTTGAAACGATGGTAATTAATAAAAACAAACATTAAATAAATATGTTTTAAACAATATAATTTATTAAAACAAAAATTAAATAAATTTGGTTGAAACGATGATAATTAATTAAAATAAAATATCAATACATCAACGATATTTATCATCTGATAATTAGATTATATCTTAATCCGGATGTTTGTCTGGTTCTCCCAGATGAGGCTGTCTGAAGATATTGGTTTTCTGAAAAAAAATGCTCCTAACATTGATGCTTTTTGTTATTCTAAAGATGAGGAAACCCGACCTGCTTCTAATATTCCAAGTTATTAATGTATATTTAAAATAAGATTTTTTGCGGGGGTGGGGATGGAGACAAATGTAATAAAAATAAAACTGTTCATCCTCAGAATCTTCATAAAACTAGGTGTTAATCCAGATGTTTGTACTGCGTGTCAAAAAATAGTTCGACTGGTTCACTTTGTTTTTTGTTCTATTTTTTTTCGAGGAGTTCAATATTTAATAAATGAAAATGGACTTGAAACTCAACGTCGCTCATCTGGGAATGATGAGGAAGAACCAGAACCTGAACCTGCTTCTAGTCTTCCAGGTAAGTTAATGTTTATGAATTTCTTTTCTTCTGTTAGGGGAGGATTAAATTTAATAAATGTAAACATATCGATCTCCGGAGTTTTCATGCCATTAAAATACCGTTATATTCAACATAGATCGCTTATGTCAACGAATACTAAAATTTAAAGGAGATAACCAGCATCGAAATAGCAAAAATAAGCATATATTTAAAGTTATAATTTGGGACGCTGATTTATACAAGATTACCGTAACCGAGTCCCGGACATTGCCGAAGTAGTTTATGACAAGGAGCAAAGTTAGTAATCATTACCTGAATGAGGTTAGTCCCGGAAATTGCCGGAGTAGTAAAATAAAATACACGATAATAGTAATAGAATAATATAATAATATAACAATATAATAATAAAATAATATAATAATAAAATAATATAATAATATAAAAATATCATAACATAGCAATACAATAATGTAATAATATAACGTTATAACTATATAACAATAAAATAATATAATAATATAACAAAAAAATAATATAATAATATACTAATATATCAATAAAACATTATAATAATATAATAACATAGAAATACTCTAATGTAATAATATAATAATATACAAATAAAATAATGTAATAGTATATTATTATATAAATAAAATAATGTAATTATATGAGAATATATAATTATATAACAATATAACATTAAAATAAGATAATAATATTATAATATGATAATATAACAAAACATATAATAATATCATAATATATTACTTTAACAATATAATAATTAGAATCTAATAATATAAAAATATAATAATACAACAATAAAACAATGTAAAATATACTAATATGACAATGAAATAATATAATAATATAATAATATAACAATGAAATAATACAATAATATAGTAAGATAATATTGAAAAAATGTAATAACATAATAATATAATAATACAAATATATTACAATAAAATAATATAACAACATAATGATATAATAATACACTAGTCTAACAATATAATATTAAAATATTATACTAATATAATAATATAATAATATAACAATAAATTATTATAATAACATTATAAATAATATGAACATATAATATAACAATATAACAATATAACAATATAACAATAAAATACTATAATCACATAATAATACAACAATATAATATTGTAACAATATAACTATGAAATAATAAAATAACATAATAATATAAGAATATAACAATATAACAAGTAAAAAATATAATAACCTAATAATATAATAATATAACAATATGACAATGACATAATATAAGAACACCTTAATATAATAATATAATAATAGAATAATATAATAACTGCAAGCGCCGGCTGAAGATCGTCCTGGAAATGTCAACGACAAGAAAAAGAAAGTTGATCTACGTACTTGAAAGATAACAATGTTAAGTAACAAAATTAATTTATTAATTAACGTACACAAAACATGAATGAAACTGTGTTAATTAATCAAAAATAAAAATTAAATAAACTTGTAATAAACGATGGTAAGTAATTACAACTCAAATCAAATAAACTTGTTTGAAACGATTGTAATTAATAAAACAGGAATAAAATAAAATTGCTTAAAACATTTGTAATTCATTAAAACAAAAATTACATAAACTTGTTTGAAATAATGGAAAATAATTTTAAAAAATATAATAAACAGGTTTGAACCATGAAAATGAATTTAAACTAAAATTCAATAAACATGTTTGAAACGATGACAATTAATTAAAACACAAATTAAATTAACTTGTTTGACACGATGAAAATTAATTAAAACAAAAATTAAAAAACTTGTTCGAAATGATGATAATAATAAAAAAAAACATTAAATGAACTTGTTTTAAATGATGATAATTAATTAAGACAAAAATTAAATAAACTTATTGTAAATGATGATAATTAATTAAAACAAAAATTAAATTAACTTGTTTTAAATGATGATAATTAATAAAAACCAAAAATTAAATAAACTTGTTTTAAATGATGATAATTAATTAAAACAAAAATTAAATAAATTTGTTTAAAACGATGGTAATTAATTAAAACAAAATGAAAGAAACTTGGTGTAAACGATGATTATTAATTGAAACAAAAATTCAATAATTTGCTTGAAACGATTATAATTAATTAAAACAAAAATTGAATAAAAGTGTTTGAAACGATTTTAATTACTCAACAAAATTAAATACAAGTGTTTGAAACGATGATAATTAATTAAAACAAAAATTAAATAAACTTGTTTGAAACAAGTTTAATAATTTCAAACAAAAATTTAATATAATTGTTTGAAACTATTATAATGAAAACAAATTTAAATTAATAAGTTTGAAACGATGATAATTAATTGATCTAATTTTTGTAAACGATGATAATTAATTAAAACAATAGTTAAACTTGTTTGAAACGATGTTAATCAATGAAAGTAAAAATTAAATAAACATCTTTAAAGCGATGATAATTAAAACAAAAAAAAAATTAAATAAACTTGTTTGAAACGATTTTAATCATCTAAAACAAAAAGTAAATAAGCTTGTATGTAACGATGATTATTAATAAACAAAAATTAAATAAACTTGGTTGAAACGATGATAATTAATTTAAACACAAATTAAGGAAACTTGTTTGAAACGATGATTTTTTATTAAAACAAAAATCATAAAATTTGTTTTTAACGGTGATAATTAATAATAAAAAAAAAGGTAATAAACATGTTTGAAACGTGTTTAACAAATTAAAACAAAAACTAATAAACGTGTCTGAACTTGTCTGAAACGATGATAATTAATTAAAACAAAAATGTAATAAACTTGTTTGAAACGATGGTAATCAATTAAAACAAAAATGAAATAATCTTGTTTGAAACGATGATAATTAATTCAAACAAAAATTAATAAACTTATTTTAAACGATGATAATTAATTCAAACAAATATTAAATAAACTTGTTTGAAACGATCTAAATCAATTAAAATGAAAATTAAATAAACTTTGATAATTAATTAAAACAAAAATAAAATGAACACCTTTGAAACCATGATAATTAATTAAAACAAAAATTTAATATAAGTGTTTGAAACGATGATAATTGATTGAAACAAAAATTAAATAAACTTGTTTTAAATGATGATAATTTATTAAAACTAAAATTAAATAAACTTGTTTTAAACGATGATAATCAATTAAAAAAAAATCAAATACATTTGTTTGGAAGATAGTAATTAATTAAAACAAAATTAAAGAAACTTGTTTGAAATGATTCTTATTAATTTAAACAAAAATTAAATAAATTGTTTGAAACGATCTTAATTAATTGAACAAAAATTAAATAGAAGTGTTTGAAAGGATAATAATTAATCGAAACAAAAATAAAATAAAAGTGTTTGAAACGATGATAATAATAACAAAAAATTAAATAAACTTGCTTGAAACAAGTTTAATACATGCAAACAAAAATTAAAAATAATTATTTGAAACGATGATAATTAAAACATATATAAATAAATTACTTTGAAACGATGATAATTAATTAAAACAAAAATTACACTAATTGTTTTAAACAATGATAATTAATTAAAACAACATTTAAGTAAACTTTTTGAAACGATGTTTATCAATTAAAGAAAACATTAAATAATTTGAAACGATGATAATTAATACAAACAAAAAATAAATAAACTTGTTTTAAACGATTTTAATCAATTAAAAAAATAAAAAATAAACTTGTATGAAACGATGGTAATTAATTAAAACAAAAATTAAATACACTTGTTTTAAACGATGATAAATGAGTAAAACAAAAATTTTATAAAATTGTTTGAAACGATGATTATTAATTAAAATACAAATTTTAAAATTTGTTTGAAACGATGATAAATAATTAAGAAAGATTTAATAAACTTGTTTGAAACGTTGTTACCCAATTAAAACAAAAATTAAATAAACGTGTTTTAAACGATGAAAATTAATTAAAACAGAAATTAAATAAACTTGTTTGAAACTATGTCAGTCAATTAAAACTAACATTATAAAAACTTTTCAAAAACGATGATCATTAATTAAGACAAAAATAAAATAAACTATTTAGAAACGATGATAATTATTGAAAACAAATATTAAATAAACTTGTTTGAAACTATGTTAATCATTTAAAACAAAAATTAACTAAACTGTTTTGAAACGATGATAATTAATTAAATCAAAAAGTAAATAAACTTGTATTAAACGATGGTAATTAATTCAAACAAAAATTAAATAAACATGTTTGAAACGATGATAATTAATTAAAACAAAAATTAAATAAACTTGTTTGAAACGATGGTAATTAATTAAAACATAAATTAAATAAACTTATTTGAAACGATGATAATTAATACAAACAAAAATTAAATAAACTTGTTTTAAACGATTTTAATTAATTTAAACAAACAAATAAATAAAGTTGTATGAAACGATGAATATTAATAAAAACGAAGATTTAATAAACTTGTTTGAAAGGATGATATTAATTTAAAAAAAAATGAACTTGTTTGAAACGATGATTATTAATTAAAGCAAAAATTTTGAAATTTGTTTAAAACGATGATAATTAATTAAAAAGATTTAACAAAAACTTGTTTGAAACGTTGTAAACCAATTAAAACAAAAATTAAATAAACTTATTTGAAACGATGATAATTAATTAAAACAAAAATAAAATAAACATGTTCGAAACTATGACAATAAATTAAAACAAAACTTAAGATGATTGTTTTAAACGATGATAATAAATTAAAACGAAAATTAAATAAACTTGGTTGATACGATGTTAATCAATTAAAACAAAAATTAAATAAACTTGTTTGAAACGATGATAATTAATTAAAAAAATGTAATATAATTGTTTTTAACGATTATAATTAATGAAAACAAAAATTAAATAAACATGTTTGAAACGATGATAATTAATTTAAACAAAAATGTAATATAATTGTTTGAAACGATGATAATTAATTAAAACAAAAATTAAATAAACTTGTTCGAAACGATGATAATTAATTAAAACAAAAATCAAATAAACTTGTTTGAAACGATGGTAATTAATTAAGACAAAAATTAAATAATGTTGTTTGGGAGGATGTAATTAATTAAAACAAAATAATAGAATTTTTTTTTAAACGATGATAATTAATTAAAACAAAAATTAAATAAACTTGTTTGAAACGATGGTAATTTATTAAAACAAAAAATCAATACACCTCCGATATTTATCATCTGATAATTAGATCAGGTCTTAATCCGGATGTTTGTCTGAGTCTCCCAGATGAGGCTGTCTGAAGATATTGGTTATACTTAAACAAAATGCTCTAAACATTGATGCTTTTTGTTATTCTAAGGATGAGGAAACGCGACCTTCTTCTAATATTCCAAGTTATTAATTAATATTTAAGTAAGATTTTTTGCGGGGATGGGGATGGAGACAATTGTAATAAAAATAAAACTGGTCATCCCCAGAATCTTAATAAAACTAGGTGTTATTCCGGATGTTTGTACTGTGTGTCCCAAAATAGTTCGGCTAGTTCACTTTGTTTGCTATTCTATTTTTTCAAGGAGTTCAATATTTAATGAATGAAAATAGACTAGAAACTCAACGTGTCTTATCTGGGAATGATGAGGAAGAACCAGAACCTGAACCTGCTTCTAGTCTTCCAGGTAAGTTAATGTTTATGATTTTTTTTTCTTTTGTAAGGGACGATTAAATTTAATAAAAGTAAACAGGTTGATCTCCAGAGTTTTCACGCCATAAAAATACCGTTATATTCAACATAGGTCGCTTATGTCAACGAATACTTAAATTTAAAGGAGATAACCGGCACATAAATAGAAAAATAAGCATATTTTCACGTGATAATTAATCACAACAAAAAATGTTATAAACTTGTTTGAAACGATGATAATTAATTAAAGCAGAAATTAAATAACTTGTTTGAAACGATGTTAATCAATTAAAACAAAAATTAAATGAACTTGTTTGAGACGATGATAATTACGTAAAACAAAAATTAAATAAACTTGTTTGAAACGATGATAATTAATTAAAACCAAAATTAATCAAACTTATTTGAAACGATGATAATTAATTAAAACCAAAATTAAATAAACTTGTTTGAAACGATAATAATTATTTAAAAAAAAAATTAAATACACTTGTTTGAAATTATGATAATTCATTAAAACAAAAATAAAATAAACTTGTGTGAAACGATAGTAATTCATTTAAAAAATTAAATAAGTTTCTTTGAAACGAGTAAATATACTTGTTTGAATACATGGTAATTAATTAAAACAAAAATTTAACAAACTCATTTGAAACGATGATAATTAATTAAAACAAAAATTAAATAAACTTGTTTTAAACGATGATAATTAATTAAAACAAAAATTTTCTGTTATTGTTTGAAACGATGATAATTAATCAAAGACGAAATTTAATAACTTGTTTGGAACGATGTTTATCAATTAAAACAAAAATTAAATAAACTTGTTTGAAACGATGATAATTACGTAAAACAAAAATTTAATACACTTGTTTGAAACGATGATAATTAATTAAAACAAAAATTAAATAAACTTGTTCGAAACGATGATAATTAATTAAAACAAACATGTTATATAATTGTTTGAAACAATGATAATTAATTAAAACAAAAATTAAATAAACTTGTTTGAAACGATGATTATTAAATAAAACAAAAATTAAATAAACTTCTTCGAAACGATGATAATTAAAACAAACTTAAATAAACTTGTTTGAAACGATGATAATTAGTTAAAACATAAATTAAATAATTGTTTGAAACGATGATAATTTATCAAAACTAAAATTAAATAAACTTGTTTGAAACGATTATAATTAATTAAAACAAAAATTAAATAAACTTGTTTGAAACGATGATAATTAGTTAAAAGAAAAATTAAATGAACTTGTTCGAAACGATGATAATTAATTCAAACAAAAAATCCATACACCTCCGATATTTATCATCTACTAATTAGATTATTTCTTAAGTCGGATGATAATTAATTAAAAAAAACATTAAACAGACTTATTTGAAACGATGATTATTAATTAAAACAAAAATTAAATACACTTTTCGAAACGATGATAATAAATTAAAACAAAACTTAAACAAACTTATTTGAAACGATGATAATTAATTGAAACAAAAATTAAATAAACTTGTTTTAAACGATGGTAATTAATTCAAACAAAAATTAAATAAACTTGTTTGAAACGATGATAATTAATTAAAACAAAAATTAAATGAACTTATTTGAAACGATGATAATTAATTCAAACAAATATTAAATAAACTTGTTTGAAACGATGATAATTAATTAAAACAAAAATTAAACAAACTTATTTGAAACGATGATAATTAATTCAAACAAAAATCCATACACCTCCGATATTTATCATCTGATAATTAGATTATATCTTAATTCGGATGTTTTCTGGTTCTCCCAGATGAGGCTGTCTGAAGATATCGGTTTCCTTAAACAAAATGCTCTTAACATTGATGCTTTTTGTTATTCTAAGGATGAGGAAACCCGACCTGCTTCTAATATTCCAAGTTAATTATTAATATTTAAATAAGATTTTTTGCTGGGATGGGGATGGAAACAATTGTAATAAAAATAAAACTGGTTATCCCCAGAATCTTCATTAAAATAGTTGTTAATCCAGATGTTTGTACTGCGTGTCCGAAAATAGTTCGACTGGTTCTCTTTGTTTGCTATTCTATTTTTCGAGGAGTTCAATATTTAATGAATGAAAATGGACTAGAAACTCAACGTGTCTTATCTGGTAAGGATGAGGTAGAATCCGAACCTGAACCTGCATCTAGTATTCCAGGTAAGATAATGTTTATGAAGTTTTTTTTCTACTGTTAGGGGAAGGTTAATTTAAATGAAAATAAAAATATTGAATTCCGGAGTTTTCATGCCATTAAAATACCGTTATATTCAACATAGGTCGTTTATGTCAACGAATACTTAAATTTAAAGGAGATAACCAGCATAGAAATAGAAAAATAAGCATATTTTTCAAGTTATAATTTGGGACGCTGAAAAAATCAGTAGAGCAATGAAAAAATATAAAATGAAAAAAAAAATGATTACAGGATTACTGTAGCCGCGTCCCGGAAATTGCCGAAGAAGTTTACGAAAAGGAGCAATGTTGGCGATCATTAGCTGAATTAGGTTAGCCTCGGAAATTGCCGGAGCAATATAATAAAATACACGAAAATAATAATATAATAATATAACAATAAAATAACATAATAATATAATAATATAACAAAATACACCTAACATTGATGCTTTTTCTTATTCTAAGGATGAGGAAACCCGATCTGTTTCTAATATTCCAAGTTATTAATTAATATTTAAAATAAGATTTTTGCGGGGTGGGGATGGAAACAATTTCAATAAAAATAAAACTGGTCATTCTCAGAATCTTCCTAAAACTAGGTGTTAATCCAGATGTTTGTACTGCGTGTCAAAATATAGTTCGACTGGTTCACTTTGATTTTTGTTCTATTTTTTTTCGAGGAGTTCAATATTTAATGAATGAAAATGGACTTGAAACTCAACGTCGCTCATCTGGGAATGATGAGGAAGAACCAGAACCTGAACCTGCTTCTACTATTCCAGGTAAGTTAATGTTTATGAAAAAAAATTTTCTTTTGTTAGGGGAGGGTTAATTTTAATAAATGAAAACATATTGGTCTCCGGAGTTTTCATGCCATTAAAATACCTTTATATTCAACATAGATCGCTTATGTCAACGAATACTTAAATTTAAAGGAGATAACCAGCATAGAAATGGAAAAATAAGCATATTTTTCAAGTTATAATTTGGGACGCTGAAATAATCAGTAGAAAAAATATAAAATGAAAAAAAAAAATGATTACAGGATTACTGCAGCCGAGTCCCGGGCATTGTCGAAGCAGTTTACGAAAAGGAGCAAAGTTAGCGATCATTACCTGAATTAGGTTAGTCCGGGAAATCGCCGAAGAAGTCAAATAAATTACACGAAAATAATTGTATAATAATACAAACATAAGATAATATAATAATATAATAATATAACAATATAACAATAAAATAATATAATAATATATCAAAAAAATAATATAATAATATGAATATAAAAAATATAATAATATAATAGTATAACTATAAAATAATATAATAATATAATGATATAATAACATAGCAATACAAAAATATAATAATATAATAATATAACAATTTAACAATGAAATAATATAATAATATAAAAATATCATAATATACCAATATAATAATGTAATAATATAATAATAATATAACAATATAACAATAAAATAAGAAAATATAATAATATAATAACATAAAAAATAGTATAATAATATGATGATATATTAATATAACAATGTAATTGTATTAGAATATAATAATATGATAATAAAAAATATAATAATATAACAATAAAAAATATAGTATTATAATAATATAACAATCAAATTAGTATAATAATATAATAATATAACAATAAAATAATAGAATAAGATAATAAGATGATAAAAACATGTAATAATATAATAATATAAAAATATAAATATATTACAATAAAATAATATCACAACATAATCATATAATAATATAATAATACCAAGTATAACAATATAACAATAAAACATTATACTAATATAAAATATTATAATATGACAATAAATTAATATAATAACATAATAATATAAACGTATAACATAATAATATTACAATATGAAAATAAAATTATATAATAACATAATAATATAATAATATAATATTATAAAAATATAACAATAAAATAATAAAATAAAATAAAATATAATAATATAATAATACAATAATATGACATTAGAACAAGTAAAAGACATAATAACATAATAATATAATAATATAACAATATGACAATAAAACATTTAATAACACATTAATATAATACTATAATAATACCATAATATAATACCTTCAAGCGTCGGGTGAAGATCGTCCTGGAAATGTCAACAACAAGAAAAAAACAAGTTAATCAACGTAGTTGAAAGATAACAATGTTAAGTACCCAAATTAATTTATTAATTAATGTACACAAAACATGAATGAAACTATGTTAATAAATAAACAACAATAATTAAATAAACTTCTTTGAAACGATGGTAAGTAATTAAAACAAAAATTAAATAAACTTGTTTGACACGATTGTAATTAATTAAAACAAAAATTAAATAAACTCGTTTGAAACAATTGTAATTAATTAAAAGAAAATTTTAATAACTTCTTTGAGACGATGGTAATTAATTAAAAAATGAAATAAACTGGGTGGAAACAATGGAAATGAATTAAAACTAAATAAACTTGTTTGAAAAGATAGTAATTCATTAAACAAAATTAAATAAATGTGTTTGAAATGATGGTAATTAATTAAAACAAAAATTAAACAAACTTGTTTGAAACGATGATAATTAATTAAATAAATTAAATAAACTTGTTTTTAACGCTGATAATTAATTAAAATAAAAATTAAATAAACTTGTTTGAAAAGATAGTAATTCATTATACAAAATTAAATAAACGTGTTTGAAATGATGGTAATTAATTAAAACAAACATTAAACAAACTTGTTTGAAACGATGATAATTAATTGAATAAATTAAATAAACTTGTTTTTAACGCTGATAATTAATTAAAATAAAAATTAAATAAACTTGTTTGAAAAGATAGTAATTCATTGTACAAAATTAAATAAACGTGTTTGAAATGATGGTAATTAATTAAAACAAGAATTAAATAAACTTGTTTGAAACGATGATAATTAATTAAATAAATTAAATAAACTTGTTTTTAACGCTGATAATTAATTAAAATAAAAATTAAATAAACTTGTTTGAAACAATGATAATTAATTGAAACAAAAATTAAATAAACTTCTTAGAAACGATGATAATTAATTAAAATATAATAATACAAAAAGATAACAATAAAATAATATAATAGTATAATAATATAACAATAAAATAATATAATCATATATTATAACAATGAAATAATATAATAATATAATAATATAATAAAATAATATAATAATATAATAACATAACAATATAATAATGTAATAATATAATAATATCATAATATAACAATATAATAATGTAACAATATAATAATATAATAATATAACAAGGTAACAATAAAATAAGGTAATAATATAATAATATAATAATATTACAAAAAATAATATAATAATAGCATAATATAATAATATAACAATATAATTATATAAGAATATAATAATATAACAATATAAAAATATAATAATATAACAATAAAATGATACAATAATATAATAATATAACGATAAAATAATATAATCTATATATATAAATGTAATTTTTGGTGCGTTTATAATATATAGAACCATATTTCTACATTACCAATTTAATTGAAATTTTCAGAAAATCTATTTTTAAAGTCCAAGAATATTTGCATGTTATTAAAATAATTTAACATTGCGAATTATAAAAATATTAAATTATAAATGAAAATATTTTTCGTAACTGCGAGATTGTCCCCATTTCATTTCCGGTAGAAATGAGCCTTTCACTTATTGAGATAAGTATTATTTGTATTAATTTTTATGATACTCACGCAGCGAGTGATCCGTGCTGAAATAATAATGTTATTATTTTAAAAGCCATTCTTAACATGGGGAGGGGAGGGTGTTTTGTACCTATTCTGTACTTTAACCTTACAATTGAATAAAAAAAACATATCGTTAAACTTTAATTAACCGTGGAAATACGATTTAAAAAATAGCGTGTCACTCTCTACATTTTTTCCTTTTAAAGAGTAAAACTTTTCTTATTCATGAAAAGAGTTAAGCCTACGTAAATAAATAAATAAATAAATGTTTGTACACGTGACAAATTATTAATAAATGGTTTAGTTACTTTTTTTTTTAAATTATTTATGAAAAGAGTTAACGTAAATAATCTTTGTAAAAGTAAGTGCGAAAGTACCGTAGTTGTACTCCCATGCGTAATTTCTTTACTTATAGGTTTTTGGATTTTTTTTTCACTGGATTATTATTTATTGGATACTAATTAAACAGATTATTAAAAATTTTTTTTAAAGAAATCATTATTTCGACATTTGAAAGTGGTGCTCACTTTTTAGTTACAACGTTCTGATAAATCAGTCACCCATTTTGTAAGCAATAAAAACGCGGTATACCAAAACCATAGAAAGTAAAAATAATATGAGTCTCTACCGTATTTGTAAGTCAGAAATATATTTGTTTCTCAGAGAAAAAAAAATAGATTGAACATGACTTTGTTATTGTTTTTATGAAAATAAATGTTTCGAGTTTAAAAAAATTTTTTTTTTTTTTTACTTATTTAGCTAAAAGTCAGTTTGTGGGTGTTTTTTTATTTTAAATAATTTGTTTTTATGAAAGGTGAGGGGTTTTTTTTCAAAACTTTTGGTTTTTTAAAAATTTTTTAAGTATTATAAATTTCACTAACATGCTAGAGAAATGTTGATGCTAATGCAGAGAGTGATCCGCGCTATTATTTAAATCGTATTTCCACGTTTAATTAAAGTTTTATGATATGCTTTTTTTATTCAATTGTAAGGTTTAAGTACAGAATAGGTACAAAATACCCTCCCCTCCCCATGTTAAGAATGGCTTTTAAAATAATAACATTATTATTTCAGCACGGATCACTCTCTGCATGAGTACCGAAATGTTTAATAATTTGGTATTTTTTTAGATTTGGTCCACCTCCACAATTTCTTTTAAATGACGACATTTATAGGATTTCGAGTATGCTGAATACGGAAATCGCATTGAAATTTTGCGGAAATCAGTAGTTATCAAGATATAAAAAGTTATATTATGCATTGTATTCTTTGGTGGCCATCTTTTTACGCGCGCACGCGCCATAAACAAATGCACGCGCGTAAAAAAGATGGCCGCCAAAGATTACAATGCATAATACAACTTTTTATATCTTGATAACTATTTATTTCTGCAAATTTTTAAATGCGATTTTCGTATTCAGCATAGTCGAAAACCATTACAAGTCCTCATTTAAAAGAAAATTGAGGAGGTGGACCTAATCTAAAAATTTACCAATAATTTTCCATCCCGTACGCCTCCCGATACATTGCTTCGTCAACATGCGACCATTTTATATCTCCCGAAGTCACTTCCGTATTTAGCAAAAAAAAAAAAAAATGGGTGACCGATTTACCAGAACGTGGTAACTAAAACGTGAGTACCCCTTTCAAATGTTGAAATATTTTTTTTTTTTTTCAATTTTTTTTCATAATCTGGTTAGTGTTCAATCAATAATAATTCAGTGAAAAAATTTTAAAAAACCTATCAGTATAGAAATTCACATGGGGGTGATGGTTGTATAACTCCGCCACGTAAGTAAATAAATAAAAAATGTTACGTGCACATGCGTTAGTCTTGACTAGGGGGGGGACTAAGGGAACGACCATTAAATAATTCTGCGGGTCGCCATGGAAATCAACGCCCAATGAGTACCAAAATAGTTTCCATGATATGAAGAAATTTTTTTTCGAAAAGTGGGTGATCACTTTTCCATGTAAATTTAACTTAAAATGAGCACCCACCTTCTGGCCACATCACCAATCACATCGATCTTTCCAAATCTCAGTACCCTATATATCAAATTTTGAATCTCTAGGCTTAAAATTGACAGAGTTATTGCGTAGGGAAATGTACACACACACACACGTTCACTTATATATATATATATATATATATATATATATATATATATATATATATATATATATATATATATATATATATTCATTATTTCGTTACTAGATAATTCTAGTTAAATTATTTCTAATAATTCAATCGTTATTTCCAATGGAGCATTGAATTAAATAATTTATTTATTTTCGACAGGAAAAGAGCTATACTACTACTACTACTACTACTACTACTACTACTACTACTACTACTACTACTACTACTACTCTTAATAATAATAATAATAATAATAATAATAATAATAATAATAATAATAATAATATAGTTTGCTTAATTTTTAACCAAGAACAAATTTCCCAGCACCATATATTTTTTTATTAAAATAATACGGGTTACGATCGTTTCAATTATTTTAATAGTTCAATCATATCTGAAAGCAAAATAACAATACAGAAAAAGTTAAACATACTTAAATCATTCTTCAGTCCGTTTCTAAGTTGGTATCTTCTTCAGAGCAGATTATTACAAGATCCGTTCGTAAGTTACATTTATGTAACTATTGAATATTATCCCGTATTTTACGTTTAAGATTTACATCCTAATCATTACTATTATCATAGTGTATCAATGTTTTGACAAGTCTTACTTTAGCTTTTTAAATAATTATTTTATTATTATTTGCCTTAATAATTATTTTTAAATGTTAGTGTAACATTAACTAAGTTTTACTTCATTTCTAATTAATACTTAATGTAGATAACTCATAAAAACTTAAATAAAATTTTACAAATTGTAATTGTCTTTGGCGATGACGGAGTAAACCAAGTAATCTTTCTATTACTTTTATTTTTATTATTTTGATGTTCTTGTGCTATATTAAATTTCATTATTAAAATAAAACACCTTTTTAAACATTATACTATCTATTAAATATCTTTAGTTGAAGTTTGAACTCGATAAAGTCGGAAATTTAATAGAATAGGAGGATATTATTTTGGGTGTACAAAGTCTTACCCTTATATTAGAAACTGTTCTTTTAGTATATAGATAGATATTATTAATATATAATTAAAAATATCTCTTTATATATAAAACTCAGTATATGTGTGCTGTGGATACGCATTTGAATGTTGTGTGTCGCCTATAGAAGGAAAGTGTTTCAAAGCTGCATTAAAAATCTAAAAGTGTATTCTCATGTAAAATGTAACGAGTATAACAATATTAGGAGGCAAAACATGAGATTGCCAGTAAAAACAAAAAGGTAATAACGTGTCATGAACTTGGTTCGTTCGTAATTATTAGTCCAAATAACCACTGAATGGATGGCTTCCACATTTTGGTATATGTTTACTGTACCCATGCGTGTTTCTATATATCTCTTTTTAATTATAACATTATACTTAATTTTTCTATAATAAATAGGTGGTTTTCTTTGTACGGATGGACCACTTTTTTTTATTTGGGGACAATTATTTCACACCGCGTGCCATCACGTGACATCACTAAACGGAACTTTTATATACTAAATTGATTTCGTTTAAAAATGGAATTATTTCTCTTTCGTTAATATATATATATATATATTTAATATTTTGTGTTTTATATATATAAAGTACAATTGTTGAATGTTATTCTCTTGATTATATTTGTTTGGGAGAAGCACAATAAAAAAAAAGATTAAAACGGAGCGAAATTTAAATTTCCATTTTTACAACAATCCAGCGCGTACATCGCAAGTTTTATCGTAAGTTAACGAGCAACCCATAAAAATCTGGTAACTGAGTGTCAAATCTGCTTAAAATATTGTAAAAAAAAAAAAAACTCTCCCTACTGACAATACTGGCAATAATTTGGTTCCGTTCTTCCCTTGAGTGTTCTAATAAGAGGGATTTATTTACTAGGATCTGTATTAGAAGCTGAGCAAAATTATTTAATTGTTGAATTTTTTTGAATTTTGGTTAAATTTGGTACTTTGCAATCGCTAAAAGCCCACACAAAAATTGAACAAAAGATAAAATTAAGAAGAATGGCACTCATGCAGAATTTACCCCCCCCCACACACACACACACCGGATTCCAATTAGTTTAGGGTTCGACCGGTCATCGTGGTGACCGAATTCCGCCGAGCGTTGTCCAAATAATTTTCACTTTTACAAATATTTTTAACAAATAAATGTTATCAAAGTCAAGATACCGAGAGATTGTCAGTAAATGGCTTAGTTATTTTTTTCGTTTTTTACCCATCCGCAAATGCTATTAAAAAAAGTCGATAAAAGTCGTCATTTAAAAAAAAATTTAAAACCAAATGTCTGTAAAAGTGCGGCATTATTAATAAATGTTTAGTAATTTTTCTTTTAATATTCATAAAGAGTAAAACTTTTTCAAAATAAATAATGTGACAAATAATCGTTGAGTTACTACGACAACGTCAGTAAATAAAAAAAGTGTTACGTGCGCTTGCGTCAGAAAGGGAGCGATGCGTGTTTTTTATGCTGGTATGGAACTCAACGCCCAAGGAGTACCAAATTCTGTTTTGAAAAAGAAACGTTTACTACTAACTTTCTTTAAAAAAAAGTGCAAGTTTTCCTGAAAAAAAAAACTTTCACCCAACAATTTATGGCAAAAATAGCGACCCATAAAAATCTGGGGTGCTTCTACACTTTATTGCCGAAATTGGAAACGCCATTTTTTTCACGCACTTGCTATCAAAATCTAGGGGAGACATCATTATATGGCCGAACGATTGCTCCCGGAAAGGTAAAGAATAGATTTACCAAAATTAACATTTATTACTTCCGGAAACTTGGTAAACCGATATTACTGGAGAAAATGAATCTTGACAATTCAAAAAAAATGTTTAAAATTATTTATTTGTTCGAAAAAAACAAAAACAAAACAAAACAAAAAACTATTTTATAAAAGTCCAATGTTGCTTTAAAAGTAAATAAAGAAAGTGAAAGAGAACATATATCCGTAATTGTTTAATTGGAAACGTTTCGATTTAATTGATGAGAACGGGAAAGTTTTTCATGGAACAATTTTTTTTTATTATTAAAAACAGAAAATTGAAATGACATATTCATAATAGTTTAACCTGGGAGAGCGCCATTTGAAAACCAAAACAAAGCCAAAACATTTATTAGTTTCTTTTTGTTTATTTTTTCGTTTGTGTTTTTTTTTTCGAACAAATAAATAATTTTAAATATTTTTTTGAATTGTCAAGATTCATTTTATCCAGTCCAGGGAGTAATAAATGTTAATTTTGGTAAATTTATTTAGTTTAATTTATCGTTTCCGGAAGTAATACATGTAAATTTTGGTAAATTTATTCTTTCCCTTTCCGGAAGCAATCGTTCGGCCAGATGTCTTCCCTAGATTTGGATAGCAAGTGCGTGAAAACAAAATGGCGTCTCCAATTTCGGCAATAAAGTGTAGAAGCACCAAATCTGCTAGCTGAGTGACAAATCTGCTTTAAATATTGAAAAAAAGAAAGAAAAAAAAAGAATAGAACCTCAAGATGTATCAGAAATTTGGAGGAATTTGTGACACCCCTAACAGAAAACTGCGAATAAAATATAAAAACTCGTAATTTCTCTTTTTTGTTTATTTTCTATATGGAATATACTTTCAAAATAAACTATTAAAGTTGTTTAAAAAAATAATAGAAATATTATTTATTTAACAAACAAACAGTGTTTACAAAATGTTTACAAAATGCCGGCGTGCCTTCATGCAGCCATTTTTTTACGTAATAAAATCAATAGAATTTTACGAGTTAAATATTTTTCAATTTTTAAACTTTAAAAATCTATCAAAATTTTTCTATTGGTTCAATTTTTACGATATTTTCAGGGTCAATGTGAAATTTTATGCTCTTTCCAATAAACCAAATATAATATTTTAGACAAACGTTTTTTTTTCAAATTCACATCCGCATTTTGAAATGTTTATTAACATTTAAATAATTAATTTATGTGTCAAAGTTTTATATATCACAAATTGAAGATCAATAAAGAAAATATTCCAATTTAAAACAAAAAAGAATAGTTTTTGGAAATTTACCTGTAAAGTCCAAAGTGTAAAGCCCTTCTTTTTTTTTAAACACGTTTTTTTTAAGTAAAGCGCATGTTATGCTTACATCGTTAAGTAAATACCAGACGCTGACGGCAAATCTTTCTATCTCATTGAATGTTTTCTTTTTTTAGATATTAAAAAAAATTAGTCGATGAAGAAGTATTAAAATATATCAATCAAAAACTCGTATATTTCATTAAAAGAATTTTTTAAAAATCGATGAAGCGGATTTTTTGTTCTAGGGGAAAAAAACTTATAAGTGAATGTGCATTTCATTTTTTAACTACGGAGGATGAAAAATTCTAATTTTGGTTAACACACACAATAAAAAAGAGACATTATTTATGTCCTTGGACGAAACCATACTTCATAAATTTCATTTTTGTAGCAGCAGCTATTTAACGCTTCGCGCAAACATGTTACAGAAATGCGATTTTCTAGGACCTCGCTTTAAAAAATCCTTTTATTTAAAAAATACATGGAATTTAAAATATAAATATGGATAAATTCTTAACAATGAAGAATGCAACTACCCATTTAATACTTTTTTGGCATTTATATATATATACATATTTATAAGCAAGTCAAAATATGTTGATTTTCTTTATATTTTTTTTTTAAAGAAAACCTCTTTAAAGAAACAAATATTGCATAATTTGCTATTAAACTTGTATTTTTTGAAATTTGATCTTTGCTCCTTTTAATTGAAAAAAAATTAGGGTTTGAATTATATTTTCAAATAGTTATAAGCTTCAAAAATAGTAAGTTATGATCATCATTTAGACCCTCTCCCAAACATACTGGCAATAATTTGGTTTCATCCTTCCTTTCAGTGTTTCCAATAAGGGGGATTGATTTACTAAGATTTGTATTGGGAGCTGGGCACTTTTTGCATTTTGGTTAAATTTGTTAGTTAGCTAGCGCTAAAACCCACACAAAAAATTGAACAAAAGACAAAATTAAAAAGAGTGGTACTCATGCAGAATTTAAACCCCCTCCCCGCCCGGATTCCAATTAGTTTAGGGTTCGACCGGCAATCATCAGATTCAGCCGAGCGTTGTTCAAATGTTGAAACACTAAACCAACATTTTATTTATTTTTTTGCAGAATTAATTAATGATAGGAGTATTTTTTCCATTTATTTTCTATTGACAAAAGAAATTTGTACATTATCTTGAAAGAAATCTGACTTTTCTTTACTTTCACCTAACTATTTACAGTGTTCATATAAAACATTCATCTTTTCTTTTTATAATAAAAATTCTGTTTTCAAAAAGAAATGTTTATTGCTAACTTTCTTTTAAAAAAAGTGCAAGTTTTCCTGATAAAAAAAAAACAAAAAATCTTTCACCTAACTATTTATGGTAAAAATTCACCTTTTCTTGTGGGAAAAACCCCAACTTTTATTGATAAAAAAAAATTGCAAAAATGATAAATAAACAATACAAAATGCAATTTTTTATGAGGAATGTGTTCCATTTTAACAAACTGAGCCACAGCAACGCGTGGCCGGGTACAGCTAGTATATATATATATATATATATATATATATATATACTAGCAAAAGTACCCGCCGTTGACTGGATTCAAAAACAGTCTACAGAAAATGGACTCTGATTTATGAAAGTATGATAGGTTATGAAAAAGAAGGGTTGTAAAGAGATAGTTTCGAATTTGGGAGTATCAAAACCAAAGCAAAATATGATGAAAGTAAAAATAAAATAGATAAACCGCATAATTTATTATACCATACTGTTCACACTGAAACACTTATCACAATATTCTGTGGATATATCTTAAAAAACCTTGTTAAACTTTGTGACATATTTTCATTCTATGGAGGTCAGGCGCGAACGAAGACCCCATAATTTTATTATACCATATTTCTTCAAACTGAAACATTATTATCAAAGTATACTTACGCAGATAGATATGAAAAGTCTTTATTAAAGTGTGTGCCTATTTCCATTCTATAAAGGCCAGGCGCGAACGCAGACCTCACAATTTTATTATACCATCCCTATTTAAGTTAAAATATACTTATCAAAGTATTCTTATGCACATCAATATCAAAAACACCTGTAAACGTTGTTTTTTAATTTTTTTAAATTTTTTATTTTCATACTTTGTGGACCATGCGCGAACGCAGACCCTACAATTTTAATGAACCACCGTTCTGTAAGATCAAAAATACCCATTCCTGTGTCTCGATACACCTTCTACCATGATATGTAATCAGTGTTTTTAAAATAGTAAACCATATAGGAGCCTATTCGTGACCACACACATACACACACACACACACACACACACACAGCTTTATATTATAGAATACATACATACACACACACACACACACACACACACATATATATATATATATATATATATATATATATATATATATATATATATATATATTAGATTTCTCTTTGTCTGTCTGTCCGTCTCACGTTTTTTTAGAAACAACTCGACCGATCTCTCTGGCCAACGCGTATATAAGTATTCACAACGAGTGTGTATATAATGCGAGGAGGTCTACGTTTACGCATACAATTTAATCAGGGAAAGTTCTTTTCACAAAACGAGTGTATATACGCGTCAGTTTGTATTATTATAATGTTATTTTCCTGTGTGTGTAATGTTCATTGAGTGTCCGGTTGTGTGAGGACGTTTACACATATACAATTACACAAATAACAATGGCTATTTCATTACACTGGAAAAAAAAGAACATGACGTTAAGAAGTATTTAGTTCTCTCCCACTTTAAGAACTGTCACACCGCGGTCGAAGTGTGGGATCGAGAATCCAGCGCCGGCGGTGAGGAGCATGCTGAGCCGCAAAATGTGCCCGGGTAGCCTCGTCGGCATTTCCCAGTAAGGGAGCCTCAGGCGATCAACAATAAACTAAGCCCTTCTAAAAAGGAGAATTACATGTAAAACTTCGATAAAACTTCCGTATTTGGTATTATTAGAAAACGTACAAAAGGCTGAACTCTTTTAATTATCTAAGTGACATATTTCTCTTTGAATTTCAGAAAGAAGTATTGAATGCGACTTCTCTGACCCAATGATATGCGGCTACAAGGTCCGAGGTGGATATAACCATATTTGGAGTAGAATGAAGACCACGTCAGGTAAAGATCACACTTTTTGATTTAGTTTGTTTCCGTTATGAAACATAGATATATTTGAATGCAAAATACATATATTTTTTGTGTTACCTTTGTGGCGTGTGCGAACAATGTCTTATATTTTAATCACGTTTAATCTTTGTATGATGAAAATGAGATAATCCTGACAAACGAGAGAAGGAGTTGGATAATTAAATATCTAAGCGCATGCGCGTACAACCATGCAAGTGAATGCATACATACATTAACGAGGCATATACAAATGAATTATGAGGTTAACCTTAAGTAAACACTTTAATGTAAAACCACACCTTTTCGTTTTGAGTCCAGCTAGTAAAACGATACAGAATAGCCCCGGCCAGAAATCGTGTGATTTCATCGACTTCGGCTGGAATGACCTCTTACCTCCTGTGTCATTTAAATCTTTCCATTTAAACTCGCCCCTCGTTATCATTAAAAACTACACATGCCGCATTTCTGTCAGCGCTGTAATCGCCATAAAAACATTGAATTTCACTTGTTCCTCCCACACCTCCTTCATGTGATACACTCAAACCAAGAAAAATCCGTAATCAAAGCTTCTTTCCTCTTCTCCAAAAGACCAGCTCGAGAAAGAAGAAAAAAAACCATGGAAGACAGCGAGATATGCGCCCAACGTAATCTCGTCTTAAATCAGTGCGAGTGAAGACAGGGAGAATAGTATATGGGATAGAAATAAGTAACTAGTCATGTCCTATCAGCCCATGTAATTCCACGCCAGACGCCAACGCGTGTTTTAAAACAGACTGTTTTTCTATAAACTTCTTCCTGAAGCCACGCAACGTCACATTCCCTCCGCAAAACACACTCACAGTTCAATCAATTCTCAACTGAAAACATCAAGTCAATCTTAGCTAACCTCTCACTGGTTGCTATTTCTCGTTATTTCCCACTAACCAATTGATATATCAGGAGGTCTACCTGCTCAATATTTGACCAATGCATTTTGTTTAAGTCTTATGGGTTTGGAGCTGTTTTATCAAACGACATAAATTTGAGACATTTTCGTTTTCGGAAAACATCAATCTGAAAACGTGTTCGTAATTCCATTGTGTTCGTATTGTTATCGCTTGGGTTGCTAGTTCACGCGGACACACATACTTATGTGAATTGTCATAAATTCATGATGCAACATAAAAATAGTTGTATAAAGATATGTATCAATCAAGTTGACCTAATGGTGCGCATGTTCGCTGATGGACTAAGAGATTGAAGATTAGGTCTAGCCATACCACTCAAAATAGTACTTTAATGCCCGCTTGCTAAGCACTCGGTATTATAAGGGTCAAAAGCAAATTGTAGCAATTCTGGAATATGAACGGTGCTTTCTTATCCATATTAGTGATGTAGCCAATTACAATTCATTACGGTCTTCTCTTTTAATGTAAATTTTATAAAAAAACAATTTTACAACCGATAGCAATTTGAAGGAACGAGTCTCAAGAGACCGCTATCATCCGAGGCAACGATATTGTATATTATGATGTTATCTTATCAATGTCTAAATCATCACTTATGAAGGTCTGAAGCCACTCAAGCATAAGAGTTAATATTGTACGCTGTTGTGATTGGTAGGGATGGAAATTGGGAAGAATTGAACTATTTAAGAAAGCAAGAATTTGGTTACTTTTGACTTGAAGACGACCATGTTGTTGTCAGTTTGAAAACAAGCCCGCGGTATAGAGTTACACAGGCTAACAGTTCTAGCAAAGAAACTCTGTTCCTGGAATTTGCCTTTAGAGTTCGACAAAGATAAGAGTGGAAATTGTCGACAGTGGTTGTAATTAGACGAGTGTTTGTTGCGAAGGTTTTTCATGTCAGCCAAAGATTGAAACTCAATTGAGATAGACTCGCAGTGGCTCTTCTGTGAGAAAAGGTTGCAGTAAAAAAGGACATCACCTACTAGATTTCGAAGTCGGTTCCATTCAAACCTCATGCTATAAAAGATGCAGAGAACCATATTAGAGAAACATCAAAATTCATTATCATGCCTTGTTAGCTGCTTGTTCTTAACGTTACTCTTTCTTTTTTTTTTAATGACTTTTTTAAATTGAGAAAACGCCGGCGGCAAATAAGTTATTTCATACTTCGAAAATGTCTAAGTCAATGTAAAGACAAAACTTTTGGTAAACAGAAGCGATTTATTCAACTTGGTCTTCGTTCGAAATTACTGACCAGTGGAGTGGAGGAAGACAAATGGAGATTAAATATCGCCATACAAACATCTCACAGACAGTTGCGTATAAATAGATTACAGAATAAGTGAAGCTGGACGTTATTGTATATTGGATGGATATTTTTCTTATCGTGATCAGTATATGATCACGATAAGGAAAAAGTTTAATTTCAAGGATTTTAAGAAAACATCGGTGCAAAAAAAAAAAATTTAATGTGAAAAAGGCTGATACCGCCATCTGTGGAGTGGAGGAAAAAATCGTCCATAATCACTGTTTAATCATATTTTGGTGCTTTTTGAATTAACATGTTTATCCATGTAATGCTTCCAATGAACTGGATGCTTCTCTCGCTCACTTTCTCTTTGAACCATGTAACGTCATAATCGTTTTGACAGTTGACATGGTCTAGTAAATCTAACATCGAGTTCAATAAGTTCACCTCGACTAAACATTAATTTTCTTTTATTTTGTGACTAATCAATTTATATATGGGTTTGTCCGTCTAATGTCTAACACGTGATATGTAGCACTATATCGTAGTGCCATGGTTTTGGTAGTTGCTTACGCCCCCCCCCCTGCATGGTCAGGTGGTGATTTGGCCGTAGGCGGAGGAATACACAGAAATGTAGCCCCATAATTGCCTTTTTTCTATCGAACTTTTTTGTCTGGATCGTCATGAGGTGAGCACGCATATTTCTGTCTCTCCGTAAATGAGGGCGCACCTCTTCTTCAACACTAATTAGGGTAGGTTAGTTAGTTTTGAAGAGCCTATTGTCTAGTTTTAGTTGTAAAAATTAATTATAATATGTATACTCTATTGTAATATATATTTTTGTAAAATAGTTAAGCTTATATAATATATATATTACAATTGTGTCATGCGTCGTTTTTTTGTGAGTCTGCCATAAATGTTTTAAGTCGAATCAGGCCTGAAGACGAAAAAAGAATATCCCAGCTAGAATGCCACCAGAGTGATCTTGAAAGAATGAAGGAGCCACTTACATCCAACATCCCAGGTAGGCTTTTCCTCTTGATATTCAGGCCCTAATGACTGACCCATCGTCACATCATCATGGGACAATTTCTAAGACATTTAGTGTAATACGTGTCTCGGTCACACACCAGTGACCGGCTGATCGTGTTATATATGTATAAATTATTATTTATTTTTATTTTTTATTGTTCATCGATTATTGATATGAAAAAATATTTTCCTTGTTTTAAAGATGGTTTTTCATTTCAGGTTATGCCATGTCATTCAGGGCTTTCCGTGGAAACGCTGATTTAATATCGCCATACAAAAATCTTACAGACAGTTGCGTACAAATAGATTACGAAATAAGAGGTAGAAGCCGTTGCATATTGAATATAATTACTACTCACGATAAGAAGCTAAAGTTTAATCACAGGCCAAGCTCAGTGGGAAGAACACAATTTTATGTGGAAAAAGCTGTCACCGCTATCAAGTTTGAAGCTAAAGCTTTTTACATACGTTTTTTTCCCTACCGCTTTCTTCGTATTTGTCACATACAGATTGAAAAAGTAAGCATTCGCAACGGTACCTGTCCTGCTCTTGGTAAGTTGTTTTGAAATATTACTTACTTTCGCACCCAACATATCCTAATATTGCAAACGAATGTTAAAACGAATATGATGCTTTGTCGTTTCTGTTGTTAAGTAAGTCCAATTTCTGCATGTGATAAAGATCGTGCCTTTACGGTTGCCGGATCTTAGAAATAAAGTCACTAAACCCATCTCTTTGTACTAACAGGTTCTATTAATTTATTAATATTCGGCCAAAATGTTCTATTTAATAATTAGTAAATTTATTAATTCTAATTAATATATGCACTATTTACAATTTACGGTTATATTACATTATTTATTAATTCGAATTTGAAACCACACATGATTAAGTTCACTTAACTGTGATAATCAAGTTTATTGCTAATTCAATTATAATTCTTTGTATTAGTTGATTCTAAACCTAATAATTACGTTTGGTTGAGATTTATAATTTCGCTAAATACTCCTTACCTCAATTGTTTACCTTAAACGTAACAAGTTAAAATTAATTCAATTTATGGTCTGATAGATTTACCGCCCATCGATATATTAACTTACTTAGTTTAACATTCATTCTCTTATCAAACATAACCCTTCCCTTCCATATTCCGTTAATCAGTAATGTTTATACAGTTCTAATGTATTTCACTTAATATTATTCAATGATTAATTCAGTGTATATTATAAATTAACTAATACGTTTAATATAAAATGTTAATATTAAAACTATTTCAATCGATAGTCATAAGTCATTAAGTTGTAATTCATTTTTGTTTTAATGTCTAATTATAAATTAATTAGTTCTAACATTTCCGCTTAGTTTATTTATTTATTTTTATTTTTATCATTATTATTATTATAATTATTATTATTATTATTATTATTATTATTATTATTATTATTATTATTATTATTATTATAATTTTTATGTTTTATCATTATTATTATTATTATTATAATTATTATTATAACTTTTATGTTTTATCATTATTATTATTATTATTATTATTATAATTATTATTATAATTTTTATGTTTTATCATTATTATTATTATTATTATAATTATTATTATAATTTTTATGTTTTATCATTATTATTATTATTATTATTATAATTATTATTATAATTTTTATGTTTCATCATCATTATTATTATTATTATTATTATTATTATAATTTTTATGTTTTATCATTATTATTATTATTATTATAATTATTATTATAATTTTTATGTTTTATCATTATTATTATTATTATTATTATTATTATTATTATAATTATTATTATAATTTTTATGTTTTATCATTATTATTATTCTTATAATTATTTTAAAAGTAATATTTTAAAGTTCACATACTTTTACTAGTTCAATATTCGACAATCTAGTATTAATAAACATTTTTCGAACTACTTAGTTAAGTATAATTTTAGTTTTACATTGAATAGATCCTAATTCTCTAATAATTAGGTTTCAGAGTTTCCTAATCTCGTAACAATATGTTCTTTTAGTTACAATAAGATAAATAAATATTTAAGTGAAATCGAATTCTAATTATGCTTTAAGTTATTTCAGGATTATTAATGTTATTTCGACATAATATTATAGATTATGTTTACTTTTGATTTAATTTTTATTTTTACTTTATCACCTCCTACCCTATGCATTCCTTTTTTCTCTCCTTCGATTTTACTTTTAATCCAGAAATGAATTGATAGACGTTTAGTAAATCTATATATATTTTTAAAATATATAGTTTATCTTAATTGATGTTCAATAGATATATCTCATTATAAGTATAATAGCGTTTTACGTCCATTCTAACAATTAACCCATTTGGCTCATATGTTTTAGTCCACACATCGATCGTATAAACACACACACACACACACACGCATACATATATATATATATATATATATATATATATATATATATATATATATATGTAACATGATAAGTGTTTAATAACATATGTATATAACAGGATAAGTGTTTTAAAAAAATGTTTTAAGAAAGAAATGTTTTACAAACAAATGAAAATAATTTTTTTAATATAAAAAATAATTAAAGACTAAAAATACTTTCATTTTGCTTAAACGAAACAATATCTTTAAAGCATAAAAGTTCTTAAAATAATGCAAAGTAATGCTCCAAGGCAAAATTGCATATTCTAAAGTTTCTCCTACGTTGACTAAGGACAAATTAACTCAAGTTTAGAATCAAAACAGATACTACACTGGAATCTTAAGTGATATTATTCATAGAAAGTCCATTCAATATTTTACAAAATGCATTGTTATCAAACACGTGTTTCTTTTCAGTTTGTCCATATGAAACTAGAGCATGCCTGGATCAGTCGAAATGTATATCACATTCAAAGTTCTGTGATCGAACTCCAGATTGTCCTGATAAGAGCGATGAAGCATCATGTCGTAAGTATACAATCTTAAAAAAAATTTACTCTATTTTTTTGTAATCATGGAAGTATTTAATTGCTCTGTTCATTGTTTATTTTAAATGTATCTTTATTTCAAATTCTTGGACACCGTGGTGATCGGAATCACAATACCAAGTTCTCACTCGTATTACATTTGAAATCGTAACGCCTTCTTTGACCTCCGAACTTAAAAGAGTCGATATTCTTTACAAGTGAACATTTCTAGAACTGAATAAAAAATATCTGTGGGTTACATGATTGAACCATCCCGTCGTTTACTTTTGCGATCTCATAATACGATCCGGCCGTTACCTATATGACCAACTGTGGCCATTGTGCTCTAAACTTTTACCTCTTTCTATCGCAGTTTACGGTGACGTTTGAGATCAGCTGAGGTCTGTTATTGTTTATTGTTTAGATATGTCTTTTGTTCCAAATATTTAATATTTATTTGTTTCAAATTGTACACCCCGATTGACCAACTTTTCTTGTGCATGGCATATTTATCTAGCTAACTTACTTGTTCGATATCGTAGGGCCCCAAATCTGTAACAGAAACGTAACATTTCCAGATTCATTTTCTTAATTATGAGTTGAATTTAGATATCTAGAACGAGGAGTATAAACGCTTCTACATATCTGCACCTTATATGATATTTTAATCTGGAGATTTAACCCGGAATTAAACTAAGAAGTGATTAATTATTTATAAGGACAGTTCAACAAGAATTTGTTTATATTGGACTTGAAGACGACTATGTTTTAATCAACTGAAAAGCTGCCCCGTGTTATTTCGTTCCACCGACGAATAGTTCTTGGAAAGGAACTTTGTTCGTGGAAGTTTCGATTAGATTTACTTATACATAAGGAGAAAGAAAATTTACCTACAGTGGTTGTAGCCAGACATGTTCTAGCTGTGAATTTTTTACAGAGGGAAGTGTGTTCATTTAATCTACGCGATAAGCAATGAAAATGCTATTTCAAACTCAGAATTACAGACCAAACTTAAACATGACAGTTCACTCAAGGAAAATCTATTTATAGCGTGAGCATGACAGACCAAAGTTAAACATGACAGACTGACCGACGGTCTAATGAATGAAAATGATACTTATAACGTGATCGTATTCTACCAATAATTTTTTCGAAAATCGTCATTAAATTACAGGATGATAAAAACTTGAAATTAATACTTTATTTTCGGGGGGGGGGGGTCGGCCATTTAAAAGGTTATTGGGTGCATAATATTGGCAACATTTCGCATTTGAAAATTTAAAATTTGATTCCTAATAATATGACAACGAGTTTTTTCTGGATTGCAATTTCTTAAGACACCTTACGCTTCAGCTTTTAACTTTAGATTTTTCTAAAACTCAAAATGTTGTAATAGCTTTTGCTCAAAATGTAAATAAGGTTTCTAGACACAAGGTTTAATTTAATATTACTTTTTTATAATTGTTAGGAGGCATAAAGGTGGTGCGTAATTCTTCAGTTCGCGGAAATAATTTTACTCGCCCTGGGACGAGTATTCTTCTAGTTATTGTACGTCTCTGAATTTTTTAAAACCTTTTCTCTTCTCTTCATTCAATTGCAGCTAAATCGATTTCTTGCGACTTTGAGAATCATCATCTCTGTGGCTACAACTTTATTGGATATTGGCATCGGCATAAAATTTTCAACCCAGATTTGCGTTTAAACAATTCAGGTAATTTTTTCTAATACTGTTCTAACTTGGGTTTATCGTAAGATCACGGTACAAAATTGCTCTCACTCCCATAAACAGTAGGTCACATGATATTCTGTGTGGTTTCTGACGAAAAATTATACATTTAAATGATATTACGCGTCCAAGAATATTTCAAATTGGTACCTTATCCGATGTTACCATTACGTTAAGATATCGGCATTGAAACATGCAAACGCATAACATTTTATAATCCTACCATTAACCCTAAATTCAGATGGCAATACGAAAAACTGAGACTAGAAAAATCTATATATTAATAGTGTGTTGTATAGAGGTTTAGGCTTCTTATCATGGGGTCCTGATTTCGAATCTCGCTAGATGCAGCCACTCTGATGAGTTGTAGACCACAAAACACATGTCAGTGGGTAATTATAATTTTAAAATAATATATATATGCCGCTTCCCATTTAGGCGGTACCAAATTGGTTAAAGGGAAAATTATTCCCAACTCTCATTTAGGTAAATATGCACTTTCGTATAAATAATTGAATTCATTCAAGAAGTATCGCTAACAAAAACAATCCACCAAAATTTGCCTGTATTCCATTATTTAATAAATGATCCATTCTATATCTACCAATATATAGTTTTGTGTCTTCATTTCATACTCTTGTTGTCCTATTATATATATATATATATATATATATATATATATATATATATATATATATATTCTTCAGAAGTTTGGATTTCGATTCAAGCTGATGCACCCAAATCATATGAATATATTTTTTAAATCACAACTTCTTAATATATACTGCGTGTCAAATTAACAAGATAATATTTTTACTAGTTTCAGAAACTTGCCTGTAGTTTCGTATCAAAAGCTTCGGAAACATTGGCAATGCTGAGCTGCGTGTACTGTGAAATTTTTGTCCTGTTCCACGCAATGTAAACAACTTGTCATCGTAATTGCTGAATCCATGGTATTTGAGGTGTGCCAAATTATTAACAAGACAGTTTGTTTCAATAAAATGGGTCGTAAAGGTGGTTTGAGTAATTTTGAAAAGAGTACTATTACAGAACAATTAGCAAAAGTTAAAACTACCCTCGAAATATCGAAAATGATAGGAATGTACCATCAAACTGTGAAAAACTTTGTCAAGGACTCCTACAAAGGTACTTAAGAGAGCTGATAAAGGTAAATCTAGAGTTGTTTCACGCCGTTCTCTGCTCCAAATTAAACGTGAAGTTGTTAAGCACCCTGGGCAGACAAGTCGAGAAGTCTTTGACCAAGTCGGATTGAAGAATGTCTCAAAAAGTACTCGATGTCGCCTTCTGAAAGAAGTGGCAAAGTCTGTTAAGTCTGTGACGAAGACTTCATTAAAGCAACATCACATACAAAACCGATTGAAATGGGCAGAGTAGACTTTGGAATTCCCTTCCGGGTTTCTGCTTTTCTTTCATATCATTTATAAAGGTCTTAAAACGAATAAGTTAATTTTTAAATAGGAAATAGTGAATAAGTTCGTTTGAATATGAAATGACGAATAAAGTTACTGTAAATTAAGGAAAAATGATTAAGTGAGTTTTATATGAAAAAAAACCGTACTTTTCAATATAAAAATAATAAATTTGCCGAAGTGTCAAACGGTAAGTAACTTTAAAACAAAAAAGTTACTTAAAAATAAAAAAGTTTTGGTTTTGATTTCGATTATAATTGAATGAACTCAACTCATATATGTACATATTCTTTCTTCATAAGTTTTGGTTTTGGTTCTGATTATAGTTGAAGGAACTCAACTCATATATGTACATATTCTTTCTTCATAAGTTTTGGTTTTGGTTCTGATTATAGTTGAAGGAACTCAACTCATATATGTACATATTCTTTCTTCATAAGTTTTGGTTTTGGTTTCGATTCAAATTGATGCGCCCAAGTCATAAGAATATACAGTAGAATCCCGAGATACGGTGGCCCTAGGATACGTTTTTTTTTTCAGGTTACGAATTGTAATCCGATGTTTTTATGGCTCCCGGTTACTGTATTTACCTCGCCTTACAGTATTATTCATAATCTTATATGATTATGTTACATGGAAAGGGCTGTCCCCTTCCCATGTAAATAAGAAGAATACTAGATAAGTGAAAATGAGATAAGGATAAGCCTAGAATCGAACCCTGTATTTTGTTACTAATTTCTAATGCCGTATGCCGGGGTGCTACTGTATTTTTTTTTTTTTTACTGTTGAAATCACAACTTTATAATATATACAAATCAATAAAAAACTGACTCTGTAATAATACATACGAAATCTGCAAAAATTCAAATATAATATTTAGGCGTATTTTACGGCCCGGCTAAGTCGGGCGTCCCTGCTAGCTTAGATAAATACTTCTACAGTTTAAACAAAAGAGCTACAATAATATCAGGGCGTCTCCATTTACGCTGAACATCTACAGAATGCCAACATCAATATATTACATATCAAAGAGTTTACTGTGGAATTTCCACAGGTCTCACTGGTTTATATGACCGTTTCATTTTCGTTTTGTTTCTCAGAAGGTCAGTAATTTTCGGAGCTTTTAAAGCTACTAATTTGATTGATTTGTTTGTTTTTAGTGTATTCAATGCGCGCACTAATTGGAGGGGCACCGCTCACTTCTCCCGTAATGACCATCCCCGACTCATGTCTACAGTTCGCCTACGCCGGTGAAAAGGAGTTCAGCTTCATAGTGGCGGCTAAGTATAGCAACGGTAATACTACATCAAAATGGTACAAACTCGTTTCTAAACTAACAAAATGGACCGTCAAACAATTCGACTTGCCTGCAGGAACTGTTCAAGTAAAATTCATTATAGTCTTGGAAAGGTCAAAAATGTTCACATTGCTCATAGACAATGTGAAACTTAATAAGGGAACCTGTCAAAAATTGGGTAAGTAATTATTTGGAAGTTCTTTTCTTTTTTCTTATTTTTACTAAGTTGTCACTACTTGTCAAGGCCCAAATACCACTCGAGTAGACAGTGAGAGAGAACACCGTAATGATGATGATGATGATGATCATGATGATGATTGGGCAGAATTTGATTATTTAAGAGGGTGGCTTTACAAGAATGTATTTACATTGGACTTGAAAACGACCATGTTTTAGTCAGCTGGAAAGCAGTCCCATTGTATTATGTTACACAGATGGGCAATTTAAGTAAGGAAGTTTAATTTATTGTCGGTGTGGAGAGAGGGAAAGAGAAACTATTGACAGTGGTTGTAGCTAGACGAGTTTACAAACATATACAATAGATTGGAGCTCAGCCGAGCACCTGCCATGAAAATAACGATGGAGCAGAGAAAGACTAGCAAAACTAGCAACTTCTGTGAGAAAGAAATAGTAAAGGAGGACAGAAGAGCATCGTTTACTCGACTCTGAAAGCAGTTTTGAATTCTATCAAATATAAAACACTGCTCTAGGAAGGACCTCATCGGTTTGGCAAAAGGACTCTATTTGAGGACGCATTTGGTTCTTACACAGGTAGAAGATTAAGTCCAAAATGACATACCTTCTAGAGAGATAGAATGATCCGAGAATTTTTCCAGTTTACTTAGCGCTGGATTGGGATCCGAGCGTTAGCGGTAAAAAAAAAAGAAGTTTGATTTGGGATACAATCAAAGTAACTACTAATGCTTTTTCGTCATTGTATTGTGCTCAATGACGGAGTGGAGGTAACCAGAAAGGCTTTTTGAAGTGTTATCGTAGATGTATGTTTCGTCCGCAGGATTTGGGAGATCATTGATGAATATGAGGAAGCAATTGGAGCCCAGAATAGATCCTTGAGGCATGTCAACGTTGATTCTAGAAGCCTCAAACTTCTGTCAATCAACGACTATTGTAATGAATCTGCCAGAGAAGAAAGATTTGATGGTTAAGGGGGTATTTCCAGATATTCAATAACAATTTTCTGGCGTAAACTTTTATACTTATTATTGGAGTAGAAGCATTTCTTATACCTAGGGATCTCTACTCTGAAGGGGTGGGATTTAGCTGCTTGTCGTGTTCGTTGGGGGTGTTCCCGTGGAGAGGGTACAAGTGCTTGTAGTTCGTCAGAGCATCCATCATTAAAGTACTTGTAGAACAGGCATAGGGATGCAACATTTCGTCGATGGGACAGAGGCTGAAGCCTGGATGACAATTCAGGACCTATCTCTTTTGAACCCTGTCCAGGAGTGAGAGAGAAGCAGCAGATGCACAAGCCCAAATGTGAAAACAGTACTCCATACATGGGCGAGTGGTGGCCTTAGAGAGGTACAGGATACTTTCAAGCGTAAGTAGTTTTCTAGCACGGTAGGGACAGCACACCTTTTTCGCAGCAGCCTTGGCAATGTTCTCAATGCATCTATTCCTGTTCATGTTCCCTGCAAACGTTAGGCCGAGGAGTTTAAAGAAGCACTTTCAGGTAATGTATTCTTGGCCATTTCTATTGGTGGTAGAGAAGGTCTCTTGTAATTATTGAAGGAAACAAGCTTAGTCTTGGCAACATTGAACGTGACCCACTATTTTTGTCCCCATTCCTCTACAGGTTAGAGGTCATCATCTTGTGTTTCTGCCATTTCCTTAGATATGTGTTCAGTTGTTTCCCCCTCGTGTCTTCTATAGAGTGTGGTTTCATCAGTAAATATACCCATCTGAGAAATGATTTTATCATATAGGTCATTTATGAATATCAAGAATAATAAAGGTTCAAGGATAGACACCTGAAGTCCGCATTTATATCGTATTGTTTAGATGTACGACCGTCGAGGACAACCTGGATTTTCCTCTTACTAAAGAGGGATTTAATTACATTATGTATTTTTCCAGTGATACCATATGATCTGATTTTCCTTAGAAGACCATCGTGACATACCTTGTCAAAAGCCTTAGATCTATCGAGGGCTACCGCTCTACCCCCCCCCCTGTTTCGTCCAGTAAACATTATATACGTTCAAAGATTACAGTTAGGATATCTTCTGTGGAACGGGCTTGCCCAAATCCATATTCATTGTCGGTCAGGAATTTACCAGCTGTAAGGTGATAGACTAGAGCTTGATTAATTATGGACTTAAATATTTTGGCAAAAAGCGGGAGGAACCAAATGGGGCGATAATTAAATGGGTCATTTCTTCCGCAAGAATTCTTGAAAACTGGTACCACAGAAGCGGATTTCCAGTAAGGCATATGTTGTAAAGTTTGGAGAGAACTTGAGTAAGCTCAGCGCAGCATTTTTTTAATAGCACAGCCGGGATGAGATCAAGTCAACATGCTTTTGAGGCGTCTAAGTTTTTTTTATGATACCATGTACCTGAGAATGGGGTGATTTTCAAATCATCTAGTGTGACATCTGTCCGCAAAGGAAAGTCAGGGAGGGAATGGTGTGTCGGGTCCAATGTGGAGTTAAAAGCAAACCGACTGCCAAGCAGGTTAACCTTCTCAGTTGCCGTGCAAGCAACCTCATGATTTTTTGATAGTGGGGGAATCGTTGACTGTCCATTATTTACTACACTGTTGTAGATTTTCCAAAAACCCTAATTTCTGTGCTTCAGTGCGTTTTCTGGTGGTTTCTGTGTATTCTGTCTTACATCTCGCTATTTTTCTCTTATAATTACTTCTAGCTTCTATATACTTCTGTCTGTTTGAAGTGGACTTATGTCGGTTGAATCTGCGGTACGCATGCTGCCTTTGAGCAATGGCAGCTGTACAAGTAGAAGTAAACCATTGGGGAGAGTGGGGCTTGCTATAGAATTTCCATGTGGGAACATGTGCTTCCATTGCTGTTTTGAACCATTCAGTGGTCTCAATTGTACACTGTTCAGCTGGAAGAGAAAAGATATTTCCCCATGGGGCATCTCTGATGAGATCCCCGATGGCTTCCCAGTCAGCCTTTTTGTAATACGTCGTTGTTTTGAGCCGTGAGTCTTCAGTTTTGGGTCGAGAATTTAGGGCGACTTCTACCATTATCACTGCATGATCAACATTCCTTAGTAGGCTGTGGGTATTCGTTGTAAAATCATCAGTAACTGTGATCAGAAATAGATCTAGAAGTGAGGCATGTTGATTTTGCTGGTCTAGGAAACGTGTCGGGAATGTAACCGTCTATTGTTCTAGAAACGAAGCAACCGGACGTAGATTCATTGATCATCTGTGGTATTACGATCAGCACATCAGCTGTGGATCTCGAAGCACAATAACCATATTGTTTGTTCCTAAGTATGGCGATTTTTGCTAAGGGGATTGACAACTTTCGGATTTATCATGGATTCAAGCAATTTACTCATGATTATATGAAACTGAGTGGTTTGTGCTGATATGCAGAAAACCGATCTCCGTCATTTTTTAAATGGAACTCGTGTGGTTTTACAGGTTGGTTGGAAGTATTTCTTCTTCAAGCATCGTTTGAACAGTTTTATAAGAATAGGAGATAATTACGGCTGCATCTTTATGTTTTATATTAGCATATTGTTAGAGTTAGTTGTTTATATATAGTTTATATAGGTTTTATATTATTGAAATCTTGTCAGGGTTAGTTGTTTACATATATTTTGGTGAAATGAATCTTTTATTGCTATGAGTTCATATATTTTATATATGACTTTATACTTATTTATTTGTTAGTTACGAGGTGCCTTAAATAAGTTTCTAGACTTTTTTGTACAAGCATTTAAAATTGTAGTAGACTCTTGAAAATTCAATATGTTATTGCTTTACATGTTATGAGATTACTAATTTTGATGATTCAGGGTTCAAATGAGCAGCTACAGCAGGAATTGGAATATACCTTACTAAAGCCTGATTGTCACAGCTGGTGAATTTCAAAAATGCAATCGGGACGTGAGGATAGTTTAGAAGAACGATATACAATTAAATTCTGTTTTAAACTTTGAGAAAATGCCACAGAACCGTATGAAATGTTTCAGACTGATTTTGGACTACTTTGCAAGAATCGGGCATCAGTTTTTTAGTGGCATAGAAGATCTAAGGAATGCAGGAAGTCTCTGTTAGGGATGATGCGAGGTGTGGGAGGGTTAAGGAAGTCATAACACCAGAGTTGATCGGCCAAATAAGGAATTTCATGGATAAAGATTGTCGTGTGTTTATAGAGACAATATATGCACAGTGTGATGTCAGTGTGGGAACTGTACACACAATTATTCGCGAGGAATTGAAGATGCGGAAGATTTGCGCGAAGTTTATCCCATGGATGTTCAGAAAAGATCACTGACTATTTGTTTAAGATGGACATCAATTCAGTTCTTCATACCCCCTATCGTCATAACCTTGCTTACTGTGACTTTTAGTTATTCCCTAAAAAGAAGACTTCCGGTACAACAAGTGCATTGCAGCCGGAGGGGATTACTTCGAAGAGGACGAGAGTTTTATGTGTTTACTATCAATAAAAGTGCCATACGAAAACAGTCTGGAAACTTATTAAAGATACTTCGTATGAATATGATGTTATTTCTTTTACTACCGTAAGAATAATTTTCAGCTAAATTTCTGCAAAAATAATTAACGAATGTTATTTTTAACAAATGCTAATTTTTAATGTAATTCATTCGCTTTTTGTAATGCTGTTATGTGATTCTTATGCTTTTTTTGTCAACAGTACGATATGATTTGATTTTAGAAGAATTCAGTTTGAAAACGATAAAATCGAAATTTAATTAAATTAAGATCGATTCATCATTAAATGAACATCTTTGCTGATCGGACCATCTTATTTTGTTCAATGTACGTGAAAGGTGAAAACGTACGTACTGACATAAAATACTTTAGCGTATTGTTTTAAGATTATTGATCTGAAACAAACCAAAATGTTGAACACATAAACTTAAATGTACGTCGTATCTAAATCACTTCTGCTTTTTTTTTCAGGGTCACTGTAGTCGCCCAATGACATGTCGGAATCAACATGGACATCGAAAAGTAGTAGCGATCATCAGGAGAGGCTGCAGAGGTCCTATATACAGCTTGACGTTCTATGCATTGAAAAATGGATCACTCAAAGAATTATAAATTAAATACAGTATCGACATATTATATCGCCAAACTCCACAAACTTTTTATTTATTTTTTTTTTTACATTCTAGTTTTCAGTTTGAGTAATCGTCCTAATCTTACTGCATTTCGATAAATACAAATTATATTTTCATTAGAATTTTTAAAGATTAGTTTCTATTTTTCAAAACATGCGATTAATCTTAGAATTATATTTACAGACGTACAAGATATGTTTAAATAAAGGCGACAACTTTTCATATGAAGGGAAATAACTGTTTTATCCTGAATTACATGATTAAAACTTTTGCAATTTTCATATCTCGTATTTCGTATTTCTTTAACATTTGTTTTTATCTCAATGTATATTTTGTTTGTTTTTTCAACGAATTAAAAAAAATTATGTTTGAAATTTTTGAGAACCAATTTTTCGTATTAGGTTGATTCGTTTACCCATATTTTCTGCTTCATTCACGTTTTTAATGTTTTGTTTTTATAAAACTTGTCAGTAAATATTAAAATGCTTTTGTATAATTCGACGATAATGTACGAGAGACAACTCCATTTTATTTTTTCACACAACCTCACAAAGATGCAATTTCATCTTTTTTAAAAACTACATCTTTATTTTTTTTAATTAAAAAAAGAATGCTTTTTTTTATTAAATTGGGTAATAACCAATTTCTTTATTAGCTACACATAATTTCTATTCATTTTTTATTATAATTAAAATTTGATAAACAGATTGTTCATTGCTTGTTAGAAAAAAATCACGTGATCTCATTAATAATTTTTTTGAAACGTTAAATTTGAAACGAACATATATGTCTTTATATATTTTAAAGCGAACTATTTTATTTTATTATTAGGATCCTTTGAGATGAGTAATTTGTAAATTTATATATTTATTTTCAGTCTGCTATCCTATTTTTAGTTATATTAAAAAATCCCTTTATCGCTTACGTAAAAGTGTTTTGTTATATCTCAAAATTGAATTACTTTTTTTTTATGGTTTTTGAAAAAAGTTAAAACGGACTTGTCTCCCGAACATTGTCATCCTATTCTACAAAAGCCTCAAAATTAATATATTTTTATATAGACGGACTCTGTTATTGCTTCTTATGAAATTGTATTTTATTCTACAAAAAAAAAACCAACATTATAAAAGAGTATTCAACCATGGGAGCTCTACATTGAAATTAGTTTACGTAAAAAAATCAGAAGGACATTTTTTAAAAATGGTTTGGTTACAAAGAAATATTAAATGCACTCTCAACGTTTTCTGGTAGGAATGAGTAATTAGTTACAAGTAGACAATCCTCTTTACGTAAGCAAAAGAATTTCATTTGTTTTTTAGATTTTTTACGGACATTACAAAGATTTCATTTCTTTCTTATATTTCTCTTTTATATTCAACCCAATATTGTTCTCTGACAGATGTTGGCGATATTCTTCTGATGTTGGTTTAGGCTTTTAAACTCAACGTCACATCAGCCCGCGCTCAAGAGGCATTTCTCAAACACAAATCTATTTCCCTTGGATATTTTTAAACTTCCGCGTCCATCAATAATTGTGGAATCATAGTTCGCGCGCGTTTTTGTACTTATAAAACAGATTAAACTCAGTAAAAGCAGATTCTTAAAAAAATGGTTTGCGATATAAGAATTTATTTTATTTCATTTTATTTGTCTTCTTTTTCAACATAACATATATATTTTGTATTATTGAAAGTATTAATAAATGTTCATGCATTTCTTAATACGTGTTTTGCGTTTTATTTCTTTTTGATTTTATTTTCAAAATGTCAGTACGGTGTGGGAGCAATTGTACGGGTGTGTGCTGGCGACTTATAGCTGAAAAGGAATTAGTAATTCGAAAGAACATCAGGTATGATCCAAACACAGATGCTATGAACAGCGGTTGTAACGATAACAACAATTTATTGAGTGAAAGACAAGAGATACACAGGAAAAGTGTTTCTAGGTTTGCCAGCTTAAGTTGTGATCTATTTTTCAAGGCGGTCGTGATGACTTCTACCGGCACAAAAAAGTAAAATTTGAACATTTATTCTTAAGTTCACTTGCAGTATGCAAGCGAACTTAAGAACAAATGTTCAAATTTTACTTTTTTCTATAAGCAAGGTTCAAACACGTAATACCCACATAGTTTTAATAGTTTGAGGTGTCTGCTTTGTTTGATAGCGAAGAACTACTAAAACATTGTGGATATTGCTTGTTAGTAAACTTGCTGACCTACAGAAAAAAAGAGGAAATTTGAGAATTACAGGACAACAATTTATTGAAAGGAAATTTCCAAAATTACAAATACAAGACTAGAAATGCAAGATTCAGGATTGGTGACGAAAAAAACAAAATAGACTTCGTAGCTTAGTGGGGGATTTCCTTTTCTCTTCCCTGCAACCTCTTTCCCACAGAAGAGACGTTGCGAGTCTGTCTCTGCTTTATCGTTATTTTCATGGTAAGTGCTCGTCTGAGATTCAATCAATGGTCCCCCCTGACCAAACTTTTACGAAAAACACTCATCTAGCCAAAACCACTATCAATAATTTTCCATACTCTTTATCAGTGCCTAAACCTAAATGTAGATTCCATGAATAAAGCTTTTTCTTAGAACTGTATACCTGTGGAACTCTTCCGTTTTCCTGCTTTCCAGCTGACTACAATTTGGTTGTCTTCAAGTCCAACATAAACAAGTTCTTGATGAACGGTTCCATAGGTGGAATGTCAACCCTATAAATATAATTCGTACCGTGAAGACAGGAGGGACCCAATGGAAGACTCAACGAGAGACTCAGAGAAACACGAGATCGAGAGTCGACGACCATCCAGCCGACACCTTCTCCAAGAACGGTCTCCCCATGACTATACCAATGGATTCTATATAAATCTTGTATATACGTTCTTGCTTTCAATATGTCTGTTCTACTTTACTTTTGTGTTGTAGTTATTTATTTCATGTGTTCAGTCGAGATTCAACAATGGCGGCGAAGGATTCAGAACTTATGATATTTAAAAGTTGTTAAAAGACGATTAAGCATTAAGGAAAAATATTAAAATATGTCGTTGCACTAACAACGGTGACTTTAAATTTAAAAACGTTATCTGCAACGATACACCTTAAAACGGGTTCGACTACTAAAACATACATGGAATTACAAATTCTCACAAATATACCGTGTCAAATTTGAAAATGCAACGAACTTTTAAAAATTTATTTTTTGTTTGTCCAATGCTATAGTGACGAATTTTCCTCTGATAGTAAATCAAAATCGGAAGTGTTTTCGTTAAAATACGCGAAAAAAGAAAATACACTGAAAAAAGAAAGAACAATTAATGAACAATTTCTAAATAGAAGTTATAAAAACTCGATTTTTTGCGTATTGAAAGTGAAGTAATTTATACATGCAGGGAGTAAAAATAAAAATTTTCATCGACAGACTCCGTTCACAAAATATAAAAGAATATCAAAAGTTGATTATCACGGACTTGTGGATGTCAACAGCAAGACATGAGATAATAAAGACGTTCAACATACATTTGTGGGTTACACGAATTAAAAATATATTCATTATTGCATATACATTATTATCTAAACATGGAAGAGTTCTCCAAAATCATAGCCCAATTATTCAAATCACAGCAGGAATGTCAGCAGCGTCAAAAGGAAGAGTTGGCCTTATTAGCAAAAAAAAAAAAAAATATATATCAAGAAAAACAAAACGAACAGCTGCCTTTATTGTTGCAAAAACCAAGATAAAAAAAACAAGAAAAACAGGAAAAACGTTTTGCACACCTGCAATTAGAGACCGAAAAATATAAAAAAAAAATCCAAAAAGAGCAAAGGGAATTTTAAACCAAATTACACAAATAAGCAATGTCAAGATCGGAAGAAATTCAGAACAAACATTTAAAAATTCAAATTTTAACCCTGGAGAAATTAAAGAACAACCAGGCAAATGAAGGAAATTTTACATAATCTAGTAACACCATATTTAATTCGTTGAAAATTTCCAACTACGTACCAGACAAAGAGAAAACGTTTAGAGCGTATTATAAACATTATGAGGATATTTTCTCAAAAGACTGTGTAAGCTGGTCGAACTCAAGAAAAGTCAATTTATTACTAAGAAAACTAAGTACAGCAGAACATAGGAAATTTATAGATTTTATACTACAGAGGAAAACAAATGAGCTGGAATTCTTGCTAAAGGAACTGTTTGGACCAAATATGGGGCTTTGGTATAAGCGATCATTGTGCATGAATATGTCTAAATCCGATCATCAGGGTTACATATGCGTCTATAGTAAATAGACATTGTGACAACTTCAGATTGGCAGAGATTACCGTTGAGGATTTCAAGTACTTAATTTTTGCTCAAAAACTAATATCAACCAAGAGTTTCGAAATAAGACGTAGACTTTTATCTGAACTCGAATCTGAACCACAAGAAATGTTTAGTGTGCAACAGGATTGGACAGAAAAGTTCGTGTCATAAAACAAAAAAAAATTAATAACCGAATTAGACAAACAAGTTCGAATATCAAATCAGACAGAGATTTTAGGAAATATGTTACGAATGAAATATTTAGGAAAATATCAAATTTCAGCTCAATTCAGGATCAGACCTGACAATAATAAACTATAAAACATGGAAATTGTAAAATATGCCTACAGTAATAAAGTCAACGAAACTCGCTCGTATGGTAAACGACAAGATAATTAACTTCGAAGGGGAAGTTGTACTTCCCATGAAGCTAAACGGGATCGTTAAAAAAATAAAAGTTTTTATTCTGAAAAATGGAGAAAACTTGTTGGGTACGGATTTCATTGAAACATTCGAATTGTGGAATAAACATTTAAACTCGTTCTGCAGAAAAATAAAAAAAGTAATATGCAAACAAGACAAGACATTAAAGAAGAATTAAAGAGAAAATTTCCGGAAATTTTCACACCTGATCTTGGAAGATGTAACAAGTCGGAAACCAAATTTGAGCTCAAGGAAAATACGATGCGAATTTTTAAAAAGAAACGTAACGTTCCTTTCGCAGTAGTAGAAAAAATAACGAAGAACTTGATAGATTGAAAAAAAAATGGGAATTATATCGAAAGTAGAAACTAATTCATGAGCTGCCCCGATTGTGTGCATCAAAAAGTAATCAAACCAAATCAGAGTGTGCGCTGACTTTTCGACAGTTTGAACTCGGTGATTAAGGATTACCATTACCCGTTGCCGAGTCCAGAGGAGATTTTTAACAAGCTAAATGGCGCATATATATTTTCAAAAATCAACTCCTCAGACGCCTATCTCCAAATTCCCGACGAAGAGGAATGTTCGAAGTTACTAGGAATAAACACTCACACAAGGTTATTCAAATTCAGCAGTATTCTGTTTGGTATTAAAGTGGCACCTGCCATTTTTTAACAAGTTATGGACGTTATGTTGAATGATTTGGATTTTGCGTGCGCCTACTTAGACGATATCATTTTAAGGAGCGCAACAGTCGACGAACATCTGGAGAATCTCGTTTATGCATTCAAAAAATTCAGGACTTTGGATTTAAAGCTAAAGAGTCAAACTTCGAATTTGGTTTGGATGGAAATTAAATATTTAGGATACATAATCAACAAAAATGACAGACTTCCAGATTCGGACAGGTTCATTGTAATTAGAGACATGCCAGCGTCCACTAACCTGGCGACACTACAGAATTTTCTCGGGCTCGCTAATTAATTACTATCAAGCATTCATTAAAGGAATGCACAATCTAAGAGCTCCATTGAATGAACTATTGAAACAAGACAATGCATGGGAATGGACAGTAGAGTGTCAGAAAACCTTTGATGAAATCAACAAAATGCTTACATCCAACCTCTTTTTAACCTATTTCAATCCAAAGCTGGATATTTTAGTAGCAAGTGACGCCAGCTCATACGGTGTAGAAGCGTATATCCAATACATAATATCAGATGGTTCAAGGAAACCAATTACACACGCTTCTAGAACACTACTTCCAGCAGAGAAAAGTTATTCACATATCGAAAAACAGGCGCTACGTATTATTTTCGCCATAACGAAATTTCATAGATACATCTACGGCTGGTACTTTATGCCAGAAACGAATCATAAACCTCTGATCACAATCTTTGGATCGACGAAAGGCTTACCCGTTTATACGGCAAATCGATTGTTGAGAGGGCGTACCATTCTTCTCAATTATGACTTTCACATAAAGCATCTATCATCTATCAGAGCAGATCATGATGTAAAAAGCATGATAAACAACATTGTAAGAGAACTGCCAGTTACAGTAAATGAAATCAAAAAGGAAGCTGAAAATGATGATTTCATTTTAGACATGAAAAACAAAATTGTAACAAATGATCAAAAAGTGCAGCAGATATGTGACGGAGTTTTATTATATAGTGAAAGAGTAGTAGTTTCAAAAAGGTGTCAGAAAAGAATATTTCAGCACGGTACCTTCTCTACATAAGTACCGAAATAATAAAATAAGACATAACAAAGTTAGATCTTACACGTGAACCGACGAAATTTTTTTTTTACATGGAGGTCCCCACTTATCAAGGCCCAAGGGCCTCTCGGGGATAAGGGTTATTGTGTGTACAGTAATCAATGGGATAGTACAGTAATAGTATTGGAGAATTGATAAAGTGTCATTACTTAAGGGAGCGGTTCATCAGGAATTTGTTTGTGTTGGACTTGAAGACATCCAGGCTGAAGTCGGGAGGGAAACAGGCAAGCGGAACAGAGTTCCACAGGTGTGCAGTTCTAAGAAAGAAGCTTTGTTCGTGGACTCTACGCTTTGATTTAGGCACAGATAAGGAGTGGGGAAAATTATTGACGGTGGTTTCAGCTAGTCGGGTGATTTTTGAAAAAGATTGGCGAGGGGGGACCAGAGAATGGAGCTCAGACGAGCACTTGCAACGGAAATAACGATAGTACAAATATAGGCTTGCTACGTCTCTTCTGTGGGAAAGAGGTTGCAGAGAAGAGAAAAGGGCATCCCCCCACCAAGCCACGAAGTCAATTTTGTACTCTAAATTGCTGAAAAACCAAGTCTCCATTTTTATGAACTTTTGTTATAGTTTTTCTTTTTTTTTTTCTATTTTTATAACCCGAACATACTTGTTTCTAAAGTCTGCTACTTTATTTTTCCGTCCAGAACGTATTTGTTTCTAAAGACTGCTACGTTATTTTTCCGTCCAGAACATACTTGTTTCTAAAGACTGCTACTTTATTTTTCCGTCCAGAACATACTTGTTTCTAAAGACTGCTACTTTATTTTTCCGACCAGAACATACTTGTTTCTAAAGACTGCTACTTTATTTTTCTGACCAGAACATACTTGTTTCTAAAGACTGCTACTTTATTTTTCCGTCCAGAACATACTTGTTTCTAAAGACTGCTACGTTATTTTTCCGTCCAGAACATACTTGTTTCTAAAGACTTCTACTTTATTTTTCCGTCCAGAACATACTTGTTTCTAAAGACTGCTACGTTATTTTTCCGTCCAGAACATACTTGTTTCTAAAGACTGCTACTTTATTTTTCCGTCCAGAACATACTTGTTTCTAAAGACTGCTACTTTATTTTTCCGACCAGAACATACTTGTTTCTAAAGACTGCTACTTTATTTTTCTGACCAGAACATACTTGTTTCTAAAGACTGCTACTTTATTTTTCCGTCCAGAACATACATGTTTCTAAAGACTGCTACTTTATTTTTCCGTCCAGAACATACTTGTTTCTAAAGACTGCTACTTTATTTTTCCGACCAGAACATACTTGTTTCTAAAGACTGCTACTTTATTTTTCTGACCAGAACATACTTGTTTCTAAAGACTGCTACTTTATTTTTCCGTCCAGAACATACATGTTTCTAAAGACTGCTACTTTATTTTTCCGTCCAGAACATACTTGTTTCTAAAGACTGCTACTTTATTTTTCCGACCAGAACATACTTGTTTCTAAAGACTGCTACTTTATTTTTCTGACCAGAACATACTTGTTTCTAAAGACTGCTACTTTATTTTTCCGTCCAGAACATACATGTTTCTAAAGACTGCTACTTTATTTTTCCGTCCAGAACATACTTGTTTCTAAAGACTGCTACTTTATTTTTCCGACCAGAACATACTTGTTTCTAAAGACTGCTACTTTATTTTTCTAACCAGAACATACTTGTTTCTAAAGACTGCTACTTTATTTTTCCGTCCAGAACATACATGTTTCTAAAGACTGCTACTTTATTTTTCCGTCCAGAACATACTTGTTTCTAAAGACTGCTACTTTATTTTTCCGACCAGAACATACTTGTTTCTAAAGACTGCTACTTTATTTTTATGTCCAGAACATACTTGTTTCTAAAGACTGCTACTTTATTTTTCCAACCAGAACATACTTGTTTCTAAAGACTGCTACTTTATTTTTCCGACCAGAACATACTTGTTTCTAAAGACTGCTACTTTATTTTTATGTCCAGAACATACTTGTTTCTAAAGACTGCTACTTTATTTTTCCGTCCAGAAAATACTTGTTTCTAAAGACTGCTACTTTATTTTTCCAACCAGAAAATACTTGTTTCTAAAGACTGCTACTTTATTTTTCCGTCCAGAACATACTTTTTTCTAAGGACTGCTATTTTATTTTTCCAACCAGAACATACTTGTTTCTAAAGACTGCTACTTTATTTTTCCAACCAGAACATACTTGTTTCTAAAGACTGCTACTTTATTTTTCCAACCAGAACATACTTGTTTCTAAAGACTGCTACTTTATTTTTATGTCCAGAACATACTTGTTTCTAAAGACTGCTACTTTATTTTTCCGTCCAGAGCATACTTGTTTCTAAAGACTGCTACTTTATTTTTCCAACCAGAAAATACTTGTTTCTAAAGACTGCTACTTTATTTTTCCGTCCAGAACATACTTTTTTCTAAGGACTGCTATTTTATTTTTCCAACCAGAACATACTTGTTTCTAAAGACTGCTACTTTATTTTTCCAACCAGAACATACTTGTTTCTAAAGACTGCTACTTTATTTTTCCGTCCAGAACATACTTGTTTCTAAGGACTGCTATTTTATTTTTCCAACCAGAACATACTTGTTTCTAAAGACTGCTACTTTATTTTTATGTCCAGAACATACTTGTTTCTAAAGACTGCTACTTTATTTTTCCAACCAGAACATACTTGTTTCTAAAGACTGCTACTTTATTTTTCCAACCAGAAAATACTTGTTTCTAAAGACTGCTACTTTATTTTTCCGTCCAGAACATACTTTTTTCTAAGGACTGCTATTTTATTTTTCCAACCAGAACATACTTGTTTCTAAAGACTGCTACTTTATTTTTCCGTCCAGAACATACATGTTTCTAAAGACTGCTACTTTATTTTTCCGTCCAGAACATACTTGTTTCTAAAGACTGCTACTTTATTTTTCCGACCAGAACATACTTGTTTCTAAAGACTGCTACTTTATTTTTATGTCCAGAACATACTTGTTTCTAAAGACTGCTACTTTATTTTTCCAACCAGAACATACTTGTTTCTAAAGACTGCTACTTTATTTTTCCAACCAGAACATACTTGTTTCTAAAGACTGCTACTTTATTTTTATGTCCAGAACATACTTGTTTCTAAAGACTGCTACTTTATTTTTCCGTCCAGAAAATACTTGTTTCTAAAGACTGCTACTTTATTTTTCCAACCAGAAAATACTTGTTTCTAAAGACTGCTACTTTATTTTTCCGTCCAGAACATACTTTTTTCTAAGGACTGCTATTTTATTTTTCCAACCAGAACATACTTGTTTCTAAAGACTGCTACTTTATTTTTCCAACCAGAACATACTTGTTTCTAAAGACTGCTACTTTATTTTTCCGACCAGAACATACTTGTTTCTAAAGACTGCTACTTTATTTTTATGTCCAGAACATACTTGTTTCTAAAGACTGCTACTTTATTTTTCCAACCAGAACATACTTGTTTCTAAAGACTGCTACTTTATTTTTCCAACCAGAACATACTTGTTTCTAAAGACTGCTACTTTATTTTTATGTCCAGAACATACTTGTTTCTAAAGACTGCTACTTTATTTTTCCGTCCAGAAAATACTTGTTTCTAAAGACTGCTACTTTATTTTTCCAACCAGAAAATACTTGTTTCTAAAGACTGCTACTTTATTTTTCCGTCCAGAACATACTTTTTTCTAAGGACTGCTATTTTATTTTTCCAACCAGAACATACTTGTTTCTAAAGACTGCTACTTTATTTTTCCGACCAGAACATACTTGTTTCTAAAGACTGCTACTTTATTTTTCTGACCAGAACATACTTGTTTCTAAAGACTGCTACTTTATTTTTCCGTCCAGAGCATACTTGTTTATAAAGACTGCTACTTTATTTTTCCAACCAGAAAATACTTGTTTCTAAAGACTGCTACTTTATTTTTCCGACCAGAACATACTTGTTTCTAAAGACTGCTACTTTATTTTTCCAACCAGAACATACTTGTTTCTAAAGACTGCTACTTTATTTTTCCGACCAGAACATACTTGTTTCTAAAGACTGCTACTTTATTTTTATGTCCAGAACATACTTGTTTCTAAAGACTGCTACTTTATTTTTCCAACCAGAACATACTTGTTTCTAAAGACTGCTACTTTATTTTTCCGACCAGAACATACTTGTTTCTAAAGACTGCTACTTTATTTTTATGTCCAGAACATACTTGTTTCTAAAGACTGCTACTTTATTTTTCCGTCCAGAAAATACTTGTTTCTAAAGACTGCTACTTTATTTTTCCAACCAGAAAATACTTGTTTCTAAAGACTGCTACTTTATTTTTCCGTCCAGAACATACTTTTTTCTAAGGACTGCTATTTTATTTTTCCAACCAGAACATACTTGTTTCTAAAGACTGCTACTTTATTTTTCCAACCAGAACATACTTGTTTCTAAAGACTGCTACTTTATTTTTCCAACCAGAACATACTTGTTTCTAAAGACTGCTACTTTATTTTTATGTCCAGAACATACTTGTTTCTAAAGACTGCTACTTTATTTTTCCGTCCAGAAAATACTTGTTTCTAAAGACTGCTACTTTATTTTTCCAACCAGAAAATACTTGTTTCTAAAGACTGCTACTTTATTTTTCCGTCCAGAACATACTTTTTTCTAAGGACTGCTATTTTATTTTTCCAACCAGAACATACTTGTTTCTAAAGACTGCTACTTTATTTTTCCAACCAGAACATACTTGTTTCTAAAGACTGCTACTTTATTTTTCCGTCCAGAACATACTTGTTTCTAAGGACTGCTATTTTATTTTTCCAACCAGAACATACTTGTTTCTAAAGACTGCTACTTTATTTTTATGTCCAGAACATACTTGTTTCTAAAGACTGCTACTTTATTTTTCCAACCAGAACATACTTGTTTCTAAAGACTGCTACTTTATTTTTCCAACCAGAAAATACTTGTTTCTAAAGACTGCTACTTTATTTTTCCGACCAGAACATACTTTTTTCTAAGGACTGCTATTTTATTTTTCCAACCAGAACATACTTGTTTCTAAAGACTGCTACTTTATTTTTCCGTCCAGAACATACATGTTTCTAAAGACTGCTACTTTATTTTTCCGTCCAGAACATACTTGTTTCTAAAGACTGCTACTTTATTTTTCCGACCAGAACATACTTGTTTCTAAAGACTGCTACTTTATTTTTATGTCCAGAACATACTTGTTTCTAAAGACTGCTACTTTATTTTTCCAACCAGAACATACTTGTTTCTAAAGACTGCTACTTTATTTTTCCAACCAGAACATACTTGTTTCTAAAGACTGCTACTTTATTTTTATGTCCAGAACATACTTGTTTCTAAAGACTGCTACTTTATTTTTCCGTCCAGAAAATACTTGTTTCTAAAGACTGCTACTTTTTTTTCCAACCAGAAAATACTTGTTTCTAAAGACTGCTACTTTATTTTTCCGTCCAGAACATACTTTTTTCTAAGGACTGCTATTTTATTTTTCCAACCAGAACATACTTGTTTCTAAAGACTGCTACTTTATTTTTCCAACCAGAACATACTTGTTTCTAAAGACTGCTACTTTATTTTTCCGACCAGAACATACTTGTTTCTAAAGACTGCTACTTTATTTTTATGTCCAGAACATACTTGTTTCTAAAGACTGCTACTTTATTTTTCCAACCAGAACATACTTGTTTCTAAAGACTGCTACTTTATTTTTCCGTCCAGAAAATACTTGTTTCTAAAGACTGCTACTTTATTTTTCCAACCAGAAAATACTTGTTTCTAAAGACTGCTACTTTATTTTTCCGTCCAGAACATACTTTTTTCTAAGGACTGCTATTTTATTTTTCCAACCAGAACATACTTGTTTCTAAAGACTGCTACTTTATTTTTCCAACCAGAACATACTTGTTTCTAAAGACTGCTACTTTATTTTTCCGACCAGAACATACTTGTTTCTAAAGACTGCTACTTTATTTTTCCAACCAGAAAATACTTGTTTCTAAAGACTGCTACTTTATTTTTCCGTCCAGAACATACTTTTTTCTAAGGACTGCTATTTTATTTTTCCAACCAGAACATACTTGTTTCTAAAGACTGCTACTTTATTTTTCCGACCAGAACATACTTGTTTCTAAAGACTGCTACTTTATTTTTCTGACCAGAACATACTTGTTTCTAAAGACTGCTACTTTATTTTTCCGTCCAGAGCATACTTGTTTATAAAGACTGCTACTTTATTTTTCCAACCAGAAAATACTTGTTTCTAAAGACTGCTACTTTATTTTTCCGACCAGAACATACTTGTTTCTAAAGACTGCTACTTTATTTTTCCAACCAGAACATACTTGTTTCTAAAGACTGCTACTTTATTTTTCTGACCAGAACATACTTGTTTCTAAAGACTGCTACTTTATTTTTCCGACCAGAACATACTTGTTTCTAAAGACTGCTACTTTATTTTTCCAACCAGAACATACTTGTTTCTAAAGACTGCTACTTTATTTTTCCAACCAGAACATACTTGTTTCTAAAGACTGCTACTTTATTTTTATGTCCAGAACATACTTGTTTCTAAAGACTGCTACTTTATTTTTCCGTCCAGAACATACTTGTTTCTAAAGACTGCTATTTTATTTTTCCGACCAGAACATACTTGTTTCTAAAGACTGCTATTTTATTTTTATGTCCAGAACATACTTGTTTCTAAAGACTGCTACTTTATTTTTATGTCCAGAACATACTTGTTTCTAAAGACTGCTACTTTATTTTTCCATCCAGAACATACTTGTTTCTAAAGACTGCTATTTTATTTTTCCGACCAGAACATACTTGTTTCTAAAGACTGCTATTTTATTTTTCCAACCAGAACATACTTGTTTCTAAAGACTGCTACTTTATTTTTATGTCCAGAACATACTTGTTTCTAAAGACTGCTACTTTATTTTTCCGTCCAGAACATACTTGTTTCTAAAGACTGCTATTTTATTTTTCCGACCAGAACATACTTGTTTCTAAAGACTGCTATTTTATTTTTCCAACCAGAACATACTTGTTTCTAAAGACTGCTACTTTATTTTTATGTCCAGAACATACTTGTTTCTAAAGACTGCTACTTTATTTTTCCAACCAGAACATACTTGTTTCTAAAGACTGCTATTTTATTTTTCCAACCAGAACATACTTGTTTCTAAAGACTGCTACTTTATTTTTCCAACCAGAACATACTTGTTTCTAAAGACTGCTACTTTATTTTTCCGACCAGAACATGCTTGTTTCTAAAGACTGCTACTTTATTTTTCCGTCCAGAACATACTTGTTTCTAAAGACTGCTATTTTATTTTTCCGACCAGAACATACTTGTTTCTAAAGACTGCTATTTTATTTTTATGTCCAGAACATACTTGTTTCTAAAGACTGCTACTTTATTTTTCCGTCCAGAACATACTTGTTTCTAAAGACTGCTATTTTATTTTTCCGACCAGAACATACTTGTTTCTAAAGACTGCTATTTTATTTTTCCAACCAGAACATACTTGTTTCTAAAGACTGCTACTTTATTTTTATGTCCAGAACATACTTGTTTCTAAAGACTGCTACTTTATTTTTCCGTCCAGAACATACTTGTTTCTAAAGACTGCTATTTTATTTTTCCGACCAGAACATACTTGTTTCTAAAGACTGCTATTTTATTTTTCCAACCAGAACATACTTGTTTCTAAAGACTGCTACTTTATTTTTATGTCCAGAACATACTTGTTTCTTAAGACTGCTACTTTATTTTTCCAACCAGAACATACTTGTTTCTAAAGACTGCTACTTTATTTTTATGTCCAGAACATACTTGTTTCTAAAGACTGCTACTTTATTTTTCCGACCAGAACATACTTGTTTCTAAAGACTGCTACTTTATTTTTCCGTCCAGAACATACTTGTTTCTAAAGACTGCTATTTTATTTTTCCGACCAGAACATACTTGTTTCTAAAGACTGCTATTTTATTTTTCCAACCAGAACATACTTGTTTCTAAAGACTGCTACTTTATTTTTATGTCCAGAACATACTTGTTTCTAAAGACTGCTACTTTATTTTTCCGTCCAGAACATACTTGTTTCTAAAGACTGCTATTTTATTTTTCCGACCAGAACATACTTGTTTCTAAAGACTGCTATTTTATTTTTCCAACCAGAACATACTTGTTTCTAAAGACTGCTACTTTATTTTTATGTCCAGAACATACTTGTTTCTAAAGACTGCTACTTTATTTTTCCGACCAGAACATACTTCTTTCTAAAGACTGCTACTTTATTTTTCCAACCAGAACATACTTGTTTCTAAAGACTGCTACTTTATTTTTCCGTCCAGAACATACTTGTTTCTAAAGACTGCTACTTTATTTTTCCAACCAGAACATACTTGTTTCTAAAGACTGCTACTTTATTTTTCCGTCCAGAACATACTAGTTTCTAAAGACTGCTACTTTATTTTTCCGACCAGAACATACTTGTTTCTAAAGACTGCTACTTTATTTTTCCGTCCAAAGTCCGAATGAAAAAACCATTAGAGTAAAAAGCATTCTAGCACTTAGAGACCTCAAAACTGAAGGGGTGTGTGTGTGCAGTCAGCACCAACCCTATTCAGGGTTTAACCGGCTTCCTCCCTCGGAGGAAGTTTCATGGGAGTATGAAATTCACAAGCGGTCCCAAGTCGCATGTATATCCCCGTTAGGGTGAGATGACGACGTTAGGTTTTTGCAACTTTTTTCAGGGAGGTGTCGACGTCCTCCTACATACAGCACATGGATTTTCCCAAATTTTGGTCATTCATTTTAGTAATGACCAGGCTCAACGTTGCTTAACTTCGGTGATATGATGGGAACTGATGTGTCAACGTGATTATGCTTGAAGGGGTGTGATTTTGTTGCTAAGCGTGTTTGTCGGGGGCATGTACATCGAGGGGGCACAAATGTAAGGAGTTCATCTGAGCACATTTCGTTAAAATAATTTTAAAACAGGCACAGAGAAGCAACATTGCAGCGATGGGACAGGGGTTGGAGCTTAGTTGACAAAGTGGGGCCTATTAGATTGACGACTTTTTTTTGGACCCTATCCAAGAAGCATAGACTAGTATTAGATGCACTAGTCCAGATGTGGCAACAATATTCCATGAATGGGCGAATGGGGGCTTTGTACGGGTACAGGATACTCTCAGATCTGAGTAGTTTTCTAGCAGGATAGAAGGAACCCACCTTCTTTGCAGCAGCTTTCGCAATGTCCTCAATGTATTTATTCCAGGTCATACTGCCCGTGAATGTAAAGCCGAGGAGTTTGCAGGAAGAATTCTCGGGTAGGAAGAATATCGGTGGGTGGTGAGGTGTCTTGTGATTGTTAAAGGAGAGCAGTTTAGTCTTAATAGCATTAAGTGTCACCATCCATTTACGGCCCCATTCCACTTCGGTCTGGGGGTCATTTTCTAACGATTCTGCCATTGTCTTAGATTTGTGTACGTCCGTTCTTCCGTCGTGTATGTAATAGAGCGTTGTATCATCAGCAAATATATTTATCTTTATCATTAATGAATATCAGGAATAATAGTTGTCTAGTAATCGACCCCTGAAGTACTCTCGCATTAATGTTATGCTGTTTGTATGTACGTTCATCAATGGCAACCTGGATGGTCCTATTGTGTAGAAAGGATCTAATTATATTTAGTATACGTCCAGTTATACCGTACGATTTAATTGGCACCTCTTCGTTCCAGACTTTGTGAAAGGCCTCGGATATATCAATGGCTACAGCCCTAGCTTCGCCCGCCTTCTCCAGTGTATCATATATGCGTTAAGACCTATTCGTCCACGGGATTTGTTTTTATTTTTTCACTAAAACACGTTTTAAATATATTACCCTGAAGCGTTAAAACTTAATACAGTTAAAAGAAAAGTAATAATAAAAGAACGCATTTAAAGATTTATTTGAAAAACAAGTATTAATCTATCTTTATAGGTAAATAAATATTTTTCAAAGAAAGCTAAAGCATATATCGTTTGAGTTTTCTTAAATTTCAAATTTATATAACAAATAAATAAACGTTTTAACAAATATACCTCGAATTTTACTATATTTCTTTGGTAATAAATTCTCTCTTTTATTTGCATGTGTTTAAATGGAAAATAATTCCTTGTCTATAGGAAAAGAAAATAGTAAGCTTTTAACGCTTTTCGTAATGTCCTCTGCAATGGAAGGATTTTCGATCGTATGTTTAGACTTACACACATACACACACACACACACACACACACACACACACACACATATATATATATATATATATATATATATATATATATATATATATATATATAAAATTTAGGTTCGAACATTTGCGTGAATAACAATCAAATAATAACAGACAATACGCCATAATCACGTTGACACACATCCCTGCATTATTTCCAGATGATTGAAATACCGTTACAACCTCACACAACGCGTGAGTCGTATATTTGTCACAAATAGCAGACCACAACTGAAGCAGAAGAGTCTACAGAAGAGGGTCACAGGCCGTGCCCCTTTGTCGGATTAGAAACCAGCGGTATCAATGTTGTTCTGACATCTATAATATAATATGTAAACGGATATATGTTTGTCTGTCTGTCGGCATGTCTGTCTGTCGGTTTGTCATTCTGTCTCCATATTTTCAAACTCTATGTCCCCCAAAATTTAAAGTCGCAGAGCGACGCTTGGGGCTTCAAATGATTGATTTTTACGCAAAATTGTAAGGGGTCAAAAATGGGTCAAAAATGAAAAAAATCATTAAACATTTTGTACATTCAACTTAGTTAATTTTTTATTTGTTATCGGTTTGTATACGCGCGTATCACGTTGATACAGTAGTAACGTCACCAGTTTGAATACTTCGATTTCGATTCTAGTTGATGGCACCTAAACACTTCTTTTATGTTTACTTTTGAAATCACGACTCTATAATAATATATACGACATCTGGATAAATTAAAATATCATATTTAAGCGTATTTTACGCTCGGATAATGCCGGTACCCCCCCCGGTTCTCAAACATGTAAATGGTTCTATGTCTGTCTGTCTGTGCGTCCGTTTATCTTTCTGTCTGTCTTCGTATTTTCAAACACTATCTCCTCCGAAACTAAAAGTATCAAAGCGGTTTAAATTGTTTTTAAGGTAAAAAATGGCTCAAAATAAAACAAAAACAAAAATGGTATACATTTGTAAATCTATCTTAGTTTATGTTTAATTTTAAATTTTTAATGAGTTTATATGCGTGTCACCAACTTAGAATGCGCGGGCGTAAAATACTCTTAAAGTATGATATTTTGATTTGTCCATCTTTTGTATATATTATTATTAAGTCGTGATTTTAAAAGTAAAAACAAATATATTTGTATGCCATCAACTGGAATCGAACTGAAACTGTAGCATCCAAAGCTGGTGACGTTACCCTATTCCCTATTCCCTTATTTCTCTACAAACTGAGTAAAGTGGGTTTGCTTCCATTCCACCTGTGCTCATTCGGCTGGTTTGAACCAGTCTTGCCTGAGAGGTTGAGGGTACCATTCTCCCTTGAAACTCGCATTCACGAATACCCGTGGGCTTAATCTAGTACTATCGGGGACATTAGTTGCATGGGTAATATGTAGGGAGATGAATAGCAAGATGTCTGTTCACATTACACGTGAACTTCTGCATATCAGTACAGTCGGGAAAGCAGAATCCCGGAAGGGAGTTCCAAGTCTAACAGTTCTGGAGAAGAAACTTTTGGAATAGAAGGCTTCCTTACACCTAGGGATCTCTACCGTGAAAGGGTGGGATTTAGCGGCTTATCGGGTTTGTCGGGGGGTATTCACGTCGAAGGACTACAAGTGCTTGTAGTTCGTCAGAGCATTCACCATTAAAGTACTTGTAGAACAGGCAGAGGGATGCAACATTTCGTCGATGGGAGTCCAGAAGTGAGAGACAAGTAGCAGATGCACCAGCCAGATGTGAAAACAGTACTCCATACATGGGCGAATGGCTTCCTTATAGAGGTACAGGATATTTTCAGGCGTAAGTAGTTTTGTATCACAGTAGAGAGAGCCCACCTTCTTTGCAGCAGCCGTGGCAATGATCTCAATGTATCTATTCCAGTTCATGTTCCCTTTAAACGTTATGCTAAAGAGTTTACAGGGAGTACTTTCGGGTAATGTGTTTTTGGCCATTGTTATTTGTGATAGAGAAGGTTTCTTGTAATTATTGAAGAAAACAAGCTTAGTTTTGGCAGCATTGAATGTGACCATCCATTTTTGTCCTCATTCCACTACAGATTTGAGGTCATCCTCTAGTTTTTCTGCCATTTCCTTAGATATGTGTTCATTTGTTTTCCCCTCGTGCCTGGTATAGAGAGCGGTTACATCAGCAAATATACCCATCTCAGAAATAATTTTATCATTTATGAATATCAGAAATAATAAAGATCCAAGGATAGACCCCTGAGGTACTCCTGCATTTATATCATATTGTTTAGATGTACGACCGTCGAGGACAACCTGGATTTTTCTTCTACTTAAGAAGGATTTAAAGAAGGATTTAATTACATTATGTATTCTTCCAGTGATACCATATGATCTAATTTTCCTTAGAAGACCATCGTGCCATACTCTGCCAAAAGCCTTAGATATGTCGAGGACTACTGCTCTACACTGCTTTGTCTAGTGAACGGTATATACGTTCAGAGATTAGAGTTAGGATATCTGCTGTGAAAGCTTGCCTTAATCTATATTGTTTGTCGGTCAGGAGTTTAGCAGCTGTAAGGTGATGGACTAGAGCTTGATTAATTAAGAACTCAAATATTTTGGCGAAAAGCGGGAGAAGGCTAATGGGGCGATAATTTAATGGGTCACTTCTTTCGCGAGAATTCTTGAAAACTAGTACCACAGAAGATGTTTTCTAGCAGTCAGAAAAGAAAGATTCGTTAAGGCATATGTTGTAAAGTTTGGAGAGAACTGGAATAACCTCAGCGGTGCATTTTTTAATAGCACAGCCCGGATGAGATCAGGTCAACATGATTTAGAGGTGTCTAAGTTATTTATGATACCATGTACCTGAGAAGGGGTGATTTTCAAATCATCTAGTGTGGCGTCTGTCTACAAAGGAAAGTTAGGGAGCGAGTGGTGTGCCGGGTCCAATGTGGAGTTTGAGGCAAACCGACTGGCAAGTAAATTAGCCTTCTCGGTTGCTGTGCAAACAACCTCACGATTATTTGATAGTGGAGGAATCGTTGACTGCCTATTATTTACTATACTCTTGTAGATTTTCTTCAAATCACGGGTTCCTAATTTCTGTGCTTCAGTGCGTTTTCTGGTGGTTTCAGTATATTCTGTCTTAGCTGTCGCCATTTCTCTCTTACAATTACTTTTAACCTCCCTCTCTGCCGTAAAAACGGATAGATATATACACGAGCTTGGATTCTATATTCATAACACGCTTCCTTTAACTAGTTAGTTACTTATGTTTTCTCTACCGTTTTCCCTGAAGTCAGGACTGTAGTCTAATCGGTCATGACTCTGCTAGTATAGATGCAGTACTCTCTTCAAATAATAACGTCCAAATACATGTGCTTGGTGACTGTAATATTCACTATAAAAATTAGTTTGGTTTCTCAGGACGCTCTACTTATACTTTCTCTATAGTCCATTCACTAACACAGACATGTTCCAACTTGCCTCCCAGATCGTGAACACTAGTGCTTCTAAATTTATTCCTCATAACAATACATGAGGATTGTGTGACAAATGCTCATCATCCACTTTGAAACACAGACTACGTAGTGGTACCAGTTGACATCACACTTAAATACCAATTCCAAGGTGAGAAGCTATTGTTTAAAACAGCAAGTTACTACAAAAAGGCAGACCGGTAAGCCGTCAGAGAACACGTCATAGATGCCCCATTGACGAATATTTTCTCTCTTCCTGCTCACATCTATGGTTCACTACAGATTGTGCAGCAGCCATTGCAAAAGGACAGTATGCATTACGCCGGTTCGTACGTTAAGTAAAATAAAAATAGGCAACATTTCATAGATGCTAGAAATAATTGTAACAGATGAATAGCCACAGCCAAAAGATAGCATGCTGAAATATCCAGGGAACGCATAGAATCGCAAACGTGATTTCTGGGAATTCTATAATAGTGTAGTAAATAAAAGGCGAAAAGTCATTCACCCACTATGCAACAACTAGAAGGTCAAATACACGTAAACTGGGAAGGTAGATGATATGAAAATCACCCCTTCTCCTGTCCGCGATATCATAAAAAGCTTAGACACTTCTAAAGCGTGTTGGACTGATTTCATGCCTGCTGTGCTAATTAAGAAATGCTCAGCTGAGCTAGTCCCGTACTTTACAATAAATGCCTTGGTGAATTTTGCTGGAAGATGGCATCTGTGGTACCAGTGTACAAGAATTCAGCCGAAAAGACTGACCCTCTCAATTATCGCTCTATCAGTAGCCCCTCTTCACTAAACACTTTGAAATGTTAATCGTCAGTTCATCACCTCGCAAAATCATATCTTCTCTTTGAAAAACAGCATGGATTAAGGGAATGTCGTTCTACTGCAGATATTTTAACATCCCCAAACGTATATACTATGCGCTGGATATGGCGGGCAAAGCGTGGGCCGTAACTCTTGATATATCGAAGATGTTGGACAAGTCTCTTACGAAAGGTTGCCAATAAAAACGAATACTATATATATATATATATATGTATATATATATATATATATATATATATATATATATATATATATATATATATATATAGCAGGGACACTCGACATTGCCTGGGATTTAATGAGGATCAACAAATGTTTCGCCCTCTACAATAAAATCGATTGCAACATAACATCGTGTAATTACAAGAAACATTACGTAAAGGTTGCCAACATCCAAAGTAAAAGTGATTCTGTAGTACGAAATGGAATTGAACTATAAACAACCAGGTTGCAACTTTATGTCATTTAGCTCTTAGCCGCCTATCAGTGTGCAAATTGTGAGATGGAAACTATATTTTTGACTATAATGCAACTTACATAAAAGCTGATGACTACAATCAAAACAGGTTAATGTGATAATTGTATGTCTAAGTTTGGTTTAAATAGCAAAATAATAGATTCAAGAGGAAGTAAAACAAATTAGCTACAATCAATAAATACCACACTCCCTATCGGTGCCTAAACTTAAACACGGATTCCATGAACAAAGCTTCTTTTCTAGAACTGCTTGCCTGTGGAACTCTTTTCTGCTGGTCTGCTTTCCAGCTTACTTCAATATGGTCGTCTTTAAGCTCAGCGTACACAAGTTCTTATTGGACGGTACTCATGAATATAATTATACTATTAATAAATTTCTACTACAATTATTACGCTAATGCCCCAATGACTAAAATACATACACTAACCCTTATCCTCGAATTGCCTCCGGGCCCTGATATGTGGTAACTCATTTGTAAAAATAATGTTCAAATGTATACATTTTTAAATTGTTGAAATGTGGTTACAATAGGTTGTTCTAGAGTTTGTTTTCTTTTCACACAGCTGAAAATCTAATATTTATTTTTATAGTTAAAGCATTTTATTATATTCCCCAGGCAACTCTGTATTTATGTATGCGCTTTCAACAAGACTGCATAATAAAACATAAGTAATGGCTTCCTTTTTCACATGCCCAACCTTTTTTTAGGTAAAAATAAAAATCCATTTCTTTCATATCTCTTTTCCACGCACACATATATATATATGTGCGTTGACGTGTAGGAATACAAAATGTCTTTGGAAAAAAACAAGAATGTTTCCTTCAAATGCACATAATTTCGACCGATCCTTCGATCTTCCTCGGTGTGAATGATAGAAAACATGAGTGTACGAACATATATATATATATATATATATATATATATATATATATATATATATATATAGACATTTAAAAAAATAAGAAATGGCTTCTGTTTACATGCTCCAATTTTAAGATCCAAATGATTTCTCTTTTTATGTATAATTGAATATAAAAATATATATTTATTTTTCACAGAATTAAAAATGAACCAAAAGGATTCCCCATTATAAAAAAGGGTTTTTTTTACTCTAAACGGCATGGTCCCTCACAGTTGGGAGATTCTATTTATAAACGATGCTGCTAGGAACTGACGAATCAAATTAATTCAAGTTCTGTTACCAACCAATCAGAAACCAGAATTGCTCCATAAAAATTAACCCTTATTTTTTTAGCAACATTGCATGTGTTTTCTTCGTGTCAACATGTGAAGAACTTTTTGCTCTATGACTTCCAACTTAAGAACTGTCAACTGAGAACCACTCACTTCCAGGACATGTGTAGAACAACTAACCATCGGAAACTGTTCTGAAACTAAACATGGCTTCCAACTCAAGTCGGATCCTACTATTTAAAGATCAAACATAGTTGATTATTCACGTACAACATTCACTTGTGATTGTCAAAAAAGGGGTAAAAGGGGCTGATACGATAACTACGATAACACAGCTTACAAATTACATGACACAACTTACATAAAAGATGACGACTACAATGAAAACAGGTTAATGTGCTTATTGTATGTCTAAGTTTGGTTTAAATAGCAAAGTAATAAATTCACTTTATGCGCAAAAGGAAGTAAAACAAATTAGTGTAAATTGAACTATTTTCATATCGATCTCAAGCAACTGAATATTTAATTTGATGAACTTAGAAAGAATATAAGCAACTTTGGTTTCAACCCAATAATCACCATTTGTTCTTTAAATCAATTATCAATTTTTTGTAATTACATTATTTTTGATACTAAACCATTTTCAAAATAGAGAATTTACTTGTAAGATATATAAAAATTGACTGATTATAATTAAAAAAAAAAACAATTGATTTGGTCTCAACCTATTTATCTCCCCTTAATTCTTTAATTTATAACTACTTCATTAAAAATACAATACAATTTGATACGTAAACTACTTTCAAAAATTTAATTGACTTTGTAAGATAGCCATTTTACTTGTGCTAAATGTGATAAAGTTATAATAATTACTAAGGAAAACAATTAAATCGAATCAAACATGTAAATGATTTTATCTTTTCGCTCTAGACTTTCATGGAAAACTGATATATTCATTAGTGTTTTCCAATATATATCACACAGTATGTGCTAATTTGAAATTTATAGATGTGGCAGAAATATGGTTACTTATCTTTCCGGTCAGGAAAAATGGGCCATGGTAGCTAATACGTTCCAAGTGTGCAAAAATGTTTCCGTGGGAGGGAATGTTTATTTGTCAATATATGGTTTTCTTTTTGGTAATATTTTATTAAATTAAATTGATTCACAATATAAAAATCCTACTGTGGTTGACGTATATATATATATATGTATATATATATATATATATATATATATATATATATATATATATATATATATATATATATATCATAATTAGGGAATTTAAAATTTGTGATTCGAAAAAGTTAAATTTCAAATATAGAAATTTTATTGTATACAAGACAAAGAATGCAGCATTGCAAAATATATTTCCTTAACCCATGATCTTTCGATGTTATCCATCTCATCGGAGGAAAATATTAGCAAACATTATAAAAGGTTTGCATCTAAATTGCTCAACGTAATAAACATAGAAAATTAAATTAAATTAAATGTTTTCAATTTAATTTTAATATATACACACACACACAAATATATATATATATAAACAGGTACATATATATACATGTACATATATTTACATGTATATACATGTACATATGTATGCATATACATGTATATATAAGCATATATATACATATACATATATACATATACATATATATAAGCAAATATATACATATACATATGTACATATATATACACATATATATACATGTATATACATATGAATACATATATATACATATGAATACATATACATATATATACACATATATATGCACATATACATGTACATATATACAGACATATACATACATACACCTATATATACATATATATATATGCATATATATACATATATATACATATACATACATATACACATAAATATGTATATATATACATATATATACATATATACATATATATTTACAAATATATATATATATATATTTACATGTATATATATACATATATACACGTATATATACATATATATACATATATACATATATGCATATACATATATATATACATATATACATATATATATATTTATGTATACACACACACATATATATATGTATATATATATATATATATATATATATATATATATATATACATATTTTCCGTAGCCTCCAACACCTAGGTACAAATTTTAAAACCTATTATTTGTTAGAAATAACAACTGTGAAAAGCGTAAATTTTGACAACTGATAGTCGTTATCATCCATAATAACATACTAAAATTTGAATCACTTGCAAAGGATTGAAAAAAAATTATAACAATTATTTATTCATTTTCAAAATAGGAACGTCCAAAAGTAAGGGACAAAATTAAGAAAAACAATGTAAACAGCCAAAAAAAAAAAACAATAAAAATATATGTACAATCAATATTTAGTAAATGAGCCCTTGCTCTCAATGACAGCTGCACATCTTCAACTACAAGAACAAATCAGTTCTTGACAATCCTCTATACTAATTTTAGACCATTCTTTTTGCATCTTAACCTACAAATCCTCCGTGTTAGAGGGATTTATTTTCATAACTTTCACTATCATTGTAGGATTTAACAACCCTGCTTACAATACTCTTGGGACGTTTAACTTTCTCTGAAATGTCTCTAATGTGCTTTTCCTTGTGTAGTTTACATGGTTTTTCTCAATTTTGTCCCTTACTTTTGGACGTTCCTATTTTAAAAATAAGTAAATAATTGTCATAATTCTATTTCTATCCTTTGCAAATGATTCCAATTTTAGTATGTTATTATGGAGGATAACGATTACCAGTTCTCAAAATTTCAGTTTTTCACAGTTGTTATTTCAAACAAATATTAGGTCTTTAAATTTTGTCCCTTTAGTTTTGGACGCTACGGTATATGAATATATATATATATATATATATATATATATATATATATATATATATATATATATATATACGTTACTGAGCAAAAAAAATAGGCCAAGAGTGAAAGAAAGAAAAAATTGATTTTTCAATATTTTTTCGTGAATTTTTGTTAATTTTAACTGAAAATTTCTATTTTGTAGATCATTATTATTATAGCATATAATAATAAGTGAAAAAATTAATAATAAAATGATAAGACCGCATCTTGGCAAGGATATAAAAAAATTACAGGATTAAGGCAGTCCAAAATGACTTACAAGCAGATTTTTGATATTTTAAGAAAAGAAAATGTCAAAACATCTCTTTCTATAGTGAAACGAGTCAAATGTTCAAAGTCAAACGCTTGGTAAAAGGGAAATCTGGATCTGGTCGCCCTAGAGTATCCACTTTGAAGGATGACCACAGGCTTAAATTAACTGTTTTGAAGGATCGAAAGAAAAGTTATGTTGACCAAAGAATTCAAAACAGGGACTGGAAATTCTCCTCCTAGATATACAATATCCAGACGAATGAAAGAAATGAGATTTTCCTCTAAAAGGTGTGTAAAGAAGCCACTTTGATCTAAGAAGAACATCAATGATGGAAAGAGATTTTTCTCAGGTTATGGCAAGAAAGAAAGACTGGCCCAGGAATGTTTTCTGGTTAGATGAATCAAGATGTCTTGTTAGTGATGCTCCCGATGCTCCCGAACGGTGCAATCGAAAAACTGGAGAAAGATTTTCGCCAAGTTGCATAAAATCGACAATTAAACACGGGAATGAAGGGATAATAGTATGGGGAACTTTTACTACAGCAGGAGTTGGAGAATTTATTAGATATGAGAAGTCAATCAATGCAAAGGAATACATTCAAATATTAGAAACAGGACTGTTACTAAGTATCCAGAAGCTGGGAATATACCAGAACATTCAAGAAATCAAAAGGGAATGCGATTCCATCCTAAACATTTATTAAAATGTCCTGTTCTGTGTTATTAGTCTCGTTTAAGTTTCCTTGTTCAATTGTTCTTTGTTCAATATAGCTTTTAGTGCAATAAAATGTATAATATTTTTTTGGCCCATTTTTTTTGCTCATGAGTATATATATATATATATATATATATATATATATATATATATATATATATATATATATATATACTAGCAGGGATACCCGATGTTGCCTTAGATTTAATGAGGATCAACGAATGTTTACCCTCATATATTTTATTGCCATCGAAATTCCTGAAATCGATCATTTTTTTAATCAAATCGATTGCATCTAATTGGGACCCACCGTTGTGCATCAGATGAAAGCTTCACATGCCTCCTCCAATGAATGATTCCACAAAACATTGTAATTTACATTGCACTGAAGAGAAACTACTGTTCATTTCATAAAATTATTTTATATAATAATTTACATTGAAGTTTAGAATGCAAAAAATAAGTATCATAGTTCAATTGTGCTCTAAAAAGAAGCATTCATTTCGAACATGCACCTCTGTCATATCAAAGAGCCTACTGCTGATTTTATATACCGGACTTCTCAAATGCACTTGTGATGTTAGGCTGTGTAAAGCGTTAACCATGGTCAAAAAGGTCTGTTCCTTCTTTCATCGGATTATTTTGATTATCGATTTTCGAAACTTCTCGGGGGTATTTGGATACAAAACCGATCTAAGAAAACTCTTAGACACATGAAGTAAATTTGTGTGAAAGTACAAAATAGATCGGCCCAGCCATTCTGGAATCGATACAGAACGGACGACTGCACACAAAAAACATGCCTGCTCCTAGTTCCGGACCTATATCGTGGCTGAAGGCAACTACATTGAATAGATGTTAGCTCTACTAAATTATCAAGTTACCTGGAATGTATTTTTCAATAACAGTTTTCAAATAAAGTTGAAGTGTTGTTTTCTGTATGAAGACACTTTTATCGTTCCACTCTGTAGTCGTTACATGTCAACACTCGGGACCCACGCGTTGTATGCAGACAGTTGCAAGGAAACAAAGGTAAAGAAAGAATTTGACTTACTTTGACTACTTTCTCAGTTGCAACAACAGACATTTATTTACATGTACTTTCAGAATAACGCCTTTTCTCTTGTTCAAAGTTCTTTTCGTACCCCAATATTCTTAACACGACTTTGTCATACCCAACACGTTACACTCTATTTTTGTCCGTCTATGTTTAGGACACGTCTTATCCTGTCGCGTGTATAACACGTCTATTTCTGTCCTAATAGATCTCGCACTGTCAACTTTTATTTTTATTTGTGTGGGTTTATTTATAAATTTTTGTTTTTTAATTGTGTTAGAATGTTTTAAAAATTCAAATTGTTTTAAAAATGTTTCTCGATTTATCTAACCAGACACAAACATAGAGTTATAGAAAGAATCAGTAACTAGTCTCTTTCCTGTGGACAGGATACAAAAATGTCTAATAGATCCCGCACTGTCAACTAAGGTTGATCCCTGTCTCATCGCCGCAGTATTTTTCAAGCTCTTTAATCGAATGTTCTCCAATGAAATTAGGGCACTTATAACCCCTTAATTTACATATATCTGACACACCTGAATAACAGCAAAACCCCACCCTTTCACGGTAGAGGTTCCCAGATGAGAAAACCTTCCACTGTAATAGCTTCTTTCCTTGAATCGCTTGCCTTTGGAATTCCTTCCCTGGTCTTTGTTTCTTCTACAGTACCAATCCGGAGAAATTTAAATATAATGTAAACAAACATCTAGTTGCCTAACTACCCACTTAGAATGACTCGTAATAGTCTGATTCCTGTTAACACCAGCGTCCCTATAGTAAGGGATGACGAGAAAGATAGAAAACTGAGAGAGGGAGGGGGTTAACAAAAAGTTACTGTACCATTGTACCAACTCGGAGAAATTTAAACGTAATGTAAACAAACATCTTGCTGCACAATTACTTAGAATCTCGTAATAGTCTGACCCCTAATAACACTAGCGTCCTTATAGAAAGAGAGAAAGAAAAGTGAGAGAGGGAGAGGGTTAATAAAAAAATTATTCGATGCAGGAAATAAAAAAGAACGTAATTGGCATAATTGCAGAAGGACTTTTAATAATAGATCTGCATTGATTGGTGGAAAAAGAGAAAAGGGGAGAGGGTAAGAAGATAGAGGGGGTAGAAGGAGGGAGGGCACAGGAGGGGGATAGAGATAAAATAAATTATAATAAGACGATGGAGAAGAAATATAAAAACATAAAAAAATATTTAAAAAAAAAGAAAGAAAGAGAAAGCTTTAAAATGAAAGACACGATTTCCGTAAACGAAAGTTGTAAAAGTGTTTGGTGTTGGAAAGGGGGGGGGAATTTAACTTCTACAATTACATTATAAAAGGCCTGTGACTTTTGAATTCGTTCACAGTGTACTGATAGATATCCCAATAATCAGACATTAAAAAGGTAAGCTTGAATCCATTTTTTGCTTTTTTTGATGCGTGTGCGCGTCCGAAGAATCATTTTTTATTTGTTTCAATTATATTTCACTTTTTATTTATGGAACTCAATGAAATTACAATTAATTTATGAAACTCAATGAAATTACAAAGATATATCAGATGAATGACAAAAGTTTATATTCCAAGTTTTATGATGTTGATCATCTAACAATTTATTTCTTTAAGTCCGTTGACATGCACAAGTCTTGACAGCACCTGTTTCGTAGCACAGGATCATTAATTTATTATATCAATCAATAATTTATTTTGCCCTTAACTCTGCAGAGGAAATATAACCTATGAACACATGAAAAAAATAAAATGCATTTGGGCATGACTACAAAATCCACAAATTGGAAGAGAAGTTGCAATTACCTCTCATGTTTTAATTTTTACGCCAATATATATATATATCAAGTAAGATCTATGACTTACTTGTAGTTTCATTTAATACTTTTGCAAGCAAAATCCGATCCCGCATTTTACTAAATCTTACCCTCTGATGAGGAGGAAAGTATTTCTCCGAAACTCCGCGGATTAAGGACTATCCATTTATTTATTGTTTCCTTTTTAAAATTTTAAAAATATGTTTTTAACTCTTTTTGAAAGTGTTTTTTAACATGTTTATTTAACTACTTGTTCTTATTATAAGCTATATCTCCTATTTGTTTTTATCGAGCTTTTACATCTGGTTGAGATTACTTTATAAATATTAATTCTTTAATATTTATAATATGCTTTAGTTTTGCCACCTTGGATCATTTCTTAACTGTAATTCTTATTTTATATATATATATATATATATATATATATATATATATATATATATATATTTATTTATTGTGTGTGTGTCTTCGTGTGTGTCTGCGTGTGTGTATATATTTAATATGTACATATGTATATGTGTACGTGATATATATATATATATATATATATATATTGTCATCCACATACAATACTGTTTCGCTGTTTCACAGCTCATCAGTGCGGCTAGACAGGCAACCTAACCACTACACTATTGGCGGCCGCTGAACGAGTAGTGAATTTAACGATGTTTTGACATCGTCCGAAATACCGCCGCTCGATTTGTTTACACAAAGAGCGTCGCTTATACGCTAATGGTAATTCGTGTATCACTTCTCAATATGCTCAACTCAAGGTGAGGAGCATTATAGTCATCCACATACAGTACTGTTTCGCTGTTTCACATATATATATTATGAGAATATTGTGAGAATATGTGTTCCGAAACTGCTAATCGAAATACCCTATCGTTCGAATTTTGTGCAAATCTGATCTACTCAAATGTTAATTAGCAGCTTTTGTGTTCGCATTAATATTTCAGGAAAACGTAATACATTCTTCGACTCACTTTAATTAAAATTATGAATCGCATTTGGTTAACCAACCCGATACATATCTCTACTACTCTATGAAAGGAACTTTGTATGTGTGTGAGCTCGTTCCCCATGGACTCCAAAATAGCTGGGCCGAGTTTTTTGTAATTTCACACTAAAGTACTTTATGTGTCTAGGAGTGTTCTTCGATCGGTTTTGTATTCGAATACCTCCGATAAGTTTCGAAAATCGATAATCGAAATAATTCGATGAAACAAAGAAAAGACAATTTCGAACAAAGCACTTTATACAGCCTAACATCAAAAGTACATTTGATGAGGTTTTATTACTACACAAGAAGAAAGGCCCGGCATATAAAATCAACAGTAGGTTCTTTGATATGACAGAGGCGCATTCGAAATGAATATTTCCGTTCAGAGAACAATTGAAGCATAATCTAATTTTTACATTTTTGACCGTCGGGTCGAACTTAGGGTTGATGTTGTTGTTGACAAATTTCGTCCTAATAATCAACTACATTCCAGTGTTTAAGTTTTAGGTTTTTTTTTTTCATTTTTTTCATTTTTCTTTTTCCAGATGTCTACACTGCGTTTTAGAGAAAAATTCGGCTTGTTCGTCTGCATCACTTTGCTTATAATTCTATCTTGCCGCGGAGTTCAATCTCAAAAGGATGAAGAAGAACCTGAACCTGAGCCTGCTTCCAATATTCTAAGTATATAAATGTTTATTAAAAAATAAATAAAATTCGGGGATGGGGAAGCCAGTTTGCTAAAAGTAAAAGTATTGACCTCCGGACTTTATATAAACTTAAAATATTGTTATATTCAACTGATATAATTAGGAATATAAGAAAAAGTGGGGACATCATAATAGGTAATGTTGGTTGATAGTAACCTTTTCTATGGATTTACAACTGTGTATATTTCTATCTTTAAGAACTTTATATGTTTATGTTCGAGATAAACTTCTAAAGTAATTAACTGGTGATCCCCACAATGTTCATAAAACGAGACGTTAATCAAGATCTTTGTACTGCGTGTCAGAAAATAGTTCGGCTGGTTCACTTTGTTATTCTATTCTTTTAAGGAGTTCAATATTTAATGAATGAAAATGGACTTGAAACCCAACGTCGTTCATTTGGGAAGGATGAGGAAGAACCAGAACCTGAAGCTGCTGAATAATCAGTAAAACAAGGAAAAAATATTAAATGAAAAAAAAAATGATTACACGATAACTATAGCCGAGTCCCGGAAATTTCTGAAGCAGTTTAGGAAAAGGAGCAAAAGTAGTGATCATTACCTGAAAGAGGTTAGTCCCAGAAATTGACGAAGAAGTAAAATATAAAGCACGAAAACTATACCTGCAAGTGCCAGGTGAAGTTAGTCCGGGAAATTAAAAAAAAAAAACAAACACAAAAAACAAGTCAATAAACGAACTTAAAATACGATAAATATTGTCTGAAAAAATGATAATTAATTTAAACAAAAATTTAATACTTGTTTGAAACGGTAATAATTAATTAAAACAAAATTTAATAAACTTGTTTGAAACGATGATAATTAATTAAAACAAAAATTTAATAAACTTCTTTGAAACGATGATAATTAATGAAAAACAAAATTAAATCAGCTTGTTTGAAACGATGACAATTAATAAAAACAAAAATTAAATAAACTTGTCTGAAACAATGATTATTAATGAAAATAAAAATTAAATGAAGTTGTTTGAAACGATGATAATTAATTCAAACAAAAATTAAATAAACTTGTTTGAAAGTATGAAAATTAAAGAAAACAAAAAATAAAATGAACTTGTTTGTAACGATGATAATAAATTAAAACAAAAATTAAATAAACTTGCTTGAAACAATAATAATTAACTAAAAAAAAACTTAATAAACTTATTTGAAACGATGGTAATTAATTAAATACTTTTTTAAAACTTGTTTGAAACGATGATAATTAATAAAAATAACTTAATAAACTTGTTTGAAACGATGATAATCAATTAAAACAAAAATTTAATATAATTGTTCGAAACGATGAAAATTAATTAAAACAAAAACTAAATAAACCTGTTTGAAACAATGATAATTGATTAAAACAAAAATTAAATAATTATGTTTTAAACACTGATAATAATTAAAACAAAAATTAAATAAACGTATTGTAAACGATGATAATTAATTAAAACAAAAATTTAATTAACTTCTTTGAAACGATGATAATTAATCAAAACAAAAGTAAACTAAACTTCTCTGAAACAATGAAAATTAATTTTTAAAAAACTTAATAAACTTGTTTGAAACGATGTTAATTAATTAAAACAAATCTTTTCATAAAAGGTTGTTTGAAACGATGATAATTAATAACAACAAAAATTAAATATACTCGTCTGGAACAATGATAATTAATGAAAACAAAAATAAAATGAGCTCGTTCGAAACGATTGTAATTAAAAAAAATTAAATAAACTTGTTTGAATAGAGGTAATTAATTAAAACAAAAATTTAATAAACTTATTTGAATAGAAGGTAATACATAAAAACATTAAATAAACTTGTTTAAAACAATGATAATTAAGTAAAACAAGAATTGTATAAACTTGTAGGAGACGGTGATAATTAATGTAATCGAATATTAAAAATAACTTGTTTGAAAGGATGATAATTAATTAAAACAAGAATTAAATAAACTTGTTTTAAACGAGAGTAATAAATTAAAACAAAAATTACATAAACAAGGATAATTAACGAAAACAAAAACTAAATAAACTCGTCTGAAACAATGATAATTAAGTAAAACAAAAATTAAATAAACTTGTTTGAAACGATTGTAATTAATTAAAACAAAAATTTAACTAAATTATCTGAAACGATGATAATAAATTAAAACAAAAATTAAATAAACTTTTTTGATGTGATGATAATTAATTAAAACAAAGATTTAATAAGCTTGCCTGACACTATGAGAATTAATTTAAACAAAAATTTAATAAACTTGTTTAAAACATTTATAATTAATGAAAACAAAAATTAAATACACTTATTTAAAACGATGGCTATTAATTAAAACAAAAATTTCAAACCTGTTTGAAACGGTGATAATTAATTAAAACAAAAATTTAATAAACTTGTTTGAAACGATTGTAATTAATTAAAACAAAAAATTTTATGAACTTGTTTGAAACGCTCGTAATTAATTAACCCAAAAGTTTAATCGACATGTTTTAAACGATTGTAATTAATTGAAACAAAAATTTGATAAATTTGTTTGAAACGATGATAATTACTTTAAACAAAAATTAAATAAACTTTTTTGACACGATGGTAATTAATTAAAACAAGAATTGAATAAACTTGTTTGAAACCATTGTAATAAATTAAAACAAAAATTTAATACATTTGTCTGAAACGATAGTAAGAATTAAAACAAAGATTAAATAATTTTGGTTGAAACGATTGTAATAATTACAAAAAAATTAAATAAACTTGTTTGAAACGATGATAATTAATTAAAACAAAAATTTAATAAACTTGTTTGAAACGATAAAAATTAATTAAAACAAAAATTTAATAGACTTGTTTGAAACGATGATAATTAATTAAAACAAAAATTGAATAAACTTGTTTGAAACGATGATAATTAATTAAAACAAAAATTTAATAAACTTGTTTGAAACGATGATAATTAATTATAACAAAAATTTAATAAACTTGTTTTAAACGATGATAATTAATTATAAACAAAAATTTAAAACTGGTTTTAAACGATGATAATTAATTTACACGAAACGTAAATAAACTTGTTTGAAACGATGATAATTAATTAAAACAAAAATTTAATAAACTTGTTAAAAACGATGAAAATTAATTAAAACAAAGATTAAATAAACTTGTTTAAAACGATGAGAATTAATTAAAACAAAAATTTAATAAACTTGTTTGAAAAGATGATAATTAATTAAAACAAAAATTTAATAAACTTGTTTGATACGATGATTATTAATTAAAACAAAAATTTAATAAACATGTTTGAAACAATGATAACTAATAAAAACAAAAATTTAATAAACTTGTTTGAAACGATGGAAAGTAATTTTAAAAAAATTCATAAACTTGTTTGAAACGATGATGATTAATTAAAACAAAAATTTAATAAACTTGTTTGAAACGATGAAAATTAATTAAAACAAAAATTTAATAAACTTGTTTGAAACGATGATAATTAATTAAAATAAAAATTTAATAAACTTGTTAAAAACGATGAAAATTAATTAAAACAAGAATTTAATATACTTGCTTGAAACGATGATAATTAATTAAAACAGAAATTTAATAAACTTGTTTGAAACGATGATAATTAATAAAACAAAAATTATTAAACTTGTTTGAAACGATGATAATTAATTAAAACAAAAATTTAATAAACTTGTTTGAAACGATGAAAATTAATTAAAACAAAAATTTAATAAACTTGTTTGAAACGATGGTAATTAATTATAACAAAAACTTAATAAACTTGTTTGAAACGATGATAATTATTTAAACAAAAATTTAATAAACTTGTTTGAAACGATGGTTATTAAAAAAAATATGAATTAACGTGTTTGAAACGATGATAATTAATTAAAACAAAAATTTAATAAACTTGTTTGAAACGATGATAATTAATTAAAACAAAAAATTAATAAACTTGTTTGACACGATGATAATTAATTAAAACAAAAATTTAATAAACTTGTTTGAAACGATGATAATTAATTAAAACAAAAATTTAATAAACTTGTTTGAAACGATGGTTATTAATTAAAACAAACATTTAATAAGCTTGTTTGAAACGATGATAATCAATTAAAACAAAAATTTCATAAACTCGTTTAAAACGATTGTTATTAATTAAAACAAAAATTTAATAAACTTGTTTGAAACGATGATAATAATTAAAAACAGAATTTTAATAAACTTGTTTGAAACGATGATAATTAATTAAAACCAAAATTTTATAAGCTTGTTGGAAACGATGGTTATTAATTAAAACAAAAATTTAATAAACTTGTTTGGAACGATGAAAATTAATTAAAAACAAAAATTTAATAAACTTGTTTGAAACCATGAAAATTAATAAAAAACAAAAATTTAATAAACTTTTTTTTAAACCATGAAAATTAATTAAAACAAAAATTTAATACAATTGTTTGAAACGATGATAATTAATTAAAACAGAAATTTGATAAACTTGTTTGAAACGATGATTATTAATTAAAACAGAAATTTAATAAACTTGTTTGAAACGATGGTTATTCATTAAAACAAAATTTAATAAACTTGTTTGAAACGATGATAATTATTTATAACAAAAATTTAAAACTGGTTTTAAACGATGAAAATTAATTAAAACAAAACGTAAATAAACTTGTTTGATACGATGGTAATGAATTAAAACAAAAATTTTATGAACTTGTTTAAAACGATGAAAATTAATAAAAACAAAATTTTAATAAACTTGTTTGAAACGATAATTAAAACAAAAATTTAATAAACTTGTTTGAAACGATGATAATTAATTAAAACAAAGATTTAATAAACTTGTTTGAAACGATGATAATTAATTAAAACAAAAATTTAATAAACTTGTTTGAAACGATGAAAATTAATTAAAACAAAAATTTAATAAACTTGTTTGAAACGATGATAATTAATTAAAACAAAAATTTAATAAACTTGCTTGATACGATGATAATTAATTAAAACAGAAATTTAATAAACTTGTTTGAAATGATGATAATTAATTAAAACAAAAATTTAATAAACTTGTTTTAAACGATTGTTATTAATAAAAACAAAAATTTAATAAACTTGTTTTAAACGATGGTTATTAATTAAAACAGAAATTTAATAAACTTGTTTGAAACGATGAAAATTAATTAAAACAAAAATTTAATAAACTTGTTTGAAACGATGATAATTAATGAAAACAAAAATTCAATAAACTTGTTTGAAACGATGAAAATTAATTAAAACAAAACATTTATACACTTGTTTGAAACGATGATAATTAATTAAAACAAAAAGTTAATAAACTTGTTTGAAACACTGATAATTAATTAAAACAAAAATTTAATAAACTTGTTTGAAACGATGATAATTAAGTAAAACAAAAATTTAATAAACTTGTTTTAAACGATGGTAATTAATTATAACAAAAATTTAATAAACTTGTTTGAAACGATGGTAATTTATTAAAACAAAATTTTAATAAACTTGTTTGAAACGATGATAATTAATTATGACAAAAATTTAATAAACTTGTTTGAAACGGTGGTCATTAATTATGACAAAAATTTAATAAACGTGTATGAAACGATGAAAATTAATTATAACAAAAATTTAATAAACTTGTTTGAAACGATGGTAATTAATTATAACAAAAATTTAATAAACTTGTTTGAAACGATGATAATTAATTAAAACAAAAATTTAATAAACTTGTTTGAAACGATGTTTATTAATTATAACAAAAATTTAATAAACTTGTTTGAAACGATGATAATTAATTATGACAAAAATTTAATAAACGTGTTTGAAACGATGGTTATTAATTAAAACAAAAGGAAATTGAAGAAAACGAACATGGCGTTAAGAGGTATTTAATTCTCTTTCACTTTAAGAACTGTCACACCACGGTCGAAGTATCGGAGTGAGAATTCAGCGCCGGCGGTGTGGGGCACGCTGAGCAGCAAACTGTGCTTGGGTAGCCTCGTCGGCATTTCACAGTAAGGGCGCCTCATGCGATTAGCAATTTACTAAGCCCTTTTAAAAAGGATAATTACATGCATAATTTCAATAAAACTTCCGTATTTGGAATTATTAGAAAACATATAAAAGGCTGAACTGTTTTAAGTATCTAAGTGACATATTTCTCTTTGAATTTCAGAACGAAATATGGAATGTGACTTCTCTGATCCAAAGATGTGCGGCTACATCGTTTGGCTTGCGCATGGCTCAAGTTGGGCCAGAATGAATACCACGTCAGGTAAAGATCACACTTTTCGATTTAATTAGTTTCCGTTATGGAACATTGATATATTTGAATGTAAAATACACATATTTTTTTTTTACTTTTATGACGTGTGTGAACAATGTCTTTTTTAAGAAACACCCGTTTTAATCACAAATTAAAGAGTGAAGGAAATTAACGATAGTGCTTTTGGCTAGGTGACTCTTTTTCGTGAAAGTTTGGCGAGGGGGGGCATAGATTGGAGCTCAGCTGAGCACTTGCCATGAAAATAACGACAAGGCAGAAACAGGCACGCAACATCACTTCTGTGAGAAAGAGGTTCTAGGGAAGAGAAAAGGGCATATTTTAATGTAAAATACATATATTTTTTGTTTTACCTTTGTGACGCATTCAAATCTTATGTTTTAATCACGTTTATGTGATTAAAACAAACCCTAACCTGTCACACTCCCTCCGCAAAACACTCTCACAGTTCAATCAATTCTCAACTGAAAACATCAAGTCAACATTAGCTAACCTCTCACTGGTTGCCATTTCTCGTTATTTCCGACTAACCAATTGATATATCAGGAGGTCCACTTGCTTAATATTTGACCAATGCATTTTGTTTAAGTCTTATGAGTTTGGAGCTGTTTGATAAAACGACATAAATTTGAGACATTTTCGTTTTCGAAAAACATCAATCTGAAAAAGTGTTCGTAATTCCATTCTGTTCGTATTCTGTTATCGTTTCGGGTTTTTTGTTTTTTGTACATAAGAGTCACCACTTATCAAGACCCGGAGGCCCCTCGAGGATAAGGATAAATAAGTTTACAGCAGTCAATGGGATTATGGCGTAGTAATCGTTAGTAGGGGAAATTTTGTAAATTGGATTATTAAGGGGACGATTCATCAAAAACTTGTTTACTTTCGACTTGAAGACAATCAAATTGTAGTTAGCTGGAAAGCAGGCAAACGGAAGAGAGTTCTACAGATATACAGTTCTAAGAAAGAAGCTTTGTTTATGGAATTTATGTGTAGGTTTAGGCACAGATAAAGAGTGAGGGAAATTATTGAAAGGGTTTTTGGTTGGACGACTGCTGTGAAGGTTTGGCGAGGGGGCATGGATTGGAGCTCTGACAAACACTTGCCATGAGAATAACGATAAAGCAGAGACACGCTCGCAACGTCTCTTCTGCGGAAAAGAGGTTGCAGGGAAGAGAAAAGGGCATCCCCCACTAAGCTACGAAGTTTATTTTGAACTTTGTCAAGGCAGGATAATCTGTTTCTAGCAGCTGCTGTCCAGATGTGGCAGTAGTACTCCATCATTGGACTACCTGGTTCTTATATAGGTAGAGAACTGCATTAGGAGTGCGATATCTATTGGAGCATTAGAAGGATCCTACCATTTTTCCAGTGACCTTGGCAACGGATTTGATGTATGTGTTCCATTTCAGATCAGGAATAAAGGTCAAGCACATAAGCGTGTCAAAACATGGAGCCTTCTCAAGACGAGGGCCATTCATTTCAATTGATGCCAGATGGGGATCAGAGCTTTTATGATGTAAAGATAGGAGCTTGGTTTTAGATGTATTAAAAGTACACACCCACTGCTTTCCCCATTGTACCACGTGCTCAAGATCAGAGGATAGAGAGTCAGAGAGAACTTGATCATTTACGGCCTTTGATGTGTTGCCGTAGATGGTAGTGTCGTCAGCATAAATGTCAACGAATGATATTAGGATGTTATTTGGAAGATCATTGATGTAGATCAGGAAGACAGTTGAGCCCAAGATAGACCCTTGAGGGCTCCAGCATTAATACTGTGAGCTTATGATTTCTTCCTATCAACCACTGCTCTTGTAAACCTATCCGACAGAAATGATTTAATAATTGAGGAAACATTTCCAGCTATACCGTAGCTGAATATCTTATGAAGTAAACCTTTATGCCATACCCTATCAAAGGCCTTTGATATGTCAAGAGCAATTGCCCTAGAAAGGAAACCTCTGTCAAGAGATTCACTAATTCTTTTAGATATAACCATTAGCACATCTGCTGTAGATCTAGCAGAACGGAAACCATATTGCATGTCACGAAGAAGGTTATTTTTGATGAGGTGGTTGACGACTGCTCTATTCAGCACAGGTTTCAGCAACTTACTCATGACGCACAGGAGACTAATAAGTGTGTACTGAGAGGAAGTTGACCGATCACCTGAATTCTTAAATATAGGGCATACTGATGAGGTTTTTAAAGGTGTTGGGAAGCAATTCTCCTTAAGACAACGCTTAAACAGCTTTGTAAACATGATAGCTAGTTCTGGTTGAAGCTTTTTCAGCACTATAATCGGAATGCCGTCAGGGTCAGTTGCTTTACTGAAATCAAGGTTTGGCAACATCACATACAGATATTTGTATGTGATTAGTGCATTGTCACAAATTCATAATGCAACATGAAAATAGTTGTATAAAGATACGTATCAATCAAGGTGGCCTAATGGTTCGCATGTTCGCTGATGGGCTAAGAGATTGAAGGTTCATCTTAGGTCGAGCCATACCAAAGACTCAAAATAGTACTTAAATGATCCCCTTGCTAAGCACTCGGTATTATAAGATAAGGGTCAAGGATAATTGTAGTAATTCTGAAATATGAACGGTACCTTCTTATACATATCAGTGATGTAGCCAATTACGATTTATTATGTTCGATTCTTTTAATATAAATTTTATAAAAAAAAACCTTTTTCAACCTATAGCAATTTGAAGCCTCAAGAGACCGCTATCATCCGAGGCAACGACATTGCATATTATGATGTCATCTTATCAATGTGTAAGACTTTTTGTGTGCATTTCTTGTTTCTAATTTTTTTACAGATAAAATCACTACTTCTGAACGTCTGAAGGTCACTCAAGGATAAGGGTTAATATTGTACGCTGTTGTCACCGGAACAGGAGCGTAGTGATCGGTAGTGATAGACACTGGGAGGAGTTGAATTATTTAAGAAGGCTGTTCAACAAGAATTTGGTTACTTTGGACTTGAAGACAACCATGTTGTTGTCAGCTTGAAAACAGGTCCGCAGTATAAAGTTACACAGGCGAGCATTTCAAGAAAAGAAACTCTGTTCATGGTATTTGCCTTTAGATTTCGACAAAGATAAGAGTGGAAATTGTTGACAGTGGTTGTAATTAGACGTGTCTTTGTTTTGAAGGTTTTTCATGTCAGCCAAAGATTGAAACTCAGTTGAGATAGACTCGCAGTGGCTCTTATGTGAGAAAGGGGTTGTATAAAAAAAGGATATCACCTACGAGATTTCGAAGTCGGTTGCATTCAAACCTTATGCTATAAAACATGCAGAAAACTACTTTATTACAAAAACATCAAAATTCATTATCATGCATTGGTAGCTGCTTGTGTTACATGATAAGGGCTGTCCCCTGTTCATGTAAGTATAAAAATAGAGAGATTAGTTAAAATGAAAATAAGAGAAAGCAGAAATCGACCCCTGGACATAAGTTTTAAAGAACAATAGGTTTAAATGGAATATCCAGTAAATTGTTAATTCGGATGAAATAAATAATAAATAAACTATTCAATTGTTAAAAGAATGCGGATAATAAAATATGGTTAAATAAATTAGATATGTAGGTTAAATTCCTTTGTGGAAACAACACAAGAAAAATAGGTTATTGGGAAATCAATGTCGGAAACGTGCAAAGTCGCGCATGTTGAAACACGTGAATTTTGCTCACGTGGCCGGGATGCATGAATTTCTCAATATAGGAGGTGGGAGTTAGTTGGTCGTGGAGAGAGTCAGGAGACAGTCAGAGAGACAGTCAGGGAGACAGTCAGGGGAGACGGTCAGTGAGAAAACTCAGAGACAGGCGGACGTCTGAAGCGGTCTGAAGCGAGACGTCACTTCAGAAACTAAAATGTGAAACTTTGAGTTCTTAATGAGGAAATCCCGACCGGTCGTAAGGAAATAAATTCATCATGTGTTTGTGATAAAGCTCATCTTTGTGTTTGTGATTTCTACAAAAAGGTAAATTGTATTGTTATTATATGTCTGTGTTATAAAATGTCATTACATACACATCTCTCTCTCTAAGATACAACATCATATGTAATAAGACAAGAACTCTCACTAAGACTCATATCTTTACTAATAAGAATTCACGTAACATACGCGCACAAGTGGTATCGTCTAATACTAATAATAATCACCATATCCTACTATATAACACCGTACAATTTGGTGTTCGTGAACCAGTTGCATCAGCGATGCAGAAACCGAACCTGGGTTCGATACCACGAAAATAAAAGAAAAAAAAAAGAAACACAACGTTTTAAAAGGGTCCAACATAATTTAAAAAAATAAATAAATAATACCACGGAAAAAGAAAAAATTACACGATCACAGAATTCGAAAAAGAAAAAGAAACACAGCGTTTTAAAAGGGTCCAACATAATTTAAAAAATAAATAAATAAATAAATAATACCACGGAAAAAAAAATTACGCGATCACAGAAATGCGAAGAAAAAAAAAGAAAAAAAATTGAACACACACGCACACAGAGAACAAAAGATACAAGAAATATTAAAAAGAAAAAGAAGAAAAGGCCGATATGCCGTAAAAAGAAATTCGTAGTAATGGAAAAAAATAGTAAACAAGTCACCAAGAGTAATTCATTGATAAATGAATTGGTCTGTAAAAAAAAAAAACACACACACACACACATACACGCAAAGGCAGAGATTGTGTCACCCATTATTATTGTTTTGAAATTTGTAGAAGTGTCATTAGAAAATCTGTGTCAATATGAAATCGTTTGGACGAATTGTTGAATTTAATCTGTCAATCAAAACAGGAATTTTTGAAAGGTCGCATGTACTCTCTGAAACAGGTGTAAATTGTTTGGAAATGCATTTTGTGTTCATAGTGAACTTTTCGGCTTTTGTGTGTTTATTTATTTTGTTTTTGAAAAAAAAAGGGACAATTGTTTTGGACAGACTGTTGAATTGTTCTTTGTTACAGATGATTTTTTTTTTGTTGTTAAAAAAAAAAGTTATAACTGTTGCAAAATGTTTAAATGTATTAAGGTATTTTTTTAAAATGTTTTTATGATGTTGAACAAATATTGTAAATTGTCTTATGTATGTAATGTTATGATTTTCACAGCAAGAATTCAAAGTTATCCGTAAATATACATTAGATTAAAATGATCTAGTAGAAAATAAGTTAAGACGTATGGTTGGCTTACAGATTCAGTTAGAATTTTAGAAGGGGGACAAGAATTAAAATTACGTAAATGGGTATTTGGAGAGTTTTTAGATGTGATAAGCCGTAAGAAAGATGTTTTGTTTTAGCATTTGGTTTTGTTGTTTTTTTTTTAGAGATCCTAGAAAATTTTCTCCAAGAAAAGTGACTTGGTAGGGATTGATAAGCACAAGAAGTGCCCCTATACGAAAAATTTGGGAACCTGGTTAATTAAGTGCTTAAAATAAGCTGGTTGCACGTACCGACTCCAAGCAAAGTAGTAAGTCTTGGCTTAATTAATAGACAGGCGTTGGAAAGAATACGAAAATTCTTAAGGGGACCAGTAAACCGATGAGAGGTAGTCCCGAGGCAATCACATATAACTTAATGAAGTAAGAGACAGGCAAAAATATGCCGTAGATTACGTAAGAAAGATATAACCTTGTATTTTTTTTTAGAGAAGCATGAATGTGGGATATATCTGCTGGATCTTGGAAGCCCTGGTGAGAGAAAAGAAAAATCACAAAAAAATCGGGCAATTAGATAGAATTTAGGCGCAATTAAGTTGTTGGTCGCAGGAAACGTGTTAGTTAGTTAGGGGTGATATTTCTAAATCCTCGTCGAAGTTTCAAGAATCCAAGCAAGGAAATCCGAGTGAATCCGTATGAGAGAAAAAAAGGTATATCTTAAACTTCTGAAGCCAACCACAAAGATTTAAGATATGAGCTTTGGTATGTCCCGTATGAGATAGTTATAGAATAAAAAACAAAGCCATACTTGATAAGACTAACCATGCGGAAAGAGAGATCAGAACACTTTTGAGACTAAGGAAGTCGTCCATTTCGAGAAAGGTGAAAGCCTCTAGTCTGCGGCATATGGGTGGCTGGAAAATAGCTGATGTAAATCATAGGTAAATACCCTACACCCAAAAAGTAAATGCCACAAAGATCAGAAAGGTTCTGATCTTATAAAAAAATAAATAATTGTGAAGTCGGCCGTGAGATTTTTTTTTTTGTGTTTTTTAGCCTGATCTTTCTAGCCGTGTGGTTGTGTAGATGTAAAAATAAAAAAATGTACTAAAGTTAAAAATGCATACATTTTTTTTGTGAAATATGGAAGGGAGGGATGTTACATGATAAGGGCTGTCCCCTGTTCATGTAATTATAAAAATAGAGAGATTAGTTGAAATGAAAATAAGAGAAAGCAGAAATCGAACCCTGGACATAAGTTTTAAAGAACAATAGGTTTAAATGGAATGTCCAGTAAATTGTTAATTCGGATGAAATAAATAATAAATAAACTATTCAATTGTTAAAAGAATGTGGATAATAAAATATGGTTAAATAAATTAGATATGTAGGTTAAATTCCTTTGTGGAAACAACACAAGAAAAATAGGTTATTGGGAAATCAATGTCGGAAACGTGCAAAGTCGCGCATGTTGAAACACGTGAATTTTGCTCACGTGGCCGGGATGCATGGATTTCTCAATATAGGAGGTGGGAGTTAGTTGGTCGTGGAGAGAGTCAGGAGACAGTCAGAGAGACAGTCAGGGAGACAGTCAGGGGAGACGGTCAGTGAGAAAACTCAGAGACAGGCGGACGTCTGAAGCGAGACGTCACTTCAGAAACTAAAATGTGAAACTTTGAGTTCTTAATGAGGAAATCCCGACCGGTCGTAAGGAAATAAATTCATCATGTGTTTGTGATAAAGCTCATCTTTGTGTTTGTGATTTCTACAAAAAGGTAAATTGTATTGTTATTATATGTCTGTGTTATAAAATGTCATTACATACACATCTCTCTCTCTAAGATACAACATCATATGTAATAAGACAAGAACTCTCACTAAGACTCATATCTTTACTAATAAGAACTCACGTAACATACGCGCACAAGTGGTATCGTCTAATACTAATAATAATAACCATATCACCCAGTATATAACACTTGTTCTTATACCTTACACTTTTTATTATCTTTCCAGACTGAGGAAACTACGGCTGCAAATAAATTCATTTATATTTCGAAAATGTCTTAGTCAAGACAAAACTGTTGGTAAACAAAAGTGATTTATTCAACTTGGTCTTCGTTCCAAATTACTGAGTACTGGAGTAGAGGAAAACAAAAAGAGATTAAATATCGCCATACAAACATCTCACAGACAGTTGCGTATAAATAGATTTCAGAATAAGTGAAGCTGGACGGTATTGCATATTGGATGCATATACTGATCACGATAAGGAAAAACTTTAATCTCAAGAATCTTAAGCAAACATCGGTGCAAAAAAAAAAAATTTTATGTGAAAAAGACTGATATCGCCATTTGTGGAGTGGAGGAAAAAATCGTCCATAATCACTGTTTAATCATATTTTGGTGCTTTTTGAATTAACATGTTTATCTATGTAATGCTTCCAATGAACTGGATGCATCTCTCACTCACCTTCTCTTTGAACCATGTAACGTCATATTTGTTTTGACAGTTGGCATGGTCTAGTAAATCTAACCTAAACGTTAATTTTCTGTTATTTTGCAACTAATCAATTTATATACCTATGGATTTGGCCCTCTAATGTCTAACACGTGATGTCCAAATTATTATTTGCTTTTATTAGTTTATTATTCATCGATTGTTTATTGATATTGTAGAGTTGAATGTAATAAAATAATCAAAGAATAAAGCGCTCGCGTGTGTGTATCGTGCGGTCATACAACTTACCTTTGGATGGGATCTCAGAGAAAGAGAAATTAAAGATGCCAGCCATTGATTTATAAGGTGTAGTCTCGTGGAATCTCACGAGATCTCATCTTCCACTGCACAGGTTTGCAAATGGAATGGGATGGGTTTTCTAATAAAATGCCTGTTGGTAGAGGCGTTGGGGGAAACACGTGCTGGAATTTGAGAGAGAAAGTTGACAGTGACGAATTCTAGCTGAACTTTTGCTTGTTGTATTCGAATTATTTTGTTTTGTTGGTTACCAGTCTATTTAACAACAGATATGATAAAAGATTTTCCTTGTTTTAAATATGTTTTTATTTCAAATTTCAGGTTATGTCATGTCATTCAAGACTATATTTGGAAAGTCTTATTTAATATCGCCATACAAAAATCTTACAGACAGTTGCGTACAAACAGATTACAAAATACGCGGTGGAAGGCGTTGCATGTTAGATATAACTACTCATCCCGAAAGGAAACTAAAATTTAGGCTCACGTCAAGTTCAGTGGGAAGAGCACAATTTTATGTGAAAAACGCTGTCATCTCTGTCAGGTTTATGGCTGAATCTAATCACTTTTATCATGTTACTTGTCACATACGGATTGAAAAAGTAAGCATTCGCAGTGGTACCTGTCCTGCACTTGGTAAGTTGTTTTTAAATATTACTTACTTTCGCACCCAACATATCCTAATCTTTCAAATGAATGTAAAAACGAATATGATGATTTGTCGTTTATGTTAAGTCAATTTCTGCATATAATAAAGATCGTGCCTTTACGGTTGACGGATCTGCATGAAGTCCTACTCAATGATTGCTGCTATTCGGTAAACTGTAGGGTTTTATGACTGCATGCAAAGTCGTGGAAGGTTGGCCAACGAGGACCTTTCTAGGATCGGAGGGGGACAGTTATGTTCTTTTATTAAATGTTTATATATAGCACTAGTTTTATTTAGATGCAATCTTAGATAAGTCCTCGATGACAACATAAAAATTATACAACATGAAAATAATATTAAAAAATTAAAAATTCTTGAAGCGTCATATATTAGAACACTTCAATCCACTATAAATGATATTGCATTCGAGAAAAGCAGTAACGTTCTTAAACGTCTTGCGTAGTTCGTAGTGGACAGATTTTGTTAACAGAGTCCACGAACTTGTTGATTTTAACACTCGAATTTTTAATCGACCTATATTTGTAATCGACTTTTGATCGACTCTATATATTTTAACTCATCATTTTCGCTCCTTCGCACTTTTACTTCAACACCTGAAGATGATTCGTGGACGAATCGAAAGCGCTCGTGACTGCAACAACTATGGAACTTTTATTGATATTTTTGATTTTGATATAAGAAAAGATTATACGGAAAATCGAAAAATAAAAAAAAGATTCATAAAGCAAAGTGTCTCCGTTGCATTTAATAATATTTGCTTGAATATATATATAATATATGAATATATATATATATATATATATATATATATATTATTATTATTATTTTTATTATTATTATTATTATTATTATTATTTGTTTGAAAGTAATATTTTAAATTTCACATTTCAAATACTTTTACTAATTCAATATTCGACAATCTAGTATTAATAAACATTTTTCGAACTAGTCACTTAGTTAAGTATAATGTTATTTTAACATTCAATAGACGCTAATTCCCTAATAATTAGGTTTCATAGTTTCCTAATCATAATAATATGTTCTTTTAGTTTTAATTAGAAAAATGTATAGTTAAGTGAAATCTAATTCTATTTTAATTTAAATTATTTCAGAATTATTGATGTTATTTAGAAATAATATTATAGATTATGTTTACTTTTGATTAACTTTAGTCCCTCCTGCCGTATGCATTCCTAACCCTAACCCTACCCTATGCGTTCCTTTTCATTCTCTCTTTTAATTTAACTTTTAATCCCGAAATTAATTCATAGACGTGTAGTTAATGTGTATATATATATATATATATATATATATATATATATATATATATATATATATATATATATATATATATATCATCAGCAAAGTATTGGGAAGGGTTTTTAATATATGTAAAAGACACCATAAATAAACCTAGCATTAAAAGTAAGGCAGAAGTATCTGAAAAAAAAATAAAATAAAGGTATGTATTTACTTGATAAGAAATTAAAGATATAAATAAAATAGAATAAAATTATAAATCTGAATTTGGTTTAAATATAATATTATAATAATATATTTCTAATAAGATTCATAGACAAACACATATATATATTATATTAAATTAGCTCTAGGATATTTACCTATCGAGCTTATTATATATCTAAACTACAACGTGCACTTTTTCTTTCCCTGTATTTTAATTAAATTAGTAATTTTACTATTACATTAAAATACACTCTGCTCTTTAGACTATTGTTCTAATCTCCTTTAAATATATATATATATATATATATATATATACAAATATATATATATTTGTGTATATATATAAATATAGGTGTATATATATAAATAAATAAATATATATATATATATATATATATATAGTTTATCTTAAATGGTGTTCAATAGATATACCTTATTATTACTATAATAGTGTTTTTACATCCCTTCTCACAATTTACACATTTGACTCATATATTTGAGTCCACACATCAATCGTATAATAACCATTTGTTTCAACATATTAAGTCTATTATTAGATCAATATTTGGAATCTTATTGTTATAAACACATTTGTAATATTATGATTATTATAAATTAACCCTTCCTATCTATAAACTAATTGTCACAAAAGTTTAGCATGTCTAAACATTACGATCAATCTAGAAGTTATAATATCACGATTCACTACTATTCCCTATTCTAATTTAATATTTAATTTTTCATCCACATCTAATTAGAGAATATAGTTGTATGTTCTTTTTTATCATTTTACAATTAAATACTACATTATGTGAGATTCGTTATCATGATAGCTATTTAGACACAATTGGTTTCAGGAAAAGCTGTTCGATACAGAAATGTATTTATAAAGAAATGTGTTAGAAAAGATATGTAGAAAGAAATTATTCAGAGAGAAATAATTTTAGAAACTATTATTTAAAAAGAACTGTTTGGAGGAGAAGTGTTTCAGAAAGAAATGTTTTAAGAAAGAAATGTTTTAAAAAAAAGAAATGTCTCAGAAAGAAATGTTTTAAGAAAGAAATGTTTTAAAAACGAAATGTTTCAGAAAGAAATGTTTTGAGAAAGAAATGTTTTAAGAAAGAAATGTTTATAGAAAGAAATGTTTCAGAAAAAATGTTTTAAGAAAGAAATGTTTTAAAAAAGAAATGTTTTAAGAAAGAAATGTTTTAAAAAAAGAAATGTTCTTAGACATAAAATAAAAAATTTTAATATACAAAATAATTAAAGACTAAAAATACTTTCATTTTGCTTAAAAGACACAATATTTTTAAAACATAAAAGTTCTTAAAATAATGCAAAGTAATGCTCCAAGACAAAATTGCATATTCTAAAGTTTCTCCTACGTGTACTAAGGACAAATTACTTCAAGTTTAGAATCAGAACAGATACTACACTGGAATCTTAAATGATATTATTCATAGAAAGTTAATTCAATATTTTACAAAATGCATTGTTATCAAACACGTGTTTCTTTTCAGTTTGTCCACATGAAACTAGAGCATGCCTGGATCAGTCGAAATGTATATCACATTCAAGTTTCTGTGATGATATTCCAGATTGTCCTGATAAGAGTGATGAAGCATCATGTCGTAAGTATACAATCTTAAAAAAAAATTTACTCTATTTTCTTGTAATCATGGGAGTATTTAATTGCTCTGTTCATTGTTTATTGTTGCACAATTCACAAAACTATAAAAAAAAATTCACTTAACAGTTATTATATAGCATTTTGGCGGTAGGCTATAGGTGTTATACGTTAGACTAGGGTAGAAGGTGTGGTCAGGATAACTTACTTAAAACTACGTTGCTGTGCATTTATAAAAGAAACATTCGATACCTCCGTTGAGTCTCAAGAGTACAATGGATACCTACTGTAAGATTAGCTGCACGTGTAGTTGTGAGGCGCGGATTGCGCAATCTCTAACCATACCTCTCTAGAATCTGCACTGCTTGTGTCCAGTGGCAAGGAAACCTCCATGACGACTGGAAGTAATGATGAGATAAACGGAGAACACATACAGCACCTGGAATTCCGCAATGGTCACCCATTTCAGTACTGACCAGGCTCAACTTTGCTTAAAAGATAATAACCAGGTTGACACAACAGTTGCCTTTAAATCACTAAAGTTAAGCTACGTTGAGAATGTTACAGGATATATGCAGACACTAATGCGCATCTTTAAATGTATATATAAAGCACATTCTACGTTGTCATTGCTAAGGTAATTAACGTATATATAACATACTAATATCAATGTATCAGTTTGTGATGTCTGTGCGCAGGTAGGCGTTCGACACATACAATAAACATATATGAGGATGAGACTGTTCTTTCAAACGGGCTGCTAACTCCAGTCTACAAAAATGTATCCATAATTTAAAAAAAAAACAGTTCAACAGTAAATATTCAGGCATATTTATCTAGCTAACTTACTTGTTCGATATCGTAGCGCCCAAAATCTGTTACAGAAACGTAACATTTCCAAATTCTTTTTCTTAATTATGAGTTGAATTTAGCTATCTAGAACGAGGAGTATAAACGCTTCTTCATATCTGCACCTTATATGATATTTTAATCTGAAGTTTTAACCCGGAATTGTATTAACTTAAAACATTTATATGACAAAATTGATTGATTTACTAAACTTAACAGATCATCGGGATACTAAAATGTAAAAGCATATTACTGTTGAGGAATATATAACACGTCAAATGTAACACTATAAAAATGAGTGCAGACTTATAAAGACCAAAATATTATTTCAGCTAGCATTGCCAAACCCCTCTCATGAACGGCTTCCAACTCTTTCTTTCTCCCTGCCAACGTTTGTATGTAAAACTCTTTCTCTCTTTTCTCTGACGTCAAACCAAGTCGCCATTACTTTTAGTAAAACCAAATATTAGGTACGAGCAAAATGAATGCCGGTGCTCGAAATGAATAAACATTTTGACCCCTCCCTTTACTTAAAAATTCACCAAAAATCAGAAAATTAACACATTTTAATGAAATTTTCAGTATGTATTAAATCATGATAACGGAATATAATGAACTAATTATTGTTATTTAAATCTTAGTGAAAAGGTATTATTTTTTTAAACGCAAAATACTTTTACTAAAGTTATGGTTTTCAGTAGTAAATAAAAAATGCAAGAATTTATTTTTGCTTTTTTATGTAAATAAAGCATCGTACTTTGTAACAATAAAATAAAAATAAAATAATTTTTACAGGAACATTATGAAAAAAGCTCCTGAAGTCCGTATTAAAGAATTCGATATAACTCAAAGAAAAATTAATTTCCCGCACTACCAATATTATCATTGAATTAAGCATTGTTTATTTAATATTTTCACACAAAAATATTATAATTGCAAAAATTATTTCTACTTCTTTTTACGCTTACATTTTTAACGTAATCTTTACATGTAAGATTCTAATATTTCCATTGCACGCAAGAACGTATAATTATCAACGTAAAATAATGTTCATATAATCTTGGAAAATAAAGTAAAAAAAATTAAATGTAAAAACAGGAACATAGAAAAATAATTTAATTAAAAAATGGCAAAAATTATACGAACGTTCCATGTTGGTAAGTACGGATGCGCTGAGTTGAAAAGAAAACCAGTCTGTTTTTCCCACCCTCCTCCTATTTTCAACTACCCGCCTGTTTGTGTTTATAAACTTTAAATTTCACGTAAACATTATGATAAATTTTAACGCAAGTCTATTTTTTTAGTGTGTAATTTTTTCAATGATTATAAATTGTTTTCTTAACCAATTGTAATTCTGTATTAATATTAATAAATAATGGTGCTAACATTTTTCTTTTCAAAGAATAAATTATCAGTAGTATAATTAATGAATTTAATTAACTTTTATGCATTTTTAAATGAAGGAATAGGGCCTGCGACTCAAAAACAAAAGTCGCTCAGTATGCCGGAATAATGTTAAATAAATACATAAATTATGTCTAATTTTTCCTTCCATACATATTTGAATTTTGCCGCCAGAGATTTTTTTCTTTTTTCTTTTTTTTTTTTTTGATACGATAAACAAGTCTCGTTCCTACCAGTGATACATTTTTGGACAATTATTACTTTTTTAGCAAAAGTTAAGTACATTTATTGTATTAATTCATTAGCTAAAGACTTTAACTTAATACTTAACTTGGAAATAATTCCGGGAAACATGTTTCTTGCCAGAGAAATGTAAACGCGATTTTTTGTCATAATGAATTTTTACGTGAAATGTAGGTTTTTTTTTTCAGATTTGAGATAAAATTATTCCATGTATTTTTTTATTTCAAACATTTTTTTCTTGGAGAATTTAACTAAACTATAATCTTTCAAATACAATAAAAAAGTAGTCGAAAATTTAAAAAAAATATTATGATTAACCGGCGTTAAAAACATGCCCCCTACCGAAGCAGCCATTAAATTGCCCGTGCCTACCAAATATATTTTTTTATTTCAAATTACATTCCAATTTGTTTTTTATGTATGTTATTAAATTCCATTACGACTGAAACTCTAATTGTTTTACTTTTCCATATTCTTTTTTTAGATATTAAAACATATTCTTTGAATGTTTGCTATTTCATAACAATGGCTATTTCATTACACTGGAAGAAACCGAACATGACGTTAAGAGGTATTTAGTTTTCTCCCACTGTAAGAACTGTCCCACCACGGTTTAAGTGTGGGATCCAGAATTCAGCGCCGGCGGTGAGGGGCACGCTGAGCAACAAAATGTGCTTGGGTTCGGCATTTCCCAGTAATGGCGCCTCAGGCGATTAGCAATAAACTAAGTCCTTCTAAAAAGGATAATTACATGTAAAATTTCAATAAAACTTTCGTGTTTTGGTATTATTGGGAAACATAGAAACGGCTGAACTGTTTTAATTATCTAAGTGACATATTTCTCTTTGAATTTCAGAAAGAAGTATTGAATGTGACTTCTCTGACCCAATAATATGTGGCTACGAGGTCAGAGGTGAATATGGCTTTCGTTGGAGTATAATGAAGGCCACGTCAGGTAAAGATCACATTTTTCGATTTAATTTATTTCCGTTATGAAACATTGATATATTTGAATATAAAATACATATATTTTTTTGTTTTACCTTTGTGACGTGGGCGAACAATGTCTTGTTTTAATCACGTTTATGTAATTAAAACTTTGTGTACTGAACATGAGAAAATCCTGACAAACGAGAGAAGGAGTTACAGAATTAAATATCCAAGCGCCTGCACGTATAACCATACAAGAAGAGAAAGGGGCATCTCCCACTAAGCCGCAAAGTCTATTTTGAACTTTGTTAAGGCAGGATAAGCTGCTTCTAGCAGCCCCTGTCCAGATGTGGCAACAGTACGCCATCATTGGACGTACGTGGCTCTTATATATTTTATCATTCATCAGTTCTTTATTGATATGAAAAAAGATTTTCCTTGTTTTAAATATGTTTTCTTTATTTCAGGTTATGTCATGTCATTCAAGACTTTCCGTGGAAAATCTGATTTAATATCGCCATACAAAAATCTTACAGACAGTTGCGTACAAATAGATTACAAAATAAGCGGTGGAAGGCGTTGCATGTTAGCTGTAACTACTGATCCCGATAAGAAACTAAAATTTAGGCTCGCGTCAAGTTCAGTGGGAAGAGCACAATTTTATGTGAAAAACGCTGTCATCGCTCTCAGGTTTATGGCTGAATCTAATCACATTTTTCATGTTATTTGTCACATACAGATTGAAAAAGTAAGCATTCGCAATGGTACCTGTCCTGCTCTTGGTAAGTTGTTTTTTAATATTACTTACTTTCGCACCCAACATATCCTAATCTTTCAAATGGATGTAAAACCGAATATGATGATTTGTCGTTTCTGTTGTTAAGTAAGTCCAATTTCTGCATGTGATAAATATCGTGCCTTTACGGTTGCCGGATCTGCATGAAGTCCTACTCAATGATTGCTGCTATTCGGTAAACTGTAGGATTTTATGACTGCATGCAAAGTCGTGGAAGGTTGGCCAACGAGGACCTTTCTAGGATTGGAGGGGGAAAATTATGTTCTTTTATTAAATGTTTATATATAGCACTAGTGTTATTTAGATGCAATCTGAGATAAGTACTCGATGACAACATAAAAATTATACAACATGAAAATAATATTAAAAAATTTGAAATTCTTGAAGCGTCATATATTAGAACCCTTGAATCCACTATAAATGATATTGCATTCGAGAAAAGCAGTAACGTTCTTAAACGTCTTGCGTAGTTCGTAGTTGTTAACAGAGTCCACGAACTTGTTGATTTTAACACTCGAATTTTTAATCAACCTATATTTGTAATCGACTTTTCATCGAATTTATATATTTTAACTTATCGCCGTTTACTGTATATTTTAGTTTTCACTTAATTTTCATTTTCGCTCCTTCACACTTTTACTTCAACACCTGAAGATGATTCGTGGACGAATCGAAAGCGCTCATGACAGCAACAACTGTGGAACTTTTATTAATATTTTTGATTTTGATATAAAAAAGATTATACGGAAAATCGAAAAATTAAAAAAAAGAATCATAAAGCAAAGTTTCTCCGTTGCATTTAATAATATTTGCTTGAATATATATATATATATATATATATATATATATATATATATATATATATATCAGCTTTATATATATATATATATATATATATATATATATATATATATATATATTGAATGGATGACAAATGTCTATATTGCAAAGTTCATGATGTTGACCATCTTATAATTTATTCCTTTAATTCAGTTGATATTTACAATTCTTGACAGTATTTGTTTCGTAGCGCAAAATCAATCACTTCATTATATCAATCAGTAAATCTATTTTGCCCTTAACTCATGCGAAAAATAGCAACAATACATACGTCAAAAGGAAATAAAGTGCGTTTTGACATGATTAAAATCCGAAAATTGGAAGAGAAGCTGTAAATACCTTATTATATGTTTTCATTGCGCCATTTTGAATTTTAGATATAAAGTCACTAAACTCATCTATTCGTACTAATAAATTCTATTTATTTAGTAATATTCTGCCAAAATGTTCTATTTAATAAGTAGTAAACTTATTAATTCTAATTAATATATAAATATTTATGAAAAAAACATCAATAATTATAATCTATTACACATGTTTGTATATACGAAACTTAAAAATAAAAATAAAAAACTTTTACAATTTACGGTTATATTAAATTATTTATTAATTTGAATTTGAAACCATACATAATTAAGTAAACTGTTGTAATCAAGTTTATTACTACTTCAATTATAATTCTTAGTATTAGTTAATTCAAATAATTACATTTTGTTAAGAGTTATAATTTCGCTAAATACTCCTTACCTTAATTGTTTACCTTAAGAGTAACAAGTTAAAATTAATTCAATTTAGAGTATGATAGAGTTACTACCCTTAAAACAAATCCATCGATATATTAACTTACTTATCTTTAACATTCATTCTTTATTCATACATAACCCGTCCCTTCCATATTCCACTAATCAGAAATGCTTATAGAGTTCTAATATATTTCACTTAATATTATTCAATGATTAATTCAGTGTATATTATAAATTAACTAATACGTTTAATATAAAATGTTAATATTAAAACTATTTCAATCGATACATAAATCATTAAGTTGTAATTCCTTTTTGTTTTAATATCTAATTATAAATTAATTAGTTCTAACATTTCCGCTTAATTTATTTATTTATTTTTATGTTTTATCATTATTATTATTATTATTAAATTAAAGTAATATTTTAAAGTTCACATACTTTTACTAGTTCAATATTCGACAATCTAGTATTAATAAACATTTTTCGAATTACTTAGTTAAGTATAATTTTAGTTTTACATTGAATAGATCCTAATTCTCTAATAATTAGGTTTCAGAGTGTCCTGATCTCGTAACAATGTTATTTTAGTTTTAATTAGATAAATGTATATTTAAGTGAAATCTAATTCACATTATGCTTCAAGTTAATTCAGGATTATTAATGTTATTTCGACATAATATTATAGATTATGTTTATTCCGATTTAATTTTATTTTATCCCCTCCTACCCTATGCATTCCTTTTTTACTTTATCACCTCCTACCCTATGCATTCCTTTTTTCTCTCCTTCAATTTTACTTTTAATCCAGAAATGAATTGATAGACGTTTAGTCAATGTATATATATATTAAAAAATATAGTTTATCTTAATTGATGTTCAATAGATATACCTTATTATAAGTATAATAGCGTTTTTACATCCATTCTAACAATTAACCCATTTGGCTCATATGTTTTAGTCCACACAGCGATCGTATAAACACACACTCATCTATATATATATATATATATATATATATATATATATATATATATATATATAACAGGATAAGTGTTTAATAACATATGTATATAACACGATAAGTGTTTTAAAAAATGTTTTAAGAAAGAAATCTTTTACAAAGAAATGAAAATAAAATTGTTAATATAAAAAATAATTCAAGACTAAAAATACTTTCATTTTGCTTAAAAAAAAACAATATTTTCAAAACATAAAAGTTCTTAAAATAATGCAAAATAATGCTCCAAGGCAAAATTGCATATTCTAAAGTTTCTCCCACGTGTACTAAGAACAAATTAACTCAAGTTTATAATCAGAACAGATACTACACTGGAATCTTAAGTGATATTATTCATAGAAAGTCCATTCAATATTTTACAAAATTCATTGTTATCAAACACGTGTTTCTTTTCAGTTTGTCCATATGAAACTAGAGCATGCCTGGATCAGTCGAAATGTATATCACATTCAAGTTTCTGTGATGATATTCCAGATTGTCCTGATAAGAGCGATGAAGCATCATGTCGTAAGTATACAATCTTAAAAAAATTTTACTCTATTTTTTTGTAATCATGGAAGTATTTAATTGCTCTGTTCATTGTTTAATGTTGCAGGATTCACAAAACTATATATTTTTTTCACTTAACAGTTATTATATAGCATTTTGGTGGTAGGCTATAGGTGTTATACGTTAGACTAGGGTTGAAGGTGTGGTCAGGATAACTTACTTAAAACTACGTTTCTGGGCATTTATAAAAAAAAACATTCGATACCTCCGTTGAGTCTCAAGAGTACAATGGATACTCACTATAAGATTAGCTGCACGTGTAATTTTGAAGCAAGGATTGCGTAATCACCAACCACACCTCTCCAGAGTCTGCACTGCTTGTATCCAGTGGCAATGAAACCTCCAGGACGACTGGAAGTAATGATGACAAAACGGAGAACACATACAGCACCTGGAATTACTCATGACTATATGAAACTGAGGGTTTTTTCTGATATGCAGAAAACTGATCTTCGGTATTTTGAAGATGCGGAAGATTTGCGTTTGTCCCAAGGATGTTCAGAAAAGATCACTGACTATTTGATTGAGATGGACATCAATTCAGTTCTTCATCCTTCATGTAGTCATAACCTTGCATACTGTGACTTTAAGTCATTCCCTAAATAAACTGAGTTCTTTGTCCTGATATACGGAAAACCGTTCTTCGGTATTTTTAAATTAACTGATGTTGTTTTACAGGTTGTTGGGAAATATTTCTCCTTCAAGCATCGTTAGAACAGTTTTATAAGAATAGAAATAATTACTGTTGCATCTTTATAAGTTTTATATTATTGAAATCTTGTCAGGGTTAGTTGTTTACATATATTTTGGTGAAATGAATCTTTTATTGCTATGAATTCATATATTTTATATATGAATTCATATATTTTATATATGAATTCATATATTTTATATATGAATTCATATATTTTATATATGAATTTATACTTATTTATTTGTTAGTTACGAGGTGCCTTAAATAAGTTTCTAGACTTTTTTGTACAAGCATTTAAAATTGTAGTAGACTCTTGAAAATTCAATATGTTATTGCTTTACATGTTATGAGATTACTAATTTTGATGATTCAGGGTTCAAATGAGCAGCTACAGCAGGAATTGGAATACACCTTACTAAAGCCTGATTGTCACAGCTGGTGAATTTCAAAAATACAATCGGGACGTGAGGATACTTTAGAAGAACGATATACAATTAAATTCCGTTTTAAACTTGGAGAAAATGCCACAGAACCGTATGAAATGTTTCAGACTGATTTTGGACTACTTTGCAAGAATCGGGCATCAGTTTTTTAGTGGCATAGAAGATCTAAGGAATGCAGGAAGTCTTTGTTAGGGATGATGCGAGGTGTGGGAGGGTTAAGGAAGTCATAACACCAGAGTTGATCGGCCAAATAAGGAATTTCATGGATAAAGATTGTCGTGTGTTTATAGAGACAATATGTGCACAGTTTGATGTCAGTGTGGGAACTGTACTCACGATTATTCGCGAGGAACTGAAGATGTGGAAGATTTGCGCGAAGTTTATCCCATGGATGTTCAGAAAAGATCACTGACTATTTGATTAAGATGGACATCAATTCAGTTCTTCTAGAGCATGCCAAGATCAGTCGAAATGTATATCACATTCAAAGTTCTGTGATCGAATTCCAGATTGTCCTGATAAGAGCGATGAAGCATCATGTCGTAAGTATACAATCTTTAAAAAATGTTATTCTAATTTTTATAATCATGGAAGTGTTCGTTGCCTAATTGTTGCACAATTCACAAAACTACAATTTTTTTCACTTAACAGTTATTATATAGCATTTTGGTGGTAGGCTATAGGTGTTATACGTTAGACTAGGGTAGAAGGTGTGGTCAGGATAACTTACTTAAAACTACGTTGCTGGGCATTTATAAAAGAAACATTAGATGCCTCCGTTGAGTCTCAAGAGTACAATGGATACTCACTGTAAGATTAGCTGCACGTAATTTTGAGGCAAGGATTGCGTAATCACCAACCACACCTCTCAAGTGTCTGCACTGCTTGTATCCAGTGGCAATGAAACCTCCAGGACGACTGGAAGTAATGATGACAAAACGGAGAACACATACAGCATCTGGAATTCCGCAATGGTCACCCATTTCGGCACTGACCAGGTTCAACGTTGCTTAAAAGATAATAACCAGGTTGACACATCAGTTCCCATTAAATCACCGAAGTTAAGCTACGTTGAGCCTGGTCAGTAAAAGAAATGTTTCATACAGTGTAGATGCAGACACTAATGCGCATCTTTAAATGTATATATAAAGCACATTCTACGTTGTTATTGCTAAGGTAATTAACGTATATATAACATACTAATATCAATGTATCAGTTTGTGATGTCTGTGCGCAGGTAGGCGTTCAACACATACAATAAACATATAGAAGGATGAGATTGTTCTTTCAAACGGGCTGCTAACTCCAGTCTACAAAAATGTATCCATAATTAAAAAAAAACTGTTCAACAGTAAATATTGAGGCTATTCAGACAATCACCGTCAGATGTTTTTACAATTTTAAATGTATCTTTATTTCAAATTCTTTGACACCGTGGTGATCGAAGTCGCAATACCAAGTTCTCGCTCGTATTGCATTTAAAATCGTAATGCCTTCTTTTCTCTCCAGACTTAAAAGAGTCGATTTTCTTTACAAATGAACATCTCTGTAACTGAATAAAAAACATCTGTTGGTTACAGTATTGAAGCGCCCCGTCGTTTGCTTTTGCGATTTTCTGCCTAATATGATTCGGCCGTTACCTATATGACCAGCTATAGCCTTTGTGCTCTAAACTTTTTCTCCTTTATATCGCAGTTTACGGTGACGTTTGAGGTCCGCTGTGCTCTGTTATTGTCAATTGTTTAGACATTTCTTTTCTTTCAAATATTTAATATCCATTTGTTTTAAATTGTATACACAGATTAACCAACTTTCCTGTGTATCGCATATTTAGCTAGCTAACCTACTCGTTCGCTATCGTAGGTCCCCAAATGTGTTACAGAAGCACAATATTTTAAGATTAATTTCCTTAATTATGAGTTGAATTTTCCACTCAAGAAAAAACTATTTATAACGTGATCGTGTCCTACTATTATTTTGTTCGAAAAATTAAATTACAAGATGATAAAACTTTGAAATTCATACGTTATTCATTTGTTAATAACGGTATTGAATATTTCAAAAGTAAATACTGAGCTTCCTCTCTGCTTTTGGAAATCGATTCCAAGTGAAATCGATGTTAGAAATTTGCTTTGATTTATTTATTTATAGCAAAGCACACTACCAATTATGTTGCAGTAATTTAATTACACTTTTGTTGTAATTCATTGACTCGATTCAACTTAACGGTGCCTAATAATGTCTACCTATATAAGCTTAGGTATGTGTGTATGTTTATATATTTGTAGGTTCAGGATTCACTCATAAAATAATTAACCGATCATTTTAGAAACAGATCTAAATTTTGAAAAGGCGAAAACAATTGCAATGTAGGCTATATTAATTTTAATTTAGTTTCATGCAAAAAGTTTACAACGGGGTTGGAAACCTTTCGTGAAAATTCAGAAATATCCGATCTTACATTGTTACCAGAAATTATCAGACATGCATTAATAAATGTTCCAACATTTTCGGTTTTGTTTGACGATTTAAAAGGTTATTGAGGGCATAATATTGGCACAATTTCCCATTTGAAAATTCAAAGTTTTCATATTCCTAATAAGATAACAGCAAGTTTTTCTGACTTTCGCCTTACACTTCTGACACCTTACACTTCAGCTTTTAAGTTTAAAGTTTTTCTAAAATGAAATCAAAATAATGTAATGGACATTGCTTAAAATTGAAATACGGTTTCTAGACACAAGGTTTAGACTAATGTTATTTTTTTATAATTGTTAGTGGGCATAAAATGCTGCAAAATCTTCTGTTCTGGGAAATTGTTTTACCCGCCCTGGGACGAGTATTCTTCTAGTTATTGTATGTCTCTGAATTTTTAAAAACCTTTTGTATTCTCTTCATTCAATTGCATCTAAATCGATTTCCTGCGACTTTGAGAATCACTACAAATTTATTGGAACATGGCGTTGGTATAAAATTTCCGACCCAGATTTGCGTTTAAACAATTCAGGTAATTTTTTCCTAATACTATTCTGACTTGGTTCTCTCGTAAAATTATGGTACACAATTGCTCTCATCCCTATAAACAGTAGATCATATTATATTCTTTGTGATTTCTGACGAAAGATTATATTTTTACATGATATTATGCGTCCAAGAATATTTCTGATTAGTACATTGTTCCACGTTGACCTTCACATTAAGATATCAGTATGAAAACTTATGTAAATATGACCGTTTATAATGCTACAACTAATCCTAAATTCAGATAACAATACAAAAAACTAACACTAGAAAAATCTATATATTAATACGATAGCGTGTGTTATTTTGTGTTTCACGCTTACATCTTTTTTCTTCCGAGTGACTGTCGTTTAATTGTTATGACCTTCCATTTCTTGTAATAAATAATTTTACCAAAAATTTTTTTATAAGATATAGTTTCGCTTATAACTCGGGCTAACCTTTACAGGAAACATGAGTTGGCACAGATACATTGAAAGCATTGGCAAGGTTGCTCCGAAGAAGGTGGGCTCTCTCTACCATGCTAGAAAGTAACTTACGCCTGAAAGTATCCTGTACCTCTACAAGGCCACCATTCGCCCATGTATGGAGTATTGATGTCACATTTGAGCTAGTTCATCTGCTACTAGTCCCTCACTCGTGGACAAGGTTAAAAAAAGAAGCGTTAACCTGGTAGGTCCTGAACTGTCATCTAAGCTTCAACCTCTGTCCCATCGACGAAATGTATTCCTCTGCCTGTTTTACAAGTATTTTAATGGTGGATGCTCCGACGAACTACAAGCCCTTGTACCACGTCGACATAACTACCCCGGTAAAACCCGACAAGCAGCAAAATCCCACCCTACACAGTAAAGATCTCTAGATGTAAGAAAGGCAGTTACTCTAATAGTTTATTTCCCAGAACCGCTAGATTTTAGAAAAATTCTACCGGGTTCCTGCTTCCCCAACTGTACTTGACATGCAGAAATTTAAGTGTAATGTGAACAAACATATTGCTGCTCAACTTCCTACATAGTATCCTTGCACCTTAGGTCCCCAAAATATGTGCGCTTGCGCGTACAAAAACATCGATGTTTTATTTTATTTACTTTCCTTTTTTCGGTTATATTTATTTATTTATTATTATTATTATTATTATTATTATTTTAGTAGTAGTAGTAGTAGTAGTAATAGCAGTAGTCGTAGTAATAATAATAATAATAATAATAATAATAATAATAATAATAATTAATAAAAAAAAAATATGAGCTCCGCATTTTCTAGTAATTTCATTATGTCGTCCCCTCCCCCGGTTTCTGCGCACTGCCTAAAAAATAATGGTCGCCACTTACATTGAGACATGATATATGCGGAAAAGTATGTTTGCAATATCGTGAAAACTAGTTGCTGGTCTCAACTTTAAATGATATTCGTTTTCAGCACACCCGAAAACACTAGAAAACAAGTTTTTAACGGTAGGTTGTGTGTTGGTCTACCAGGCTACAGTTAAAAAAAATTAATTCAGTCTATCGTGTTATTTTATGTTTCAAATTTATTTCGGACCCCCCCCCCCCGTAACAACACTAAACATACTTTAATTAAATTTTAATTAAAAAAAAAATTGAATTTGTTATGTTGTGGGACCCGTTTTGTTTATGAAATTTTTAAAATAAAAAAAACATTAAAAATCACTTTAAAATAAAAACAATAACATATTATTTAACATAAAAACGATACTATTGAGTTATTTATATAAAAGAACGTATTACATAGAATACGTTTACATGACAGAGCAGTTACTTTAAAATAAAAACGATAGAATTACTTAACGAAAGGATAAAAAGGTGTATATAAAACAAAGAAAATATAGCACGTTACTTCAAAATAAAAAAAAAACCATTAAAAAACACTTAAAAAATAACATAATATTTAACATAAAAACGATAACAAAATGACTTTAAAACAATAGAAACAAAAATATGTTACTTTAAAAAAAGCTAAGGTATTTCAGTGTTACATAGACGGCGTCTATTGTTAGTGTTAGGGGCGATAACTCCAATTTCTTTTGGGTCAAATAAAACGGCAAATAAATAAGCATTATTTTCTTTTCCGAACACAAAATTATTTGAAAACCAAAGCATTTAGTGTATAAACATGTATAAATATATAATTGTAAAAGCATTGATTGAAAAGTCTGCGTAAGAAAATATAATTTTAATAAAACATTTTTGGAATTAAACCAACATTGGATTATGTTTTTCCTCGAAATATTTTTAGAATTAATGTAAAATTGGATTTTTTCTAAACAATTTACCGTTTTAATTTTGGAGGCGTTTGTTGAAGTATATATTATTAGATTTCATTTTTAAATTAATGAATAATTTGAATGGAGAAATGGCGACAGTTTAGTGAAACGCACCTAAAAATGGCTGCCGTCCGTGTAATGTAGAAAGGCCAACGATAACTAACTTAAAAAAAAACAATAAGAAAAAAAGTTACTTAAAAATAAAAAGCATAACAAGATATTCTATATATTAATACGACCGCGTGTGTTATTTGGTCACATTTACATCTTTTTTCTTTGGAGTGACTGTCGTTTGATTGTTATGACCTTCCATTTCTTGTAATAAAGAATTTTAACAAAAAGTTTTTGGTTTCGGTTCTGATTATATTTGAAGGAACTCAACTCATATATATACATATTTTTTCTTCATAAGTTTTGGTTTCGATTTCGATTCATGCTGATGGACCCAAGCCCTTTGAATATACAGTAGAACCCCGGGATACAGTAGCCCTAGAATACATTTTTACAGGTTACGAAGTGTAATACGATTTTTTCCGGTTCCTGGTTACCGTATTGCCTTACGGTGTTATTTATAATGTTATTTGATTATACACATGTGTATTATATACCGTACTATATTTTGTTATTAATTATTAATGCTGTATGCCGAGGTTCTACTGTATAATTTTTATTTTTGAAATCACAACTTTATAAGATATGAGAATCGATAGAAAATTAACTGTGTAAAAATACATACGCAATCTGCAAAAATTAAAATATAATACTTAAGCGTATTTTACAACCGAGGAGTTTAGAGCTTGATTAATTAAGGACTCAAATATTTTGGCAAAAAGTGGGAGAAGCCTAATGGGGCGATAATTTAATGGGTCAGTTCTTTAGCCAGAATTATTATTAGCAGTCAGTAAAGCAAGATTTGTTAAGGCATTTGTTGTGAAGTTTCGAGAGAACCGGAGCAACCTCAGCAGAGCATTTTTTTAATAGCACAGCCCGGATGAGATCAGGTCAACATGATTTAGAGGTGTCTAGGTTATTTATGATACCATGTACCTGAGAAGGGGCGATTTTCAAATCATCTAGTGTGGCGTCTGTCCACAAAGGAAAGTCAGGGAGCGAGTAGTGTGCCGGGTCCAATGTGGAGTTTGAGCGAACCGACTGGCAAGTAAGTTAGCCTTCTAGGTTGCTGTGCAAACAACCTCACGATTGTTTGATAGTGGGGGAATCTTTGAATGCTCATTATTTACTACACGGTCGTAGATTTTCCAAAAGTCACGGGTTCCTAATTTCTGTGCTTCGATGCGTTTTCTGGTGGTTTCAGTGTATTCTGTCTTAGCTGTCGCTATTTCTATCTTACAATTACTTCTAGCTTCTATATACTTCTGTCTATTTGAAGTGGACTTATGTCGCTTGAATCTGTGGTACGCATGCTGCTTTTGAGCAATGGTAGCTGCACAAGTAGAAGTAAACCATTGGGGAGAGTGGGGCTTCCTATAGAATTTCCCTGCGGGAACATGTGCTTCAATTGCAGTTTTGAACCATTCAGTAGTCTCATTTGCGCACTCTTCAGTTGGAAGAGAAAGATATTCCCCCATGGGGAATCTGATGAAATCCCTGATGGCTTTTCAGTTAGCTTTTTTGTAATATCTCATTGTTTTGAGCAGTGGGTGTTCAGTTTTGGGTCGATAGTTTAGGGCGACTTCTACCATTATGATGATTAGCATTCCCGTACAATCATCGGAAACTGTGGCCAGAAATAGATCTAGAAATGAGGCATGTTGTTCTTTCTGGTCCGGGAAACATGTCGGAAATGTAACCGTCTATTGCTCTAGAAACGAAGCAACCGTACGTAGATTCACTGATCACCTGTGGTATTACGGTCAGCACATCAGCTGTTGATCTCGAAGAACGAAAACCATATTGTTTGTCACTAAGTATGGCGATTTTTGCTAAGGTGATTGACAACTTTCGGATTTATCACGGATTCAAGCAATTTACTCATGACTATATGAAACTGAGGGTTTTTTTCTGATATGCAGAAAACTGATCTTCGGTATTTTGAAGATGCGGAAGATTTGCGTTTGTCCCAAGGATATTCAGAAAAGATCACTGACTATTTGATTGAGATGGACATCAATTCAGTTCTTCATCCTTCATGTAGTCATAACCTTGCATACTGTGACTTTAAGTCATTCCCTAAATAAACTGAGTTCTTTGTCCTGATATACGGAAAACCGTTCTTCGGTATTTTTAAATAGAACTGATGTTGTTTTACAGGTTGTTGGGAAATATTTCTCCTTCAAGCATCGTTAGAACAGTTTTATAAGAATAGAAATAATTACGGTTGCATCTTTATAAGTTTTATATTATTGAAATCTTGTCAGGGTTAGTTGTTTACATATATTTTGGTGAAATGAATCTTTTATTGCTATGAATTCATATATTTTATATATGAATTTATAATTATTTATTTGTTAGTTCCGAGGTGCCTTAAATAAGTTTCTAGACTTTTTTGTACAGGCATTTAAAATTGTAGTAGACTCTTGAAAATTCAATATGTTATTGCTTTACATGTTATGAGATTACTAATTTTTATGATTCAAGGTTCAAATGAGCAGCTACAGCAGGAATTGGAATACACCTTACTAAAGCCTGATTGTCACAGCTGGTGAATTTCAAAAATGCAATCGGGACGTGAGGATACTTTAGAAGAACGATATACAATTAAATTCTGTTTTAAACTTGGAGAAAATGCCACAGAACCGTATGAAATGTTTCAGACTGATTTTGGACTACTTTGCAAGAATCGGGCATCAGTTTTTTAGTGGCATAGAAGATCTAAGGAATGCAGGAAGTCTTTGTTAGGGATGATGCGAGGTGTGGGAGGGTTAAGGAAGTCATAACACCAGAGTTGATCGGCCAAATAAGGAATTTCATGGATAAAGATTGTCGTGTGTTTATAGAGACAATATGTGCACAGTTTGATGTCAGTGTGGGAACTGTACTCACGATTATTCGCGAGGAACTGAAGATGTGGAAGATTTGCGCGAAGTTTATCCCATGGATGTTCAGAAAAGATCACTGACTATTTGATTAAGATGGACATCAATTCAGTTCTTCATACTCCCTATCGTCATAAGCTTGCTTACTGTGACTTTTAGTTATTCCCTAAAAAGAAGACTTCCGGTACAACAAGTGCATTGCAGCCGGAGGGGATTACTTCGAATGTGTTTACTATCAATAAAAGTGCCATACGAAAACAGTCTGGAAACTTATTAAAGATACCTCGTATGAACATGACGTTATTTCTTTTACTACCGTAAGAATAATTGTCAGCTAAATTTCTGCAAAAATAATTAACGAATGTTATTTTTAACAAATGCTAATTTTTAATGTAATTCATTTGCTCTTTGTAATGCTGTTATGTGATTCTTATGCTTTTTTTTGTCAACAGTACGATATGATTTGATTTTAGAATTCATTTTGAAATCGATAAAATCGGAATTTAATTAAAATCAATTAATCATTAAATGAACATCTTTGCTGATCGGACCATCTTATTTTGTTCAATGTACGTGAAAGGTGATAACGTACGTACTGATATGAAATACTTTAGCATATTGTTTTAAGATTATTGATCTGAAACAAACCAAAATGTTAAACACATAAACTTAAATGTACGTCGTATCTAAATCACTTCTGCTTTTTTTTTTTTTCAGAGTGACTGTAGTCGTCCAATGACATGTCGGAATCAACATGGACATTGAAAAATAGTAGGGGTCACCAGGAGAGGCTGCAGAGGTCCTGTATACAGCTTGACGTTCTATGCATTGAAAAATAGATCCTTAGTTTCTGTTTTTCAAAACATGCGATTAATCTTAGAATTATACTTACAGACGTACAAGATATGTTTAAATTAAGGCGGCAACTTTTCATATGAAGGGAAATAACTGTTTTATCCTGAATTACATGATTAAAACTTTTGCAATTTTCATATCTCGTATTTCGTATTTCTTTAACATTTGTTTTTATCTCAATGTATATTTTGTTTGTTTTTTCAACGAATTAAAAAAAATTATGTTTGAAAATTTTGAGAACCAATTTTTCGTATTAGGTTGATTCGTTTACCCATATTTTTTGCTTCATTCACGTTTTTAATGTTTTGTTTTTATAAAACTTGTCAGTAAATATTAAAATGCTTTTGTATAATTCGACGATAATGTACGAAAGACAACTCCATTTTTTCACACAACCTCACAAAGATGCAATTTCATTGTTTTTAAATACATCTTTATTTTTTTAATTAAAAAAAGAATGCTTTTTTTATTAAATTGGGTAATAACCAATTTCTTTATAAGCTACACAGAATTTCTATTCATTTTTTATTATAATTAAAATTTGATAAACAGATTGTTCATTGCTTGTTAGAAAAAAAAACACGTGATCTCATTAATAATTTTTTGGAACGTTAAATTTGAAACGAACATATATGTCTTTATATATTTTAAAGCGAACTATTTTATTTTATTATTAGGATCCTTTGAGATGAGTAATTTGTAAATTTATATATTTATTTTCAGTCTGCTATCCTATTTTTAGTTATATTAAAAAATCCCTTTATCGCTTACGTAAAAGTGTTTTGTTATATCTCAAAATTGAATTACTTTTTTTGTTATGGTTTTTGAGAAAAGTTAAAATGGACTTGTCTCCCGAACATTCTCATCCTATTCTACAAAAGCCTCAAAATTAATATATTTTTATATAGACGGACTCTGTTATTGCTTCTTATGAAATTGTATTTTATTCTACAAAAAAAAACACCAACATTATAAAAGAGTATTCAACCATGGGAGCTCTACATTGAAATTAGTTTACGTAAAAAAATCAAACGCAAATCTGTTTCCCTTGGATATTTTTAAACTTCCGCGTCCATCAATAATTGTGGAATCATAGTTCGCGCGTGTTTTTGTACTTATAAAACAGATTAAACTCAGTAAAAGCAGATTCTTAAAAAAATGGTTTGCGATATAAGAATTTACTTTATTTCATTGTATTTGTCTTTTTCAACATAACATATATATTTTGTATTATTGAAAGTATTAATAAATATTCATACATTTCTTAATACGTGTTTTGCGTCTTATTTCTTTTTGATTTTATTTTCAAAATGTCAGTACGATGTGGGAGCGATTGTACGGGTGTGGGATGGCGACTTATAGCTGATAAGGAATTAGTAATTCGAAAGAACATCAGGTATGATCCAAACACAGATGCTATGAACAGCGGTTGTAACGATAACAACAATTTATTGAGTGAAAGAGATACACAGGAAAAGTGTTTCTAGGTTTGCCAGCTTAAGTTGTGATTTATTTTTCAAGGCGGTCGTGATGACTTCTACCGGCACAAAAAAGTAAAATTTGAACATTTGTTCTTAAATTCACTTGCAGTATGCAAGCGAACTTAAGAACAAACGTTCAAAATTTACTTTTTTCTATAAGCAAAGTTCAAACACGTAATACCCACACAGTTTTAATAGTTTGAGGTTTCTGCTTTTTTATGAGAGCGAAGAACTACTAAAACATTGTGGATATTGCTTGTTAGTAAACTTGCTGACCTACAGAACAAAGAGGAAATTTGAAAATTACAGAACAATTTATTGAAAGGAAATTTCCAAAATTACAAAATACAAGAGTAGAAATGTAAGATTCAGGATTGGTGAAGAAAGAACCGCTCCAGTAGATATCTCACTCCTGATGCAATTCTCTTCCTATATAAAAGCCAGGTACGGCTAATGATGCAGTACTGTTGCCACATCTGGGCAGGAGCTGCTAAAAGCAGCTTATCCTGCTTTGACAGAATTCAAAATAGACTTCGTAGCTTAGTGGGGGATTCTCTTTTCTCTTCCCTGCAATCTCTTTCCCACAGAAGAGACGCTGCGAGCCTGTCTCTGCTTTATCGTTATTTTCATGGTAAGTGCTCATCTGAGATTCAATCAATGGTCCCCCCTGACCAAACTTTCACGATAAACACTCATCTAGCCAAAACCACTATCAATAATTTTCCATACTCTTTATCAGTACCTAAACCTAAATGTAGATTCCATGAACAAAGCTTTTTCTTAGAACTGCATACCTGTGGAACTCTTTCGTTTTCCTGCTTTCAAGCTGACTACAGTTTGGTTGTCTTCAAGTCCAACATAAACAACTTCTTGATGAACCGTTCCCCGAGTAATCCAATTTACAAATTTTCCACTACTTATGTTTACTACGCTATAATCACATTGATTAATGTATACCCATTAAACATTATCCTCGATTTGACTGCGGATCTTGATAAGTGGTTATTCCTGTGTAAAAAGAAAAAATAGATAACCAAACGACTTCTGTTGGATATCAATTTACCGAAAGGAAATAGTTAGTCAATGCTGCAAAATAATTTGTATTCGTTTTTGTCGGACGTAATTAACAACAACTAGAAATGTTGTGTTGCTGTAGCACTAGATATGTTGTCTCAAATTTTAAGCTACTTTGCTTTATTTTCATCTGCTTTATCAACGTTCATTTGTGACGAACAGATGCCTTTATTGTTGCAAAAAACAAGATAAAAAAACTAGAAAAACAGGAAAAACGTTTTGCACTCCTGCAATTAGAGACCAAAAAATATAAATAAATAAAAAATTCCAAAAAGAGCAAAGGGAATTTTAAACCGAGTTACAAAGAAGCAATGTCAAGATGCGAAGAAATTCAGAACAAACATTTAAAAATTCAAATTTTAACCCTGGAGAAATTAAAGAACAACCAGACAAATGAAGGAAATTTTACATATTCTAATTACACCATATTTAATTCGCTGGAAATTTCCAACTACGTACCAGACAAAGAGAAAACGTTTGGAGCGTATTATAAACTTTTTGAGGATATTTTCTCAAAAGACTGTAAGCTGGTCGAACTCAAGAAAAGTCAATCTATTACTAAGAAAACTAAGTACAGCAGAACATAGGAAATTTATAGATTTTATACTACAGAGGAAAACAAATGAGCTGGAATTCTTGCTAAAGGAACTGTTTGGACCAAATATGGGGCTTTGGCATAAGCGATGATTCTGCATGAATATGTCTAAATCCGATCATCAGGGTTACATATGCGTCTATAGTAAATAGATATTGTGACAACTTCAGATTGGCAGAGATTACGGTTGAGGATTTCAAGTACTTAATTTTTGCTCAAAGACTAATATCAACCAAGAGTTCCGAAATAAGACGTAGAGTTTTGTCTGAACTCGAATCTGAACCACAAGAAATGTTTAGTGTGCAACAGGATTGGACAGAAAAGTTCGCGTCATAAAACAAAAAAAAATTTAATAACCGAATTAGACAAACAAGTTCGAATATCAAATCAGACAGAGAATTGAGGAAATGTGTTACGAATGAAATATTTAGGAAAATATCAAATTTAAGCTCAATTCAGGATCAGACCTGACAATAATAAACTATAAAACATGGAAATTGTAAAATATGCCTGCAGTAATGAAGTCAACGAAACTCGCTCGTATGGTAAACGACAAGATAATTAACTTCGAAGGCGAGGTTGTACTTCCCATGAAGCTAAACGGGATCGTTAAAAAAATATAAGTTTTTATTCTGAAAAATGGAGAAAACTTGTTGGGTACGGATTTCATTGAAACATTCGAATTGTGGAATAAACCTTTAAACTCGTTCTACAGAAAAATAAAAAAAGTAATATGCAAACAAGACAAGACATTAAAGAAGAATTAAAGAGAAAATTTCGCGAAATTTTCACACCTGATCTTGGAAGATGTAACAAGTCGGAAACCAAATTTGAGCTCAAGGAAAATACGATGCCAATTTTTAAAAAGAAACGTAACGTTCCTTTCGCAGTAAAAATAACGAAGAACTTGATAGATTGAAAAAAATGGGAATTATATCGAAAGTAGAAACTAATTCATGGGCTGCCCCGATTGTGTGCATCAAAAAGTAATCAAACCAAATCAGAGTGTGCGCTGACTTTTCGACAGTTGAACTCGGTGATTAAGGATTACCATTACCCGTTGCCGAGTCCAGAGGAGATTTTTAACAAGCTAAATGGCGAATATATATTTTCAAAAATCAACTCCTCAGGCGCCTATCTCCAAATTCCCGACGAAGAGGAATGTTCGAAGTTACTAGGAATAAACACTCATAGAAGGTTATTCAAATTCAGCAGTCTTCTATTTGGTATTAAAGTGACACATGCCATTTTTTAACAAGTTATGGACGTTATGTTGAATGATTTGAATTTGGCGTGCGCCTACTTAGACGATATCATTTTAAGGAGCACAACAGTCGACGAACATCTGGAGAATCTCGTTTATGCATTCAAAAAATTCAGGACTTTGGATTTAAAGTTAAAGACTTAAACTTCGAATTTGGTTTGGAGGAAATTAATATTTAGGATACATAATCAACAAAAATGGCAGACTTCCAGATCCGGACAGGTCTATTGAAATTAGAGACATGCCAGCGTCCACTAACGTGGCGACACATGGAATGCACAATCTAAGAGCTCCATTGAATGAACTATTGAAACAAGACAAGGCATGAGATGGACAGTAGAGTGTCAGAAAACCTTTGATGAAATCAAGAAAATGCTTACATCCAACCTCTTTTAACCCATTTCAATCCAAAACTGGATATTATAGTAGCAAGCGACGCCAGCTCATACGATGTAGAAGCGTATATCCAATACATAATATCAGATGGTTCAAGGAAACCAATTGCACACGCTTCTAGAACACTACTTCCAGCAGAGAAAAGTTATTCACATATCGAAAAAGAGGCGCTGCGTATCATTTTCGCCATAACGAAATTTCATGGATACATCTACGGCTGGTACTTTATGCCAGAAACGAATCATAAACCTCTGATCACAATCGTATTATCTGGTCCAACGGGCTCAGGGCAAGATTTGTCGACACCTTTAAGCGCGCTCTGAAAACCTCAGGAGTTCCAACAAACAAGGCGCTTTAGCGGTTCCTACAAGTGTACAGGATTACGCCAAACCAGAGAACACTCTCCGCCCTGTCACCTACTGAACTAATGTTCGCCAGAAAAGTTAAGTCAGTGTTTGACAAACTCGTGCTGAAACAAAATATAGTAAAGAATACTAGGCATACATCTAGAAAAAGAGCCATCTCCGGAGAAGAGAAAGTATTTTTCATCGACGAGATGTTGCATCCCTCTGCCTGTTCTACAAATACTTCAATGGTAAATGCTCTGACGAACTGCAAACACTTGTACTTCCCCGACGTAACTACCCCCGACAAACCCGACAAGCTACTAAGTCTCATCCCTTTACAGTAGAGATCCCTAGGTGCAAGAAAGCCTTTTACTCCAATAGTTTCTTCCCCAGAACTGCGGGTCTTTGGAACTCCCTTCCGGGATTCTGCTTTCCCAACTGCAACGATATGCAGAAGTTCAAGTGTAATGTCAACAAACATCTTTCTACTCATCTCCATTCATAATGACCCCGCTAATTAAGTCCCTGATAGTAGCCCCCTGCTTCAAAGTGGCACTTTGCCTTGTTTGGGGTGAAAATTGAATAAAAAAAAAAATAAAAAAAGTGCTACAAAAACAACGTTGCGTTTTGGGAGCGAGGCATAGTGGATAAGAAAACGGTGACTTGATTTACAAAATTAAAAGGACCGAAAAATACGCATAAATGGCACCAGAACCAACTGAAAAAATGTTATTCACAAGAGCATGAAGTGGATGTACCGGATGATGCCATAGAATTAATTTATGAAATTTTTCAAATGGAACCTCCGCAAAATACTCCTGAATCGATCAGATCCGGTAAGAAAACGAAAGTTCACGGACCCATTGGACGGAATCCAAAACGTAAACGATACTAAAAATTACACTGATGGATATATGATGGATATATTCATATAAAGTATGCAAATGGGACCTGCAACAAAATATTGCATAATCATCATCCCATATATGAAGCCGTTTTGAAATCCAAAAGGGACTCCAATGCTTGGAAGGGGGTGTTGTTGTAGGATCTACCTAATTAGCATACGTAAAGTGTCAACCATATAAATATGGTTCGCACCGTAAAGCCAGGAAAGACCCAACGAGAGACCCAACGAGACACTCAGAGAGACAACGAGACCGAGAGTCGACGACTAACTAGCTCACACCTTCTTCAGGGACGATCTACCCATGACTATACTAAAGGACTATGTAAATATTGTATATAGTTTCTTGCTCTCAGTATATCTGTTCTTTTTTACTTTTGTGTTGTAGTTATATTTCCGTGTGTTTAGTAGAGTTTCAACAATATATATATATATATATATATATATATATATATATATATATATATAGTAACTTATAAAATATATATGGCGATTAAGCTACACTGAATATTCGGCGTTTCATCCACTGTAGGATTCGTCAGGCTTATGCGCGAATTCTGTGGTTGTTTCTCGTTTTTATATATATTGAGGATTTTAGTTAGCCAATCAGCTTTCTAGTATCAACCGCGCCCCTTCCTATCAGCCAATGGGCATGCATTTTATCGAACAAAGGATGTTTTAGAACTAGGTTAGTGGTTTAAGGCAGACGATTTTCCTCATTTCTTCTCTTTTATATATATATATATATAAATATACATATGTGTACACACATACATGCACATACACACACACATGTATATATATATATATATATATATATATATATATATATATAACATTTAACAGATCAACCGATATCTACGAAACAGCCTTAAAAATAGTGGATACAAAAATATCGATATCAAATATAAGCAACAAAAGACAAACAACTATAATAAAATTTAAAATAGAAGAAAAAGAACTATAATTTGGTATACAGCCCCATACAATCAAATGTAAAAAACATAACTTGGCAAGAAATATCGAGACCTTATTGAAAAACACTTTCCCGCAACAAACCCCTTACACAAAATCTTCAATTAAAATATCTTGAAGTTATCTTACAGTTGTTGCGAAAATTTAGAGATGATAATTAAAGCACATAATAACCAAATACTAAATAAAAACAATGTAAACAACAGCAAAATAAACAATAAAAAAGTAAACACCATGACAAAAATAAAACCAACACTAGCAGAAATAATAATAATAATAATAATAATAACAATAATAATAATAATAATAATAATAACAAACCAACCCCGCTCAAGAACAGCCATACCATAAATAAAAATACTAATAACGAACAAGATAAATGCAACTGTAAACACCGCACACTTTGCCCAGTTCAAAATAAATGTCTAACAAAAAGCGTAGTTTATCAAGCAACAATATTTGCGAATGAAAACCCGAATAACAAGAAATATTACGTAGGCATGACTTCCTTAGATTTCAAAACCCGATACTATGACCACAAAAGTACATTCAAAAATTAAAAAAAAACACCGTATAAAAACAACACTAGCGAACTGGGAACTCAAAGAAAGCGGACATTCGCCGGTAGTCGAATGGAAAATAATAAGAAAATGCGGACATTTAGACGACCCATGTAAATTATGCTTTCATGAAAATTTGCTATCCTGTAATTTAAAGAACCCCAAAATCTATTAAACTGACGAGAAATAGCAAACAACTGTGTTCACATAATAAAACTTACTCTAGGATAGCGATACAAAATAGCTTTAAAACTAACAAAAACAATAGAAAACAAACAAATAAATAAAGTAAATAAACATTAATATACATAAACGACCACACACACACACATATATGTGTGTGTGTATGTGTGTATGTATTTGTGTACACATATGTATATTTATATATATATATATATATATATATAAAGAGAAAAAATGAGGAAAAGCGTCTGCCTTAAACCACTAACCTAGTTCTAAAACAGATCCTTTGTTCGATAAAATGCATGCCCATTGGCTGATGGGAGGGGCGCGGTTGATACTAGAAAGCTGATTGGCTAACTAAAATCCTCAACATATATAAAAACGAGAAACAACCACAAAATTCGCGCATAAGCCTGACGAATTCTATAGTGGATGAAACGCCGAATATTCAGTGTAGCTTAATCGCCATATATATTTTATAAATTACTAACTAGCTCTACCTACGTATTGAGCTATTTGAAGTAAATACTTAGTTTACGCATAAATCTATACTTTCGTATATTAATTTAGTGTGAGTAAATGAAGTAGTTACTATATATATAAAATATATTTTAGTCATCGACATACAGACATGTTTCGTTGTTTCACAACTCATCAGTGCCGCTAGACTAACACCTCTCCCAAGCCGAGGATCGAACCTAGAACCGTCGTGATGACAGTCGGCAGTCCTACCCCTTGACTACGGAATCGGTGGCCGAAATTAACCTGTCCGAACGATTATTTAAATAAACATCCGTCCGCTACTCGTAGAGGGCTCAAACGTTTGTTTGTAAACAAATCGCGAGCTTCGCATTATTTCAGCTAAATTAAGTAGCGAGTAAGATAATTTACGAGAGTGCTCTACCAAAGAGGGGAGCTTTATAAAATATATTTTAGTCATCGACATACAGACCTGTTTCGTTGTTTCACAACTCATCAGTGCCGCTAGACTAACACCTCTCCCAAGCCGAGGATCGAACCTAGAACCGTCGTGATGACAGTCGGCAGTCCTACCCCTTGACTACGGAATCGGTGGCCGAAATTAACCTGTCCGAACGATTATTTAAATAAACATCCGTCCGCTACTCGTAGAGGGCTCAAACGTTTGTTTGTAAACAAATCGCGAGCTTCGCATTATTTCAGCTAAATTAAGTAGCGAGTAAGATAATTTACGAGAGTGCTCTACCAAAGAGGGGAGCTTTATAAAATATATTTTAGTCATCGACATACAGACATGTTTCGTTGTTTCACAACTCATCAGTGCCGCTAGACTAACACCTCTCCCAAGCCGAGGATCGAACCTAGAACCGTCGTGATGACAGTCGGCAGTCCTACCCTTTGACTACGGAATCGGTGGCCGAAATTAACCTGTCCGAACGATTATTTAAATAAACATCCGTCCGCTACTCGTAGAGGGCTCAAACGTTTGTTTGTAAACAAAACGCGTAAACAATATATATATATATATATATATATATATATATATATATATATATATATATATATATATATATATATATATATATATATATATATATACAGTGGGGAAAATAAGTGTTGGACACACCCCATTATTCTTTATTTAACACATTTTTTATGCAGCGAATGATGTGAAAATTTAGCAAGAAATAGTTACTAATTTAACGATAACAAATAATTTTAGAAATTGGAACCTTTTAATGCATAACAAAAATTATATAATGAAAACGGAATAGCCGGAAAAAAAGTATTGGACACACTAACACAATTTCATCTAATATTTAGTTGAAAACCCCTTATTGGCTATTACAGCTTCGAGACGTTTTCTATACGACGAAACTAATTTGTGACAACGTTCAGGCGATGTTTTGGCCCACTCTTCAACACATACTTTCTTCAAATCCTGAATATTACGTGGATCTCGCTGGTGGACCATGATTGAGCTCTCTCCATAGATTTTCTATAGGATTTAAGTCTGGGGACTGACTGGGCCACTTAAGAACATCTATTTTGTTATGTACGAACCAATTGGAGGTTATTTTAGCAGTATGTTTGGGAGCATTATCTTGTTGAAAGATCCATACCTAACACATTGGAAGCAGGCTAAAGATTATTTTCAAGAATTTCCCGATATTTGGCTGCATTCATCTTTCCATCTATAATATGAAGTGGCCCAGTACCATTTGAAGAGAAGCATCCCCAGAGCATGACATTTTCACCACCAAACTTTACAGTGGGGAGGGTGTTCTTGGGATCGTGCGCTGTGCCATCTCTTCTCGATACTCGACGTACAGAGTTAATGCCGAAAAGTTCCACTTTCGTCTCATCGAACCAGATCATATTCTTTCAGTAATCATCTGTTTTCAATAAGTGGTCTCTTGCAAACTCCAGACGAGCATTAACATGACATTTTTTTAGTAATGGTGTCTTTCGAGTGTACGCGATTTAAGACCGTTGCGTCGGAGTACATTACTAATCGTTGGTTTTGTTACTACTATCCCTGCTTCTTCCAAATGTTTCTGAAGTTCACCTCGTGCGGTTCTCAGTTGCTGCTGAACTTTTTGTACTATCTTTCTCACTGCTCGATCCAACATCTTGCGAGGATCTCCAGTGCGCGGATAGTTCAGGGTTGAGTCATGCACCTTCCATTTTCTAATAAGGTTCCCTATGGTGCTTACAGGGATTTTGAATTGAGCATATATACACCGATAACCAATTCCATTCTTGTGCTCAGCAATAATCTTATCACAGACGACTTAAGAGAGTTCTTTACGTTTACTCATTCTGATAACCTTCACGCGTGATGGCTTACTGGTGACTAACATGTTCCAATACTTTCCAACGACGTAGAGTATGGTCTACAACAATCGAGAAACTTCTAAAACGTATAATAGTGTCAACAAATTACAATGCAAATAACAATTTCCAGCATTATTTATAAAAAATAATAATAAAATATAATTTAAAACAATGTGTCCAATACTTTTTTTCCGGCTATTCTCGTTTTTATTATATAATTCTTGTTATGTATTAAAAGGTTCCAATTTCTAACGTTATTTGTTATTGTTAAATTAGTAACTATTTCTTGTTAAATTTTTGTGTCATTCGCTGCATAAAAATGTGTTAAATAAAGAATAATGGGATGTGTCCAACACTTATTTTCCCCACTGTATATATATATATATATATATATATATATATATATATATATATATATATATATATATATATATATATATATATACATATACATTCGTACATATACATATATTTTTCCTTGTACCCATTTGTGAATTATTTCACGGAATTTTGTATTTTGGATGACCTCAAAATACCTACCAGTATTGGGATGGCTTTGGATTTTTACTTCTGGATACCGGACTTTTACCAACATTTTTTTGATTTTACCGCCATTGGATCTTCTACTCTTTACTCGACTATCCATTCACGTGAAATCATTTTTCTTTTTCCCCATTCTGTCTGCCTCATTATTTTAAAACTTTTGCAAGTAAACTCTATGGCTCATTTTCATTTTCATTAAATACTTTGCAAGCAGAATCCGATTCCGCATTTTGCTAATTCCTTCCCTCTGAGGTGAGGGAAAGTATTTCTCTCGAAACTCCACGGATTAAGGACAATCCACGTCATATGTGTCTCCTTTTTTGAAAATTAAATATGTTCTTAACTACAGTTAAAGCGTTTTTCTTTTAACATAGTTTATCAAATTTTTTCTCATATATATTCATATATATATGCAGCCTTTGAGACTTTACACGACCGGTCGCCACAGTCGATTGAAAATTTGTTGGGGAGACTAAAAGTTGTAAATCACTCGCTCGCCAGTCGATAAAAATTTTTTAAATAAAGAAACGGGAAAAATGATTTATTTTACGACCCTCAAATATGAGGTGACTTAGAATGACCTTTGTCTCATCATTTGTGAATTCTTTCATCTCTAGCTGTGAGACCATTGGAATATCGTATTGAAAAAAGAGTGGTCACGCTAAAGGTCAACAAGAGGTCAAATTTACACATTCGGCGTGTAGTCAGAATGTTGCCTTCATTTAGCTCTCTGATTTTGAAATTCATTTGGAAAAAGTTCTTCGACGCTACAACTACATACACTTCATGCTCACAAAAGTAAAGACGAACATTTGAAAGAGGAAAAAACGCATCGTTCCGTCAAGCACGCACCGAAAATTAAATTATACACCAAGTAAGTAATAAGTTTTCGCTTCAGTTTTGTTTCTTCGTAAACAAACATTATTTATTCCAGGTACGATAGAAATGTATCAGGATATAAACAAATCTGGACATGAATTATAAAAATGTAAACACATAAAAATATCAAAACGGCTGATTATTAGTAACATGTTATACATGATATAATATTTCGACTTGCCTTTTAAAAAATAAAAAATATAGAATAAATGTATAAAAAAAAACTTTATTATTTCATTAACAAAGCTATTTAATTACTAGGTTAATCTATATAAATTTCGCTGAAATGTTCAATGCTATATGATGCTAAATGTCCATTTTTATTATGATCTCGCTTCGAGTTTTGTCCAGTAATTATTGTAACTATTTCTGATTGTTTTGAGGTGCTAGGATGATTGTGTGTTTCAGAATATTTTTCCATTAGAGACTTCATATTGAAATGTTTTAATGACAAAATGGATCTCTAATATTTGTTTTGCATTTTAAAAATATATTTATTTCAAGGGTGTGGTTTTACATTATGTTTTCTTTGTGTATGAAGTTTGATATATTCGTTTTCTAACGGTACCAATAAACACAGTCTTGAATTATTTATATTTCAATTGTCATTTTGATACTGCGTATCAGCATCCGAAGAAATGATTCATTGGAACAATAATATGAATGATGCTATATAAAGAAACTTGTGTTGTATTTTAATGTTTTGTTAACTATTCACTGAAATGTTTGTAGTAATAAAATAGTTGATTTACAAGAGTTAAACAAATATTTTCTTGTTAGATTATACACACGGTAATTTCCTGAATTGTAAAATTATTTACTATTATTGACTGAAACAAAGACATAAAGTCGGACGAGTAAAAATATTTTGGGGCGAGTAAATTTTCCCTCACACTCGACCGACGGTCGAGTGATTTTTTTTTCAAATCTCAAAGGCTATATATATATATATATATATATATATATATATATATATATATATATATGTGTGTGTGTGTGTGTGTGTGTGTGTGTGTGTGTGTGTGTGTGTGTGTACACGCACACACACATATATTTCTTTCTGCAACTTTACAATATGGCAAGGAGGGAGAAAAGAAAAAAGAAAGAAAAAAAAACATACTGAGGATGGAGTATAGTTCCGAAATATATTTATGTTATAAATTTAAAACAAGTAAAATATTTTTTTATTTTCATAATATTACGTTGTGATTTGGCTTTCAAGCGCACTTGATGCGAATTTTATTTTATTCAAATAAAATCAACGTTTCTATAATGAAACTCAAACCCTTGACGATATATATATATATATATATATATATATATATATATATATATATATATATAATGTGTGTGACATACTTGAGGAGGTTAAAAATGGAATCAGATCTCAAGCAAAAGAGAGGAACCGAAATATAAGCTCCATTCTCTTTTCAAAATGCTTATTTACATCAAATAAATAAATGAATTCCTATTTCAGTCAAGTAAATTATTTTTCGACATTGCTTCTAAACTTTTTATTTAATATAGCGTTTTTAAAAGAAATAATGGTGCTTATGCAGAGCAAGTACTGTGCTATTTTTTAATTGTATTTTTAAGTTTAAGTTTTAAGTTAAGTTTTTCGGTTTCTTTTGTTTATTAAATTGTTAAATAAAAGCGCACCCTCCCCATGTTAAGAATAGGTTTCTAAATAATAACGATATTATTTCAGCACGGTCCCTTCTCTATATAAGTACCGAAATAATAAAATAAGACATAATAAAATTAGCTCTTAGACGTGAGACGACGAAATTTTTTTTTTTTTACATGGAGGTCACCACTTATCAAGGCCCAAGGGCCACTAGGGGATAAGGGTTATTGTGTGTACAGTAATCAATGGGATAGTGTAGTAATAGTATTGGAGAATTGATAAAGTGTCATTACTTAAGGGGGCGGTTCATCAGGAATTTGTTTGTGTTGAACTTGAAGACATCCAGGTTGAAGTCGGGAGGGAAACAGGCAAGCGGAACAGGCGTGCAGTTCTAAGAAAGAAGCTTTGTTCATGGAATCTACGCTTTGATTTAGGCACAGATAAGGACTGGGGGAAATTATTGACGGTGGTTTCAGCTAGTCGGATGTTCTTGGAAAAAGATTGGCGAGGGGGGGGGACCAGAGAATGGAGCTTAGACGAGCACTTGCCATGGAAATAACGATAGAACAAAGAAAGGCTCGCTACGTCTCTTCTGTGGGAAAGAGGTTACAGGGAAGAGAAAAGGGCATCCCCCACTAAGCCACGAAGTCAATTTTGTACTCTACATTGCTGAAAAATAAAGTCTCCATCTTTATGAACTGTCGCTATAGTTTTTCTTTTTTTCTATTTTTATGGCCCGAACATACTTGTTTCTAAAGACTGCTACTTTATTTTTCCGGTATAACTGTCATTTACACATAATTTTTTTACTCATGTTCACCCCTAACAAGGCATATTGCTACGTGGATGTAAGGAGTTACTATTTCGAACCATTCCTAAGAAAGATGAACAAGATGTTGGTTTATATTATATTCAAACTTCTGCATGTCAGTACAGTCAGGGAAGCAGGTAGTAGGAATGGAATTCCAAAGTCCGAATGAAAAAACTATTAGATAAAAAGCATTCTAGCATTTAGAGCCCTCAAAACTGAAGGGGGTGCAGTCAGCACCAACCCTATTCAGGGTTTAACCGGCTTCCTCCTAAGGAGGAAGTTTCATGGGAGTAGGAAATTCACAAGCGGTCCCCAGTTGCATGTATATCCCCGTTACGGGAGATGACGACATTAGGTTTTTTTTTTACTTTTTGCAGGGAGGTGTCGACGTCCTCCTACATACAGCACCTGGATTTTGCCAAATTGGTCATCCATTTTAGTAATGACCAGGCTCAACGTTGCTTAACTTCGGTGATCTGACGAGAACCGGTGTGTCAATGTAACTATGCCTGAAGGGGTGTGATTTTGTTGCTAAGCGTGTTTGTCGGGGGCATGTATGTCAAGGGGGGCACAAGTGTAAGGAGTTCATCTGAACACATTTCTTTGTACGGGTAAAGGATACTCTCAGATCTGAGTAGTTTTCTAGCAGGATAGAAGGAACCCACCTTCTTTGCAGCAGCTTTCGCAATGTCCTCAATGTATTTATTCCAGTTCATACTGCCCGAGAATGTAAAGCTGAGGAGTTTGCAGGAAGAATTCTCGGGTAGGAAGAATATCGGTGGGTGGTGAGGTGTCTTGTGATTGTTAAAGGAGAGCAGTTTAGTCTTAATAACATTAAGTGTTACCATCCATTTACGGCCCCATTCCACTTCGGTCTGGGGGTCATTTTCTAACGATTTGGATTTGTGTACGTCCGTTCTTCCGTCGTGTATGTTATAGTGCATTATATCACCAGCAAATATATTTATCTTTATCATTAATGAATATCAGGAATAATAGTTGTCCAGTAATAAACCCCTGAAGTACTCTCGCATTAATGTTATGCTGTTTGTATGTACGTTCATCAATGGCAACCTGGATGGTCCCATTGTGTAGAAAGGATCTAATTATATTTAGTATACGTCCAGTTATACCGTACGATTTAATTGGCAGCTCTTCGTTCCAGACTTTGTGAAAGGCCTTGGATATATCAATGGCTATAGACCTAATATATATATATATATATATACATACATATATATATATGTATATATATATATATATATATATATATATATATATATATATATATATATATATATAAAATTTAGGTTCGAACATTTGCGTGAATAACAATCAAATAATGACAGACAATACGCCATAATCACGTTGACACACATCCCTGCATTATTTCCAGATGATTGAAATACCGTTACAACCTTACACAATGAGTGAGTCGTATATTTGTCACAAATAGCAGACCACAATAAAGCAGAAGAAAGTCTACAGAAGAAGGTCACAGGCTGTCCCCCTTTGCCGGATTAGAAACCGGCGGTAATGAATAAATCGTCAGTTCATCACCTCGCAAAATCATATCTTCCCTTTGAGAAACAGTATGGATTAACATTACCAAACGTATATACTATGCAATGGATATGGCGGGCGAAGCCAGGGCCGTAGCTCTTGATATATCCAAGATGTTGGACAAGTCTCTTACGAAAGGTTGCCAATAAAAACGAATACTATATATATATATATATATATATATATATATATATATATATAGCAGGGACACCCGACATTGCTTGGGATTTAATGAGGATCAACAAATATTTCGCCCTCCAATATTTTGTCATCAAAATCGGTGAAATCGACCATTTTTTTACAATAAAATCGATTGCAACATAACATCGTGTAATTACAAGAAACATTACGTAAAGGTTGCCAACATCCAAAGTAAAAGTGATTATGTAGCACGAAATGGAATCGAACTATAAACAACCAGGTTGCAACTTTATGTCATTTAGCTCTTAGCCGCCTATCAGTGTGCAAATTGTAAAATGGAAACTATATTTTTGACTAAACAAAATATTAATGATTTAAAGAAATGAATTCCTTTACCAACTCTCTTTTTCATCTTCATCAATCACATTCTTTATATATAATTTATTTCGTGAAAATGAGAATTACGATCAAAATAATTCAATGTAAAATTAAAATAAATTAAAAGCAAAATTCAAATTTACAAAACAAATTTAGGCACAACACATTCTTAGATCTTTCCTAGACATTTACGAAAACGACACTATCATCTACACTTCAAAGATCAGAAACAGCCAATATCTCTCTAATTCTCTCTCCTCTCATTTGCTGCGATAAGGAACACGGTAGCTGGTAAATTTTAATGCATCAAAAACCAAGCTTCTATCTTTCCCTCATGAACATTCTAATCAACATCTGGCCGTATAGAAATGAACTGCTCTCGCCTTGAGGACGCTCTATGTTAGACAAGCTTCTCGGTCTGACCTTCACTCCTGATTTGAAATGGAGCAAATAGATCAAATCCGTTGCCAAGGTCACTGGCAAAATGGTTGGATCATTTGGATCATACTAAATTTCTACTACAAACGATTATTATGCTACTGTCCTAATGACATTAATACACACATTAACCCTTATCCTTGAGAAGCCTCTGGGCCTTTATGACCCCTTTGTAGAAATTTTTTTTAATGTATATGTCAAGGGAAAAACTGTTTACACTTATGACATATCTTTTCTACTTAGAGTTGGTGGTTCTAGAGTTTTTTTGTTTTTTTTTTTCACACAACTGATTATCTAATATGCAACATTCATTTGTGATTGAAGAAGAAAGAAGTGTATAAGACTGATACGATAACTATGATAAGACATTTTACAAATTACATAATGCAACTTACATAAAAGTTGATGACTACAATCAAAACAGGTTAATGTGATAATTGTATGCCTAAGTTTGGTTTAAATAGCAAAATAATAGATTCAATTTATGCGCAAGAGGAAGTAAAACAAATTAGTGTAATTTGAACCATTTTCATATCGATCTGAAACAATTGTAGGATTAATTTGATTAATTTAGAAATAATATGAATATCTTTGGTTTTAACCCGTTAGTGACCATTTGTACTTTGAATTAATTATCAAAACCTTTTGTAATTACATCGTTTTTTAATACTAAATCATTTTCAAAGATTTGCTTGATTTTATAAAATAGAGAATTTACTTGGACGATATATGAAAATTGGTTGATTATAATTTAAAAAAAAACAAATGATTTGGTCTCAACCCATTTATCTCCCTATAGCTACAATCCTGTAGATGACGGGTCGGCCGATGGTCTACTTGTGTTGCATGTTTGGCATTCTTTACAACCATTTTGTACCTCGCCCTTAACTTCAATTAAAAATTACGATCAAACAGCGTGTAAACGCAAACAAAACCTCCGTTAAAGCTTGCATTCACGAATATCCGTGGGTTTAGAACTAATTTAGATAAAGTTGAATTATTTATCCTAGCGAACACCCGGGATGTCTTGACGCTTATTGAAACTAACATAAAAACCTTCAAATATCTTTCCTGTTTCTACAGAACAGTGAGCAAATGAGACCACTTATTGGTTCAAAGCGGCAGTTGAAGCTCATGTTCCCAGAGTGAAGTTCTATAGTAAACGCCACTCTCCCCAATGGTTTATGTCTTCTTGTGCAGCTGCCATTGCATAAAGACAGCATGCACAACGAAGATTTATCCGACAAAAGTTTATTGAAGCTAGAAGTAATTGTAAGAAAGAAATAACTATAGGTAAGAGTGAATAAACTGAAACCACCAGAAAACGCATTGAAGCGCAAATATTAGGAACTCGTGATTTCTGGAAAATCCACAAGTGTAGCAAATAATGGGCAATTAGGAATTCCCACACTACCCAATAATCATGATATTATTTTCACGGTAACCGAGAAGGCTAACATTCTTGCCAATCGGCTTGCTTCGAACTCTACAATGGACTAAAAAAAACACTCCTTTTTGATTTTCCTTTGCTGACCAACATCCAAAGTAAAAATGTTTCTGTGCCACAAAACGGAATCGAACTATAAACAACCAGGTTGCTAGTTCATGTCGTTTAGCACTTAGCCACCTCTCAGTATGCAAATTGTAAGACGAAAACTATTTATTTGACTGAACAAAAGTTTAATGATTTAAAGAAATGAATTACTGTACTTAACTCCCACATCACATTCTTAGATCTTCCGTAGACATTTATGCAAGCGACACTACTGTCTATGTCAACACTTCAAAGACCAGAAACGGCCAAGATCTCTTTAATTCTCTTGATCTTGAGCACGTGTTGCAATAGGGGAAAAGTGCCTGGTTAATACTTATGCATCGAAAACCAACCTTATCTCCCTCATCATCTGGCCCGTATTGAAATGAACGGCGGTCGCCTTAAAGACGCTCCATATTTAGCCAAGCTTCTTAGTCTGACCTTTAATCTTCTATCTTTCACTCATAAACCCTCTGATTCACATGTGGCCGTATAGAAATGAACGGCTCTCGCCTTCAGGACGCTCCATGTTTAGACAAGCTTCTTGGTTTGACCTTCACTCCTGATATGAAATGGAGCATATACATCAAATCTGTTCCCAAGGTCGCTGGAAAAATGGTTGGATCGTTCTACCCCTCCCGTAGATATCTCACTTCTGATGTAATCTTCTACCTGTATAAGAGGCAAGTACGTCCTAGAATCGAGCACTGTTGCAACATCTGAGCAGGAGCTGCTCGGAACACCCTATCTTGATTTGAATAAGTTCAAAACACACTTCGTAATCTAATAGGCAATGCCCGTTTCTCTTCTATGGAACTTCTTTTCTACAGAAAAACGTTGCGAACCTGTATCTGTTTTATCGTAATTTTGATGGAAAATGCTCGGCTGAGCTACAATCTAGTGCCCTCCTCTCGCCAATCTTTCACAAAAAAAAACACTCATCTAACCAAAATAATTATCAATAAATCCCCCACTCCCTATCGGTGCCTAAACTAAACACGGATACCATGAACAAAGTTTCTTTTCTAGAACTGCCTGCCCGTGGAACTCTTCTCTGCTGGTCTGCTTTCTAGCTTACTTCAATATCGTCTTTAAGCTCAGCGTACACAAGTTCTTATTGGACGGTACTCATGAATATAATTATACTATTAATAAATTTCTACTACAATTATTACGCTAATGTCCCAATGACTAAAATACACACATTAACCCTTATCCTCGAGTTGCCTCCGCGCCCTGATATGTAGTGACCCCTTTGTAAAAATAATTTTCAAATGTATACATTTTTAAATTGTTGAAATGTGGTTACAGTGGGTTGTTCTAGAGTTTGTTTTCTTTTCACACAACTGAAAATCTAATATTTATTTTTATAGTTAAAGCATTTTATTATATTTCCCAGGCAACTCTGTATTTATGTATGCGCTTTCAACAAGACTGCATAATCAAACATAAGAAATGGCTTCCTTTTTCACATGTCCAACCTTTTTTAAGGTAAAAAAATAAAAAACATTTCTTTTATTTCTCTTTTTCACACACACACACACACACACACACACACATATATATATATATATATATATATATATATATATATATATATATATATATATATATATATAAATGTTTATATCTTTTCTGCATTTATCTCCTGTGTGTTGACGTGTAGGAATACAAAAAGTCTTTTGAAAAAAAAAACAAAAAAAAAAACAAGAATGTTTCCTTCAATAGCACATAATTTCGACCGATCCTTCGATCTTCTTTGGTGTGAATGATAGAAAACATGAGTGTGCGGGCATATATATATATATATATATATATATATATATATATATATATATATATATTGACATTTAAAAAAATGGCTTCTTTTTACATGCTCCAATTTTAAGATCCAAATGATTTCTCTTTTTATGTATAATTGAATATCAAAATATATATTTATTTTTGAACAGAATTTAAAATGAACCAAAAGGATTCCCCATTATAAAAAAGGGGGGGTTGCAAACTTTTTTAATCTAAACGGCATGGTCCCTCACAGTTGGGAGATTCTATTTATAAACAATACTGCTAGGAACTGACGAATCAAATTAATTCAAGTTCTGTTACCAACCAATCAGAAACCAGAATTGCTCCATAAAAATTAACTTTTTTTTTTAGCAACATTGCATGTGTTTTCTTCGTGTCAACATGTGAAGAACTTTTTGCTCTATGACTTCCAACTCAAGAACTGTCTACTGAGAACCACTCACTTCCAGGACGTGTGTAGAACAACTAACCATCGGAAACTGTTCTGAAACTAAACATGGCTTCCAACTCAAGTCGGGTCCTATTATTTAAAGATCAAACATAGTTGACTATTCACGTACAACATTCACTTGTGATTGTCAAAAAAGGGGTAAAAGGGGCTGATACGATAACTACGATAACACAGCTTACAAATTACATGACACAACTTACATAAAAGATGATGACTACAATGAAAACAGGTTAATGTGCTTATTGTATGTCTAAGTTTGGTTTAAATAGCAAAATAATAATTTCACTTTATGCGTAAGAGGAAGTAAAATAAATTAGTGTAAATTGAACTATTTTCATATCGATCTCAAGCAATTGAATATTTAATTTGATGAACTTAGAAAGAATATAAGCAACTTTGGTTTCAACCCAATAATCACCATTTGTTCTTTAAATCAATTATCAATTTTTTGTAAATACAGTATTTTTGATACTATACCATTTTCAAAGATTTTCTTGATTTTATAAAATAGAGAATTCACTTGTAAGATTTCCTTGTAAAATTGGCTGATTATAATTTAAAAAAAACAATTGATTTGGTCTCAACCTATTCATCTCCCCTTAATCATTTATGCAAGACAAATAATACAGTATTTTAAAATATATTTCCTTAACACATGAGCTTTCAATGTTTATACATCTCCTCGGGGGAAAATATAAGCAAATATTATAAAAGGTTTGCACCTAAATTGCCAAACGTAATAAACATAGAAAATTATATTAAATGTTTTCAATTTAATTTTAATATATATATATATATATATATATATATATATATATATATATAAGCATGTACATATATATACATGTACATATATTTACATGTATATACATGTACATATGTATACATATACATGTATATATAAGCATATACATATATACATATATATACATATATACATATATATCCAGATATATATCTATACATATATATACACATATACAGATACATACATATATATATATACATATATACATATATGTACAGATACATATATATACATCTATATATACATATATGTAACTATATACATATATATACATATATACATATATATACATGCATATATATATAAATGTATATGCATATATACATATATATACATATGTATGCATATATAAATATATATATACTTATATACATATATATACATATATATTTACAAATATATATATATATATTTACTTGTATATATGTATATATACATATATATACATATATATATACCTACATACATGCATATACATATATATACATATACATATACATATACATATATACACACACACACATATATATATTGCTTTGAAAAGTATGAATGGAGTCATTATGGGTGAAAAAAAAAAGAGAAACGGGAAATTGTATAGAGACAGATCGACTAAAAAGAATTATAGGTAAAAAAAAACATCGAATAAAAAAGGATCCATACGAAATTTCGTGTAAAAAAAAAATTAAGGGATCTAGAGGTTAACCTTTCGACCGACCCTTTTCAATAGATCTCGTCGGTAAGTTACATTAAATTAACGAATGAGAATGGAAAAAGGGGAGCAGATGAAGTCGAGAAAAAAAAAAATATATATATATAATTAAGAAAATCCGTTGTCTACAAGTTCATATATTCAGATATTTTTTGATAGACTACGGTTTTCGAAATTTTTATCAACTACTGATAATTTTCGCAGCAACAAAGCTCGTTCGAACAACCAGAGACGTTTGTCCGCACTTATTCGCACCAGGCACGGTGAAGGGATTACAGTAGACCGTCATGTGTTCAACTTCTCAGGTGTCACTCTTTCCCATAATGAAAAAGTTGTATTAGCCAGAGGGTTGGATGTCGGCATTCCCCCCCCCCGAATGATTGGCAGGGAAAGTACCTTTGCTGAATTCGAAATATTAAACTCACAGCTCAAACATCATGAGCCTCGTTCCAACGATGAATTTTTGTATATGAAGGCTAGGTTAGCTGAACTGGCGCACAAGTTCACGAACTCCTCTATCAATGTTCGTGAATTTGTATGGACTAAAATCCACTATCAAGCCGCCAAACTCCTTAAAACTAATAAGGATATTTACATCACTAAGCCGGATAAAGGTGCGGGTGTCGTTATCCTTAATACGAAGGATTATATCGGAAAAATGTTGGATATTTTAAATGATAAATCCAAATTTAAAAGGCTTGGCGACACATCTCTTTATAGCACTTCGAACACTGAAGTAAAAATCCAGAAACGGTTTCTTCAAATACATAGGAAATTTATTAGTAAAGATACTTATGATAGAATCCGGCCCGTGGGTTCACAACGACCCAGAATGTACGGGCTACCAAAGATCCACAAGAACGAGGTCCCTTTAAGACCCATTCTTTCCATGATCGGTTCACCCCAGCATGAACTGGCAAAATGGTTGTCCGAGATTCTTGAGCCTGTATTAAAGGAATTCTCGGGTAACTGCATTGCGGATTCTTTTCGTTTCGCTGCCACTATGCGTGAACTTGATTTTAATTCAGAAACAACTTTCCTATGTTCTTTCGACGTTACCAATCTTTTCACTAATATACCCCTTGATGAAACTATTCAAATTTGTTCGGATATGCTCTATCGTAGCACATTAACCCCCTCCGGATTTTCCGGAGAATATTTTCCTTGAATTCATGGAACTAGCTACCAAGTCGGTCTGTTTTAGCTTTAATGACGTAATGTATCAACAGGTAGATGGTGTGGCTATGGGTAGTCCTTTGGGTCCTATCCTGGCCAATATTTTCCTAGGCTTTCAGGAATCCTTACTGTTTACTCAGGTTTCTAGACCTGTTCGTTATTGGCGGTATGTAGATGACACTTTTGTCATTTTCAAGTGCCGCCATGAAGTAAGTGATTTTTTTCTGAAATTAAACAGTCTCCACCCGGCACTTAAGTTTACTATGGAGGAAGAGCAGAATTACTCTTTACCCTTTTTGGACGTCCTTGTAGAAAGGATAGGGAATCGGTTTAATACAACTATATACAAGAAACCTACCTTCACAGGGTTGTATATTAGTTGGGATTCCTTTGCCCCTATGAACAGGAAAATAAGTTTAATTAAGACCTTGGTCCACCGCGCACTCATGATATGCTCGCCAAGCAAACTTGAGGAGGAACTTAAGAAAATAACGGACATGCTTATTAAAAATGGTTTCCCTGGTGGTATAATTTCCAAGCGTATTCGCCAAAAACTTACTAGTTTTAACACTAAGCCTCTTTTCGGTCCGGCTAAATGTCCGGTTTATTTGAAGCTCCCCTACATAGGTTAAATTAGTAGGGGTTTTGTTAGCAAGATCACTTCGGTTGTTTCCCACTGTTTTTACGCGGTGCAACCCCGAGTAGTGCTGTGTACCAAAACTGCCTTCCCTGCGTTTAAAAAAGATGTACTTCCCACGCTACAAAATAGTTTAATAATATATGAGTTTAGATGTCGGTGCGATGCTGACTACGTGGGTCGAGCTTTTCAACGTTTAGGGGTCAGAGTGGCACAACACGTTCCTGGGTATTTACGCAAGCTTTTTATATCATCCGGGTCTTTAAGGAATACATCCGGGCCTTTACGGAATACATCCGGACGACCACCAATTCTCGAATCGTCAATTGGTGTTCATTTGTACGAAAATAAAACTTGTGGCCAAGCATATTCTGATGAATGCTTCCGCATTTTACATAAAGCCCGGAACAAATAGCACCTCAACATCTTGGAGGCCGTCAGTGTGCTAATACGCAAACCAGCTTTATGTAGACAAAAAGAACTTTCACATAAATTAGAGTTATTTAAAGAACTCTAAAAAAAAAAAAAAAAGTCTACATGTACGCTGGTTTTTCTGGTTTGTCTATACTTACTTGTAAACAACGGATTTTCTTAATTAATGTTTTTTTTACCTATAATTCTTTTTAGTCGATCTGTCTCTCCACAATTTCCCGTTTCTCTTTTTTTTTTCACCCATAATGACTCCATTCATACTTTTCAAAGCAATATTAAAATTGTGTACCACGAAACATTTGTTTAAATCTATATATATATATATATATATATATATATATATATATATATATATATATATATATATATTCCGTAGCGTCCAAAACCTAGATATAAAATTTAAAAACCTAATATTTGTTAGAAATAACAACTGTGAAAAGCGTAAATTTTGACAACTGGTAGTCGTTATCATCCATAATAACATACTAAAATTTGAATAATTGGCAAAGATTGAAAAACAATTATAACATTTATTTATTTTCAAAATAGGAACGTCTAAAAGTAAGGGACGAAATATAGTAAAACAATTTAAACAAAAAAAATAACAATAAAAATACATGTACAATCAATATTTAGTAAATGAACCTCTGCCCTCAACTACAAGAACGAATCAGTTCTTGACAATCCTCGATACTAATTTTAGACCATTCTTTTTGCAGCTTAACCTACAAATCCTCCGTGTTAGAGGGATTTATTTTCATAACTTTCACTCCTAAGGTCTTCCAAAGATTTTCTATTGGATTTAAGTCAGAACTTTGAGGTGGCCAATCTATAATTTCGAAATCTTGCTCGCTAACTCATTACCACCTTTGCCTTGTGACATGGGCATTATCTTACATAACGGTAACCCTACCGAAACCTGAATTCTGTATGATTGGCACATTTTCTTGAAAATGTTTTTATAGATCTGCGCGTTTACACGAGTTTGTAATCGGACAAGAGGTGTTGTACCTTGGCTAGAAAACATTCCAAAAACCATGACGCTTCCGCCCCCAAACTTGACAGTTTTCTTAGTGCATTTTGCACTTAATCTTTCACTAATACGTCTTATTACATTGTTTTTTTCCATCATTTCCAAATAAATTAAACTTGCTTTCATCACTGAAAAATGCTTTTGTCCAATTTTCATATGCCCAAATACACACCTGTAAACTCGTATCTCTTTTTGTATTCTTCGAACTAACAAGTGGTTTCTTCCCTGGGGTTCAATTATGCAGCCCTATTTCTTGCAGTCGTCTAGAAACAGTCTGTTTTGATATATTAACACATGAGCTACTATTCATAACGGTCCTTTTAATTTCTGTACAACACTGAAAACGGACGTTAATGACATACACTGCATTATTCGATCTTCTCTTGCCGGAGTTTTACGGGGTCTGCCAGTTTTAAAAGCACTATTTTGCCAGTATCATTGTAGGATTTAACAATACTCTTGGAACGTTTCACTTTCTCTGAATGTGCTTTTCCTTGTGTAGTTTCACAATAGCTTGTATCACAGAGTAATCAAGTTTTGGGCGTTTCGCCATGGTGCCGGCTGATGCAACGTTTACAAATGACTAAGTAAGATTATTCTTTAGAGGAAATCCAAAGATTTGAATACAGCATATTGTTTACATGTTTTTTCTCAATTTTGTGCCTTACTTTTGGACGTTCCTATTTTAAAAATAAATAAATAATTGTTATAATTCTTTTTCTATGATTTCAATTTTCGTATATTATTATGGATGATAACGACTACCAGTTGTCAAAATTCAGTTTTTCACAGTTGTTATTTCTAACAAATATTAGGGTTTAAAATTTTGTCCCTTTAGTTTTGGACGTTACGATATATATATATATATATATATATATATATATATATATATATATATATATATTTATATATATATATATACATATATATATATATACATATATATATACATATATATATATACATATATATATATATATACATATATATATACATGTTTGTTGTTCCTTTGTTATTTATTTTTTCTAAAATCCGATTGCTGCATCGGAAAGGCCAGTTAAAAATACATAATATACTTTGTTATTTTCTTTAATTTAATCCCTTTTTTAGAATTTATTAGACAAAATTTAACTTTTATTTTACCGTGCCAATAAATATGATCATCACTGTATATATACATATATATATATATATACATATATATATGCATATGCATATATGTGTATATATATATATATATATATATATATATATATATATATATATATATATATATATATATATATATATATATTATACATTCCTGAGCAAAAAAAAATGAGCCAAGAGTGAAAGAAAGAAGAAATTGATTTTTCAATATTTTTCTATGAATTTTTTAAAATTTTAATTGAAAATTTCTATTTTGTAGATCATTATTATTATAGCATATAATAATAAGTGAAAAAAATTAATCCTCAAAATGGTAAAACCGCATCTTGGCAAGGATATAGAAAGCTAATTACAGGATTAAGGAAATCCAAAATGACTTACAAGCAGATTTTTGATATTTTAAGAAAAGAAAATGTCAAAACATCTCTTTCTATAGTGAAACGAGTCAAATGTTCAAAGTCAAACGCTTGGTAAAAGGGAAATCTGGATCTGGTCGCCCTAGAGCATCCACTTTGAAGGATGACCACAGGCTTAAATTAACTGTTTTGAAGGATCGAAAGAAAAGTTATGTTGACCATAGCAAATAATTCAAAACAGGGACTGGAAATTCTCTTTCTAGATATACAATATCCAGACAGATGAAAGAAATGAGATTTTCCTCAAAAAGGTGTGCAAAGAAGCCGCTTTGATCTAAGAAGAACATCAATGATGGAAAGAGATTTTTCTCAGGTTATGGCAAGAAAGAAAGACTGGCCCAGGAATGTTTTCTGGTTAGATGAATCAAGATGTCTTGTTAGTGATGCTCCCGATGCTCCCGAACGGTGCAATCGAAAAACTGGAGAAAGATTTTCGCCAAGTTGCATAAAATCGACAATTAAACACGGGAATGAAGGGATAATAGTATGGGGAACTTTTACTACAGCAGAAGTTGGAGAATTTATTAGATATTAGAAGTCAATCAATGCAAAGGAATACATTCAAATATTAGAAACAGGACTGTTACTAAGTATCCAGAATCTGGGAATATACCAGAAAATTAAAGAAATCAAAAGAGAATGCGATTCCATCCTAAGCACTTATTAAAATAAATGTCTGGTTCTGTGTTATTAGTCTCGTTTAAGTTTCCTTGTTCAATTATTCTTTGTTCAATATAGCTTTTAGTGCAATAAAATGTATAAAATTTGTTTGGCCCGGTTTTTTGCCGACGAGTATATATATATATATATATATATATATATATATATATATATATATATATATATATATACTAGCAGGGCTACCCGATGTTGCCTTAGATTTAATGAGGATCAACGAATGTTTACCCTCATATATTTTATTGCTATCGAAATTCCTGAAATCGACCATTTTTTAATCAAATCGATTGCATTATCTAATTGGGACCCACCGTTGTGCATCAGATGAAAGCTTCACATGCCTCCTCCAATGAATGATTCCACTAAACATTGTAATTTACATTGCACTGAAGAGAAACTACTGTTCATTTCATAAAATTATTTTATATAATAATTTACATTAAAGTTTAGAATGCAAAACATAAGTGTCATAGTTGAATTGTGCTCTAAAAAGAAGCATTCATTTCGAACAGGCACCTCTGTCATATCAAAGAGCCTACTGCTGATTTTATATGCCGGACTTCTCAAATGCACTTGTGATGTTAGACTGTGTAAAGCGTTAACCTTGGTCAAAAAGGCCTGTTCCTTCTTTCATCGGATTATTTCGATTATCGATTTTCGAAACTTTTCGGGGGTATTCGAATATAAAACCGATCTTAAAAAACTCTTAGACACATGAAGTAAATTTGTGTGAAATCACAAAATAGATCGGCCCAGACATTCTGTAATCCATAAAGAACGAACGCATGCACACAGAAAATATGCCTGCTCCCAGTTCCGGACCTATATCGAGGCGGCGATTGTGGCTAAAGGCAGCTACATTGAATAGATGTCAGCTATTCTACATAATAAAGTTACCTGAATTGATTTTTCAATAAAAGTTTTAAATAAAGTTGCAGTGTTTTTTCTTTATGAAGACACTTTTATCGTTCCACACTGTTTTTTTTTGTTTGTTTTTTGTCTGCAAGGTGGTCACCACTTATCAAGGCTCGGAAGCCACTCAGGGATAAGGGTTATTGTAAGTACAGTATGTTAGTGTGGATATTTAAAGTGTCTACTTAAGGGGGCGGTTCATGAGGAATTTGTTTACGTTGGACTTGAAGACATCCAAGTTGTAGTCAGGAGGGAAGCAGGCAGACGGAACAGAGTTCCACAGGCGTGCAGTTCTAAGAAAGAAGCTTTGTTCATGGAATCTACGTTTTGATTTAAGCATAGATAAAGAGTGGGGAAGATTTTTCACAGTGGATTCAGCTAGGTGGGTGTTTTTTGTAAAAGATTGGCGAGGGGGACCACAGATTGGAGTTCAGACGAGCACCTGCAATGGAAATAACGATAAAACAAAGATAGGCTTGCAACATCTCTTCTGTGGGAAAGAGGCTGCAGGGAAGAGAAAAAGGCATCTCCTACTAAGCCACAAAGTCTATTTTGTACTCTGCCAAGGCAGGATAGGCTGTTTTTAGCAGCACCTGTCCAGGTATGGCAGCAGTATTCCATCTTTGGACGTACTTGGCTTTTATATAGATAGAGAATTGCATCAGTAGTGAGATATCTTCTGGAGCGGTAGAAGGATCCCACCATCTTTCCAGCGACCTTGGCAACAAACTCGATGTACGTGTTCCATTTCATGTCAGGAGTGAAGGTCAATCCCAGAAGCTTGTCAAAACATGGGGTTTCTCCTAGACGATAGCCATCCATTTTAATTGATGCCAGATGGGGATCAGAGCGTTGATGATGTAAAGATAGGAGTTTGGTTTTAGATGCATTAAAGGTAACCAGCCACGACTTCCCCCACTGAACCACTCGTTCGAGATCAAAGGAGAGAGAATCAGAGAGAGCTTTATCATTTACAGCCTTTGATGTGTTGCTGTAGATGGTATTGTCATCAGCATAGATGTCAACGAATGATTTAAGTATCTGTTTAGGGAGATCATTGATGTAGATCAGGAAGAGAGTTGGGCTCCAGCATTAATACTGGAGGCCATCAACCACTACTCTTATGAGCCTATCAGAGAGAAATAGTTTAATGATAGAGAGAATATTTCCAGTTATACCGTAGCTGGAGATCTTGTGAAGTAGGCCTTTATGCCATACCTTGTCGAAGGCCTTTGATATGTCAAGAGCAATTGCCTGGAAGGAAGCTTTTGTCAAGAGATTCACTAATCCTACGAGTCGTTACATATCAACACTCGGGACCCACGAGTTGTATGTCGACAGTTGCAAGCAAACAAAGGTAAAGAAATAATTTTACTTACTTTGACTACTTTCTCAGTTTCACCAACAGACATTTATTTACAGGTACTTTCAGAATAACGCCTTTTCTCTTGTTCAAAATTCTCCTCGTCCCCAATTTTCTGAACAAGACGTTGTCATATCCAACACGTGACACTCTATTTTTGTCCGGCTATGTTTAGGACACGTCTTATCTTGTCGCGTGTGTAACACGTCTATTTCTGTCCTTCTCGTGTTTTATAATTTTGCACTTAATGAAATCATTACAATAACTAGACCCCCAGAGGAGAAGTTAACGCCTGGAAGAATAGTCTAATGCCAACACTACTGAAAATACACTACTGACCATTAAAACACTGTACAATAGTATAATAGTTATTATTGGTATATCCATTATTGTAATTTACTCGTTAACAGTTTCAACTTCGGACAGACTGATACGGAATCTTCATTATTGAAGTTAAACAATCAATTTTTTTTGATTCGCATTTATTTCAAAATATTTTATTTTACATGAAATTAATTTTTTTCTAATTATTGTTCACGTAAAATATAATCATTTCTTAGTGTTAATAAATTCATGTATATTTTTATTTGTGTGGGTTTATTTATAAATTTTTGTTTTTTACTTGTTTGAGAATGTTTTTAAAAATTCAAATTGTTTTAAAAATGTTTCTCGATTTATCTAACCAGACACAAACATAGATTTATAGAAAGAATCAGTAACTAGTCTCTTTCCTGTGGACAGGATACAAAAAATGTCTAATAGATCTCGCACTGTCAACTAAGGTTGATCCCTGTCTCATTGCCGCAATATTTTTCAAGCTCTTTCACCGAATGTGCTCCAATGAAATTAGTGCACTTATAACCCCTTAATTTACATATATCTAACACACCTGACTAACAACAAAACCCCACCCTTTCACGATAGAGGTTCCCAGATGAGAAAAGTTTCCACTGTAATAGCTTCTTTAAATCAATCCGGAGAAATTGAAATATAATGTAAACAAACATCTTGTTGCCTAACTACCCACTTAGAATGACTCGTAATAGTCTGACTCCTATTAACACCAGCGTCCCTATAGTAAGGGATGACGAGAAAGATAGAAAACTGAGAGAGGGAGGGGGTTAATAAAAAGTTACTGTACCATTGTACCAACTCGGAGAAATTTAAACGTAATGCAAACAAATATCTTGCTGCACAATTACTTAGAATAACTCGTATTAGTCTGACCCCTAATAACACTAGCGTCCTTATAGAAAGAGAGAAAGAAAAGTGAGAGAGGGAGAGGGTTAATAAAAAAAATTATTCGATGCAGGAAATAAAAAAGAACGTAATTGGCATAATTGCAGAAGGACTTTTAATAATAGATTTGTATTGATTGGTGGAAAAATAGAAAAGGGAAGAGGGTAAGAAGATAGAGAGGGTAGAAGGAGGGAGGGCGCAGGAGGGGGATAGAGATAAAATAAATGATAATAAGATGATGGAGAAGAAATATAAAAACATTAAAAAATATTTAAAAAAAAAAGAAAGAAAGAGAAAGCTTTAAAATGAAAGACACGATTTCCGTAAACGAAGATCGTAAAAGTGTTTGGTGTTGGAAAGGGGGGGGGGATTTAACTTCTAAAATTACATTATAAAAAACCTGTGACTTTTGAATCCATTCACAGTGTACTGATAGATATCCCAACAATCAGACATTAAAAAGGTAAGCTTGAATCCATTTTTTCCTTTTTTTGATGCGTGTGCGCGTCCGAAGAATCATGTTTTTTGTTTTAATTATATTTCACTTTTTATTTATATCAATCCTTAATCTATGAAACTCAATGAAATTACAAAGATATATCAGATGAATGACAAAAGTTTATATTCCAAGTTTCATGATGTTGATCATCTTACAATTTATTTCTTTAAGTCCGTTGACATGCACAAGTCTTGACAGCACCTGTTTCGCAGCACAGGATCATTAATTTATTATATCAATCAATAATTTATTTTGCCCTTAACTCTGCAGAGGAAATATAACCTATGAACACATGAACAAATATAAAATGCATTTGGGCATGACTACAAAATCCACAAATTGGAAGAGAAGTTGCAATTACCTCTCATGTTTTAATTTTTACGCCAATATATATATATATATATATATATATATATATATATATATATATATATATATATATCAAGTAAGATCTATGACTTACTTGTAGTTTCATTCAATACTTTTGCAAGCAAAATCCGATCCCGCATTTTGCTAAATCTTACCCTCTGATGAGAACGAAAGTATTTCTTCGAAACTCCGCGGATTAAGGACTATCCATTTATTTAGTGTTTCCTTTTTAAAATTAAATATGTTTTTAACTCTTTTTGAAAGTGTTTTTTAACATTTTTATTTAACTACTTGTTCTTATTATAAGCTCTATCTCCTATTTGTTTTTATCGAGCTTTTACATCTGTTTGAGATTACTTTATGAATATTAATTCTTTAATATTTATAATTTACTTTAGTTTTACCATCTTGGATCATTTTGGTAAACTTAACTGTAATTCTTATTTTATATATATATATATATATATATATATATATATATTATATATATATATATATATTATTATTATTATTATATATATATATATTATTATATAAATAAAATGAACTCATTTTCTCCCGCCGATTTTGACCTTAATAGGATTAAAAATCAAGATATTTCATGCAAATATAATATGCACAAACGGCAGAACAATATCTGAGGTGTGTTATAGGCTTATTATTTCTCAAATTCCTCGATAATCTTAGATTTCTATACTTTTTCTGCTGAGAAGTCACGGCCAAAATCGGTTAAGATCAATGGAAGTGGTAAAATATTTTCTCTCTAATAAATTCCTCCTCCCCCTGCCACCACTTAACACCGTTTGGGGATCGTTCACAAGGAACAGTTGAGAAGAGAACACCGGTTTGGCTTCTGCAGTGCTCTGTGGCGTAGTGGTTAGCGTGCTGGACAATTCACATTATATTTTCACGTTCGCGCCGACCTACCGTAGTCGTTTTTTTTTTTGTTTTTTTCCTAAACAACTGGAATGGACTTTTCTTGGTGGCCGAACTGTTAAGGTTGCAGATGTTTTTTTTTTGGGGGGGGGGTTTCACACTTTATTTTCCTACTTTTACTCATGACTCCGGGTTTGATCCTTCCTACTTACCTACCATAACATTTTTTAAAACTCCCCCCCATCCCGGAAACAAACACTCGGGCAACGCCGGGTACCCCCGCTAGTATATATATATATATATATATATATATATATATATATATATATATATATATGATGGACTCTCCGTCGATTTTCGACGTATGAGACTCCGACAATTGACCTGAAGGTCTAGAACTCAGCGTGTCGACATTCACTTAGACGTATGTGGCACTTTAGTCCTGCTAGAGACTTGCAATGGCGACCGCAGTGGTGACAGACATGTAAATGAGAGAATTTAGCTCCACACTGCTAAGTATTATTTTTTTCACTTGACTCTCGCTTCTTTTAGTTTTTCGATGCAAAACGCCGAGAACTCCCTGATTTTTCTGTCACACATTTCTATCCACTTCCTTCTGTCTTTTGCAGTTAGCTCAATTTTGTCTTTGTACCGCAACCATGGTCGTCCCACGTTTCGACGGCCTCTGTCTAATTGGCCATACAGGAGTTGCTTCGGTATCCTCTCATCATCCATTCGCATAACATGACCCGCCCATCGAAGCTGCGACTGGATTAAGAAGCTTTCGATGTTGCTGATTTTAAAAGTGTGAATAATTTCGCATTTGATATTTTGTCTTTCGAAGTAAACCCGCAAATGGCACGTAGACATCTCTTATGGAAGACGTCAAGTTGCGAAATTTGTTTTAGGTACGGGGTCCACGACTCCGAGGCATACAAATATATATATATTGTGTGTATGTCTTCGTGTGTGTCTGCGTGTGTGTATATATTTAATATGTACATATGTATATGTGCACGTGATATATATATATATATATATATATATATATATATATATATATATATATATATATATATATATATATTATGAGAATATGTGTCCCGAAACTGCTAATCGAAATACCCTATCGTTCGAATTTTGTGAAAATCTGATAGACTCAAATGTTAATCAGCAGCTTTTGTGTTCGCATTAATATTTCAGGAAAACGTAATACATTCTTCGACTCACTTTAATTAAAATTATGAATCGCATTTGGTTAACCAACCCGATACATATCTCTACTACTCTATGAAAGGAACTTTGTATGTGTGTGAGTTCGTTTCCCATGGACTCCAAAATAGCTGGGCCGAGTTTTTTGTGATTTCACACTAAAGTACTTTATGTGTCTAGGAGTGTTCTTCGATCGGTTTTGTATTCGAATACCTCCGATAAGTTTCGAAAATCGATAATCGAAATAATTCGATGAAACAAAGAAAAGACAATTTTGAACAAAGTTAGCACGTTATACAGCCTAACATCAAAAGTATATTTGATGAGGTTTTATTACTACACAAGAAGAAAGGCCCGGCATATAAAATCAACAGTAGGTTCTTTGATATGACAGAGGCGCATTCGAAATGAATGTTTCCGTTCAGAGAACAATTGAAACATAATCTAATTCCTACATTTTTGACCGTCGGGTCGAACTTAGGGTTGATGTTGTTCGTCCTAATAATCAACTACATTCCAGTGTTTCAACATATTAAAAAAATATATAAAATACAGTAGAATTATCTAATTATTATTTATCTGTAATTTTTAGGGTTTTTTTTTTTTTTTCATTTTTTCTTTTTTTCTTTTTCCAGATGTCTGCACTGCGTGTTAGAGAAAAACTCGGCTGGTTCGTCTGCATCACTTTGCTTATAATTCTGTCTTGCCGCGGAGTTCAATCTCAAAAGGATGAAGAAGAACCTGAACCTGAGCCTGCTTCCAATATTCTAAGTATATAAATGTTTATTAAGAAATAAATAAAATTCGGAGATGGGGAAGCGAGTTTAATTAAAGTAAAAGTATTGATCTTCTTACTTTATATAAACTTAAAATATTGTCATATTCAACTGATATAATTAGGAATATAAGAAAAAGTGGGGACATCATAATAGGTAATGTTGGTTGATAGTAACCTTTTCTATGGATTTACAACTGTAGTTTCTTGGCGTTTTAAAAATTGGGAGTTAAGTAGGACGTCCCCCAATATGAAAGGGTGAATGCGGTATTATGGTGAAAGAAGATACTAGCTGGGAGAAACTTTTGACTTTGTTCAGTTCTGGAGTGACAAGGATGACCAACGACCCCCAAAATCCCCCCTTTTGAGTTGGCCATGTGCCTAAGTTTTTTGTTCATCGTTGATTTTGACTGTATTTTTTTAACATGAATAAAATATTTAATATCTCAAAGTGTAGTATCTGTTCTTCAGATGCTGCACTTCCATTTCTTTTTCTCTTTCGGTGGAGGAGAAATCCTTTACGACTGAGACAATTTTTATTTTTGTACCTTTTCTCCACGTTAAAAAACGACCCTGGTGTCTAACTCTGTCCCGTGGGGAGGCATAGTAAATAGGTACAACTGTATATATTTCTATCTTTAAGAAGTTCTATACGTTTATATGTTTATGTATTTGTATGTTCGAGATAAACTATTTAACTGATCATTATGAATTTCGGAACACAGCTGCTAGTAGTTAAGGGTCGATTATATGTGTTATATATTTTTTAATTTGGTTTTATTTCAAATTGAAGTAGAAGACCCTATTATAAATTCATACACCTCCGATATTTGCCATTGCTTTTATTAGTCTAGATGTTAGTGCTTCATATATTTCAAGTAATAAATGTTTATAAAAAGTCGTTTGCTTTTTTTTTTTTTTGCAATTTTAGTTAAAATATAAAATATTGAGATTCGGAATGATATGGAATAAAACGATAGCTATATTTAATATCGATAATTAAGAATATAAAAAGTTAATAAATCTAAATAAATAATGCTGTTTACTTGTAAATTAGAATGTTTGGATTTTAAATATGTATTAACAACTATACACACACACACACATATATATATATATATATATATATATATATATATATATATATATATATATATATATATATACAATATTTATTATGACACTATATATACATATTTCAAGGTCGTACCATTGGTTTCGATACACCGAAAACAGTAATAATATACTGTGGAGAATCGGTATAATCTCTTCGGCGACAAAGAAAAATCACCTCTCATTCTAATCTCCAAACCAACTCTCTTCTACTCATATCTCAACCTTTCTCACCACCTAATATCCTTAACTTTACCATATAACCCCCCCAATAATAAGGATAACCTTTATAGAGAAACTATTCCCCTCCCCCCCACAAGCTTCGCATCTGATAGTTGTTAAGTCTTTTAATATTTATTAATTTCCTTTAATTATTTTAATTATCTTAAATTTCTCCATTCACTATTATTCTCTCATAATTAAAATATTAATATTTAAAAAAAAAATTAAAAATTCTTTTAAAGTTCTTATTTTTTATTTATTTATTTATTAAATTTACCTTATTTATCTTTATCCTTATTTTATTTAATTTAATTAATTTAAATAATTTAAAAAATTTTATAAATCATATTAATATATTCATGCCTTTCTCATTATTTATTACCGTTAATTGTCCTACTTTTATTTATTGATATGGCTTTAACAGGACCTTTATATTTTTTAGAGAGTTTTCCATCGCACCCCCTTCCCCGCTATGCACGCACACACACACACACACACACACACACACACACACACACACACACATTCTTCCTTTCTTTCTTCTATAATCATAATCTATTAACGTCGGTTTTAAAACGATATTTTTTTAAATATGAAATTCTGAGTCTTAAACGCTCGTCTAGCGTTTCTTCTATGTTCGTTCATTTTGCATTAGTTCCAGATTTTTCTTTGTCGCCGAAGAGATTATACCGATTTTCCACAGTATATTATTACTGTTTTCGGTGTATCGAAACCAATGGTACGACCTTGAAATATGTATATATAGTGTCATAATAAATATTGTATCTTCAGCTCTCACATCTACGATCGAGCACTTTATTGGATTTTTTTAATCACCCCTGGACACGCTATATACATATATATATATATATATATATATATATATTTATATATATATATATATATATATAGAGAGAGAGAGAGAGAGAGACAGAGAGAGAGAGAAAGATATATATATATATATATAGAGAGAGAGAGAGGGAGAGAGAGAGAGAAAGATAGACAAAGATATATATATATATATATATATATATATATATATATATATATATAGGTATTTTATGTAGTTAAATGTGTTTATGTGTTTATATGTTTATATACTTATATAACCAGAATTCACTACTAAATTAATTTACTGATGATTTATGAATTTCAGAACATAACTGCAAGTCGTAAGGGTCGGTCATGTAGGTTGTATTTTGTTTAATTTTATTTTATTTCAAACACAGGTAGAACTCCCTAATATAAATCCATACACCTCCGATATTTATCATCTGATAAGTAGATTAGATGTAAATCCGGATGTTTGTCTGGGTCTACCATATGAGGCTGTCTGAAGATATTGGTTTCCTGAAACAAAATGCACCTAACATTGATGCTTTTTGTTATTCTAAGGATCGGGAAAACCCGACATGCTTCTAATATTCAAAGTTATTAATGTATATTTAAAAACAGCTTTTCTTTTTGCTGGGGGGGGGGGCATGGAGGCAATTGTAATAAAAATAAAACTGGTGATCCCCAAAATTTTCATAAAACGAGGTGTTAATCAAGATGTTTGTACAGCGTGTCAGAAATAGTTCGGCTGATTCACTTTGTTTGTTATTCTATTCTTTTAAGGAGTTCAATATTTAATGAATGAAAATGGACTTGAAACTCAACGTCGCTCATCTGGGAAGGATCAGGAAGAACCCGAACCTAATGCTGCTGAAAAATCAGTAGAACAATGAAAAAAAAGTTAAATGAAAAAAAATTATTACACGTTTGTTGTAGCTGAGTCCCGGAAATTGCTGAAACAGTTTACGAAGGAGCAAAGTTAGTGATCATTACCGGAATGAAGTTAGTCCCAGAAATTGCCGAAGCAGTAAAATATAATACGCGAATACTATACCTGCAAGTGCCGGGTGAAGTTAGTCCGGGAAATTAAAATAAAAAGCCAATAAATGAACTTAAAATATGACAATGTTACAACAAAAATTTAATAAACTTGTTTGAAACGATGGTAATTAACTAAAGCAAAAATTTAATACACTTGTTTAAAATTATGGTAATTAATTAAAACAAAAATTTAATAAACTTGTTTGAAAGGATGGTAATTAATTAAAACAAAAATTAAATAAACTTGTTTGAAACAATGGTAATTAATTAAAACAAAAATTAAATAAACTTGTTTGAAACGATGGTAATTAATTAAAACAAAAATTTAATAAACTTGTTTGAAAGGATGGTAATTAATTAAAACAAAAATTAAATAAACTTGTTTGAAACAATGGTAATTAATTAAAACAAAAATTAAATAAACTTGTTTGAAACGATGATAATTAATTAAAACAAAAATTAAATAAACTTGTTTCAAACGATCGTCATTAATTAAAACAAAAATTTAATTAACTTGTTTGAAACGATGGTAATTAATTAAAACAAAAATTAAATAAACTTGTTTTAAACGATGATAATTAATTAAAACAAAAATTTAATAAACTTATTTGAAACGATGATAATTAATTAAAACAAAAATTTAATAAACTCGTTTGAAACGATGATAATTAAAACAAAAATTTAATAAACTTGTTTGAAACGGTGATAATTAAAACAAAAATTTAATAAACTTGTCTGAAACCAACTATTTCATTATACTGGAAGAAAACGAACATGGCGTATTTAGTTCTTTTTCACTGTAAGAACTGTCACACCACGGTCGAAGTGTGGAATCGAGAATTCAGCGTCGGCGGTAAGGGGCACGCTGAGCAGCAAAATGTGCCAGGGTAGCCTCGTCGGCATTTCCCAGTCAGGGCGCCTCAGGCGATTAGCAATTTACTAAGCCCTTCTAAAAAGGATAATTACGTGCATAATTTCAATAAAACTTCCCTATTTGGTATTATTAGAAAGCATATAAAAAGCTGAACTCTTTTAATATCTAAATGACATATTTCTCTTTGAATTTCAGAACGAAATATTGAATGTGACTTCTCTGACCCAATGCTTTGCGGCTATAACATTTGGTATGTGCATGGCTCAAGTTGGATCAGAATAAAAACCACGTCAGGTAAAGATCACACTTTTCGATTTAGTTTGTTTCCGTTATGAAATATTGATATAGTTGAATGTAAAATACATATATTTTTTTTGTTTTACCTTTGTGATGTATGCGAACAATGTCTTGTTTTAATCACGTTTATGTGATTAAAGTTTGTGTACTGAACATGAGAAAATCCTGACAAACGAGAGAAGGAGTTACAGAATTAAATATCCAAGCGCGTGCACGTATAACCATACAAGTGCATGCATGCATTAACGAGACATATACAAATACATTAAATGAGGGTAGTCTTAAGTAAACACTAAAGTAAACATCGACTTCGGCTGGAATGACCTCTTATCTCTGTCTCGTAATCAAAGCTTCTTTCTTATTCTTCAAAAGACCAGCTGAAGAAAGAGAAAAAAACATGGAAGACAGCGAGATATGCGCCCAACGTAATCTCGTCTTAAATCAGTGCGAGTGAAGACAGGGAGAATAGTATATGGGATAGAAATAAGTAACTAGTCATATCCTATCAGCCCATGTAATTCCACGCCAGACGCCAACGCGTGTTTTAAAACAGACTGTTTTTCTATAAACTTCTTCCTGAAGCCACGCAACGTCACACTCCCTCGGCAAAACACTCTCACAGTTCAATCAATTCTCAACTGAAAACATCAAGTCAACATTAGCTAACCTCTCACTGGTTGCCATTTCTCGTTATTTCCGACTAACCAATTGATATATCAGGACGTCCACTTGCTTAATATTTGACCAATGCATTTTGTTTAAGTCTTATGAGTTTGGAGCTGTTTGATAAAACGACATAAATTTGAGACATTTTCGTTTTCGAAAAACATCAATCTGAAAACGTGTTCGTAATTCCATTCTGTTCGTATTCTGTTATCGTTTCGTTTTTTTTTTGTTGTTGTTTTTTTGTACATAGGAGTCACCACTTATCAAGACCCGGGGGCACTCGAGAATAAGGATAAATGAGTTTACAGCAGTCAATGGGATTATGGCGTAGTAATCGTTAGTAGTGGAAATTTTGTAAACTGGTTTATTAGGATGACGGTTCATCAAAAACTTGTTTACTTTGGACTTGAAGACAATCAAATTGTAGTTAGCTGGAAAGCAGGCAAACGGAAGACAGTTCTACAGGTATGCAGTTCTAAGAAAGAAGCTTTGTTTATGGAATTTATGTGTAGGTTTAGGCACAGATAAAGAGTGAGGGAAATTATTGAGAGGGGTTTTTGGCTAGACGACTGCTTTTCGTGAAAGTTTGGCGAGAGAGCATGGATTGGAGCTCAGACGAGCACTTTTCATGAAAATAACGATAAAGCAAAGACACGCTCGCAAGTCTCTTTTGCGGAAAAGAGGTTGCAGGGAAGAGAAAAAGGCATCCCGCACTAAGCTACGAAGTTTATTTTGAACTTTGTAAAGGCAGGATAATCTGCTTCTAGCAGCTCCTGTCCAGATGTGGCAGTAGTACTCCATCATTGGACTACCTGGTTCTTATATAGGTAGAGAACTGCATTAAGAGTGCGATATCTATTGGAGCATTAGAAGGATCCTACCATTTTTCCAGCGACCTTAGCAATGGATTTAATGTATGTGTTCCATTTCAGATCAGGAATAAAGGTCAAGCACATAAGCGTGTCAAAACATGGAGCCTTCTCAAGACGAGAGCCATTCATTTCAATTGATGCCAGATGGGGATCAGAGCTGTTATGATGTAAAGATAGGAGCTTGGTTTTAGATGTATTAAAAGTACGCAGCCATCGCTTTCCCCATTGTACCACGTGCTCAAGATCAGAGGAGAGAGAGTAAGGGAGAACTTGATCATTTACGGCGTTTGATGTGTTGCCGTAGATGGTAGTGTCGTCAGCATGAATGTCAACGAATGATCTTAGAATGTTATTTGGAAGATCATTGATGTAGATCAGGAAGAGAGTTGAGCCCAAGATAGACCCTTGAGGGACTCCAGCATTAATACTGTGAGCTTATGATTTCTTCCTATCAACCACTATTCTTGTGAACCTATCCGACAGAAATGATTTAATAATTGAGAAAACATTTCCAGCTATACCGTGGATGAATATCTTATGAAGTAAACCTTTATACCATACCCTATCAAAGGCCTTTGATATGTCAAGAGCAATTGCCCTAGAAAGGAAACATCCGTCAAGACATTCACTAATTATTTGAGATATAACCGTTAGCACGTCTGTTGTAGATATAGCAGAACGGAAACCATATTGCATGTCACTAAGAAGGTTATTTTTGATGAGGTGGTTGACGACTTCTCTATTCAGCACAGATTCCAGCAACTTACTCATAACGCACAGGAGACTAATTGGTCTGTACTGAGAGGAAGTTGACCGATCACCTGAATACTTAAATATAGGGCACACTGATGAGGTTTTTAAAGGTGTTGGGAAGCAATTCTCCTTAAGACAACGCTTAAACAGCTTTGTAAACATGATAGCTAGTTCTGGTTGAAGCTTTTTCAGCACTATAATTGGAATGCCGTTAGGGTCAGTTGCTTTACTGGTATCAAGGTCTGGCAACATCACATACAGATATTTGTATGTGACTAGTGCATTGTCACAAATTCATAATGCAACATGAAAATAGTTGTATAAAGATACGTATCAATCAAGGTGGCCTAATGGTTCGCATGTTCGCTGATGGGCTAAGAGATTGAAGGTTCATCTTAGGTCGAGCCATACCAAAGACTCAAAATAGTACTTAAATGATCCCCTTGCTAAGCACTCGGTATTATAAGATAAGGGTCAAGGATAATTGTAGTAATTCTGAAATATGAACGGTACCTTCTTATACATATCAGTGATGTAGCCAATTACGATTTATTATGTTCGATTCTTTTAATATAAATTTTATAAAAAAAAACCTTTTTCAACCTATAGCAATTTGAAGCCTCAAGAGACCGCTATCATCCGAGGCAACGACATTGCATATTATGATGTCATCTTATCAATGTGTAAGACTTTTTGTGTGCATTTCTTGTTTCTAATTTTTTTACAGATAAAATCACTACTTATGAAGGTCTGAAGGTCACTCAAGGATAAGGGTTAATATTGTACGCTGTTGTCACCGGAACAGGAGCGTAGTGATCGGTAGTGATATAAACTGGGAGGAGTTGAATTATTTAAGAAGGCTGTTCAACAAGAATTTGGTTACTTTGGACTTGAAGACAACCATGTTGTTGTCAGCTTGAAAACAGGTCCGCAGTATAAAGTTACACAGGCGAGCATTTCAAGAAAAGAAACTCTGTTCATGGAATTTGCCTTTAGATTTCGACAAAGATAAGAGTGGAACAGTGGTTGTAATTAGACGTGTCTTTGTTTTGAAAGTTTTTCATGGCGGCGAAAGATTGAAACTCAGTTGAGATAGACTCGCAGTGGCTCTTATGTGAGAAAGGGGTTGTAGAAAAAAAGGATATCACCTACGAGATTTCGAAATCGGTTGCATTCAAACCTTATGCTATAAAACATGCAGAAAACTACTTTACTACAAAAACATCAAAATTCATTATCATGCATTGGTAGCTGCTTGTGTTACATGATAAGGGCTGTCCCCTGTTCATGTAAGTATAAAAATAGAGAGATTAGTTAAAATGAAAATAAGAGAAAGCAGAAATCGAACCCTGGACATAAGTTTTAAAGAACAATAGGTAGCTGCTTTTTCTTATACTTTACACTTTTTATTATCTTTCCAGACTGAGGAAACTTCGGCTGCAAATAAATTCATTTATATTTCGAAAATGTCTTACTCAAGACAAAACTGTTGGTAAACAAAAGCGATTTGAGAGAGAAAGTTGACAGTGACGAATTCTAGCTGAACTTTTGCTTGTTGTATTCGAATTATTTTGTTTTGTTGGTTACCAGTCCATTTAACAACAGATATGAAAAAAGATTTTCTTTGTTTTAAATATGTTTTTTTATTATTATTTCAGGTTATGCCATGTCATTCAACAATGAATTTGGAAAGTCTTATTTAATATCGCCATACAAAAATCTTACAGACAGTTGCGTACAAACAGATTACAAAATAAGCGGTGGAAGGCGTTGCGTGTTAGATATAACTACTAATCCCGATAAGAAACTAAAGTTTAAGCTCGCGTCAAGTTCAGTGGGAAGAGCACAATTTTATGTGAAAAACGCTGTCATCTCTGTCAGATTTATGGCTGAATCTAATCACTTTTATCCTGGTACTTGTCACATACAGATTGAAAAAGTAAGCATTCGCAATGGTACCTGTCCTGCTCTTGGTAAGTTGTTTTTTAATATTACTTACTTTCGCACCCAACATATCCTAATATTGCAAACGAATTTTAAAACGAATATGATGATTTGTCGTTTCTGTTGTTTAATAAATCCAATTTCTGCATATAATAAAGATCGTGCCTTTACGGTTGCCGGATCTGCATGAAGTCCTACTCATTGATTGCTGCTATTCGGTAAACTGTAGGATTTTATGACTGCATGCAAAGTCATGGAAGGTTGGCCAACGAGGACCTTTCTAGGATCGGAGGGGGACAGTTATGTTCTTTTATTAAATGTTTATATATAGCACTAGTGTTATTTAGATGCAATCTGAGAAAAGTCCTCGATGACAACATAAAAATTATTCAACATGAAAATAATATTAAAAAATTAAAAATTCTTGAATCGTCATATATTAGAACACTTCAATCCACTATAAATGATATTGCATTCGGAAAAAGCAGTAACGTTCTTAAACGTCTTGCGTAGTTCGTAGTGGACGGATTTTGTTAACAGAGTCCAGGAACTTGTTGATTTTAACACTCGAATTTTTAATCAACCTATATTTGTAATCGACTTTTGATCGACTCTATATATTTTAACTCATCATATATCATTATTATAACGCCGTTTACTGTATATTTTCATTTTCGCTCCTTCGCACTTTTACTTCAACACCTGAAGATGATTTGTGGACGAATCGAAAGCGCTCGTGACAGCAACAACTATGGAACTTTCAATAATATTTTTGATTTTGATATAAAAAAGATTATACGGAAAATCGAAAAATTAAAAAAAAAATCATAAAGCGAAGTTTATCCGTTGCATTTAATAATGTTCGCTTGTATATATATATATATATATATATATATATATATATATATATATATATATATATATATATATTCAATGAATGACAAAAGTCTATATTTCAAAGTTCATCATGATGTTGGCTATCTTATAATTTATTCCTTTAATTCAGTTGATATTTACAATTCTTGACAGTATTTGTTTCGTAGCGCAAAATCAATCACTTCATTATGTCAATCAGTAAATCTATTTTTCCCTTAACTCATGCGAAAAATAGCAACAATCAATACGTCAGAAGGAAATAATGTGCGTTTTGACATGATTAAAACCCGAAAATTGGAAGAGAATCTGTAAATACCTTATTATATGTTTTCATTGCGCCATTTTGAATTTTAGATATAAAGTCACTAAACTCATCTATTCGTACAAATAAGTTCTATTAATTTAGTAATATTCTGCTAAAATGTTCTATTTAATAATTAGTAAACTTATTAATTCTAATTAATATATAAATACTTATGAAAATAACATCAATAATTATAATCTATTACACATGTTTGAATATACGAAACTTAAAATAAAAATAAAAAACTTTTACAATTTACGGTTATATTAAATTATTTATTAATTTGAATTTGAAACCATACATAATTAAGTAAACTGTTGTAATCAAGTTTATTACTACTTCAATTATAATTCTTAGTATTAGTTAATTCAAATAATTACATTTTGTTGAGATTTATAATTTCGCTAAATACTCCTTACCTTAATTGTTTACCTTAAACGTAACAAGTTAAAATTAATTCAATTCATAGTATGATAGAGTTACCGCCCTTAGAACAAATCCATCGATATATTAACTTACTTATTTTAACATTCATTCCTCTATCAAACATAGTAATAAGTAATGTTTATGCAGTTCGAATGTCTTTAACTTAATATTATTCAATGATTAATTCAGTGTATATTATAAATAAACAAATACGTTTATTATGACATGTTAATATTAAAACTATTTCAATCGATAGTCATAAATCATTAAGTTGTAATTCATTTTTGTCTTGATATCTAATTATAAATTAATTGGTTCTTACATTTCTATTTAATTTATTTATTTTTATTTTCATCAATATTATTATTATTATTATTATTATTATTATTATTATTATTATTATTATTATTATTATTTTAAAAGTAATATTTTAAAGTTAATATTTCAAATAGTTTTACTAATTCAATATTCGACAATCTAGTATTAATAAACATTTTTCGAACTAGTTAGTTAAGTATAATTTTAGTTAAACATTGAATAGATCCTATTTCTCTAATAATTAGGTTTGAGAGTGTCCTAATTTCGTAACAATATGTTCTTTTAGTTTTAATTAGATAAATGTATATTTAAGTGAAATCTAATTCTAATTATGCTTCAAGTTAATTCAGGATTATTAATGTTATTTCGACATAATATTATAGATTATGTTTACTTCCGATTTAATTTTATTTTATCCCCTCCTACCCTATGCATTCCTTTTTTACTTTATCACCTCCTACCCTATGCATTCCTTTTTTCTCTCCTTCGATTTTACTTTTAATTCAGAAATGAATTGATAGACGTTTAGTTAATCTATATATATTTAAAAAATATATAGTTTATCTTAATTGATGTTCAATAGATATACCTTATTATAAGTATAATAGCGTTTTTACATCCATTCTAACAATTAACCCATTTGGCTCATATGTTTTAGTCCACACATCGATCGTATAATAATCACTTGTTTCAACATCTTCAGTTTACTATTTGATCAATATTTGGAATCTTATTGCTATAAATACATTTGTAATATTATGATTATTACAAATTTACCCTTCCTATCCATAAATTAATTTTCACAAAAAAGTTTAGCATGTCTAAACATTACGATCAATCTAGAAGTTATAATATTACGATGAACTAGTGTTGTCTATTCTAATTTAATATTTAATTTTTCATCCACATTTGATTATAGAATATAGTTGTATGTCCTTTTTTATCATTTTACAATTAAATACTTCATTATGTGAGATATGTTATCATGATAGTTATTTAGACACAATTGGTTTCAGGAAAAGCTGTTCGATACAGAAATGTATTTATAAAGAAATGTGTTAGAAAAGATATGTAGAAAGAAATTATTCAGAGAGAAATAATTTTAGAAACTATTATTTAAAAAGAACTGTTTGGAGGAGAAGTGTTTCAGAAAGAAATGTTTTAAGAAAGAAATCTTTTTAAAAAGAAATGTTTTAGAAGGAAATGTTTTAAGAAAGAAATCTTTTAGAAAAGAAATGTTTTAGAAGGAAATGTTTTAAGAAAGAAATCTTTTAGAAAAGAAATGTTTCAGAAAGAAATGTTTTAAGAAAGAAATCTTTTAGAAAAGAAATGTTCTAAGAAATGAAAATAAAATTTTTAATATAAAAAATAATTAAGACTAAAAATACTTTCATTTTGCTTAAAAAGAAACAATATTTTTAAAACATAAAAGTTCTTAAAATAATGAAAAGTAATGCTCCAAGACAAAATTGCATATTCTAAATTTTCTCCCACGTTGACTAAGGACAAATTAACTCAAGTTTAGAATCAGAACAGATACTACACTGGAATCTTAAGTGATATTATTCATAGAAAGTTCATTTAATATTTTACAAAATGCATTGCTATCAAACACGTGTTTCTTTTCAGTTTGTCCATATGAAACTAGAGCATGCCTGGATCAGTCGAAATGTATATCACATTCAAAGTTCTGTGATCGAACTCCAGATTGTCCTGATAAGAGCGATGAAGCATCGTGTCGTAAGTATACAATCTTAAAACTTTTATTCTAATTTTTGTAATCATGGAAGTATTTAATTGCTCTGTTCATTGTTTATTGTTGCACAATTCACAAAACTATAATTTTTTTCACTTAACAGTTATTATATAGCATTTTGGCGGTAGGCTATAGGTGTTATACGTTAGACTAGGGTAGAAGGTGTGGTCAGGATAACTTACTTAAAACTATGTTGTTGGGCATTTATAAAAGAAACATTCGATGCCTCCGTTGAGTCTCAAGAGTACAATGGATACCTACTGTAAGATTAGTTGCACGTGTAATTGTGAGGCGCGGATTGCGCAATCTCTAACCACACCTCTCCACAATCTGCACTGCCAGTGGCAGGGAAACCTCCATGACGACTGGAAGTAATGCTGACATAAACGGAGAACACATACAGCACCTGAAATTCCGCAATGGTCACCCATTTCAGTACTGACCAGGCTCAACGTTGCTTAAAAGATAATAACCAAGTTGACACAACAGTTCCCATTAAATCACTAAAGTTAAGCTACGTTGAGCCTGGTCAGTAAAAGAAATGTTACAGGATATATGCAGACACTAATGCGCATCTTTAAATGTATATATAAAGCACATTCTCCGTTGTCATTGCTAAAGTAATTAACGTATATATAACATAATAATATCAATGTATCTGTTTGTGATGTCTGTGCGCAGGTAGGCGTTCAACACATAAAATAAACATATATGAGGATGAGACTGTTCTTTCAAACGGGCTGCTAACTCCAGTCTACAAAAATGTATCCATAATTTAAAAAAAAAGAAAAAAAAACTGTTCAACTATTCAGGTTACGGTGTGTTGAACAACAACAAAGAGTCATATTTTTTTTTACAATTTTAAATGTATGTTTATTTCAAATTCTTGGACACCGTGGTGATCGGAATCACAATACCAAGTTCTCACTCGTATTACATTTGAAATCGTAACGCCTTCTTTGCCCTCCGAACTTAAAAGAGTCGATGTTCTTTACAAGTGAACATTTCTGGAACTGAATAAAAAATATCTGTGGGTTACATGATTTAATCGTCCCGTCGTTTACTTTTGCGATCTCATAATACGATCCGGCCGTTACCTATATGACCAACTGTGGCCATTGTGCTCTAAACTTTTACCGCTTTCTATCGCAGTTTACGGTGACGTTTGAGATCAGCTGAGGTCTGTTATTGTTTATTGTTTAGATATGTCTTTTGTTCCAAATATTTAATATTTATTTGTTTCAAATTGTACACCCCGATTGACCAACTTTTCTTGTGCATGGCATATTTATCTAGCTAACTTACTTGTTCGATATCGTAGGGCCCCAAATCTGTTACAGAAACGTAACATTTCAAGATTCATTTTCTTAATTATGAGTTGAATTTAGCTTTCTAGAACGAGGAGTATAAACGCTTTTACATATCTGCACCTTATATGATATTTTAATCTGGAGTTTTAACCCGAAATTGTATTAACTTAAAACATTTATATGACAAAATTGATTGATTTGCTAAACTTAGCAGATCATCGAGATACTAAAATGTAAAAGCATATTACTGTTGAGGAATATATAACACGTCAAATGTAACACTATAAAAATGAGTGCAGACTTATAAAGACTAAAATATTATTTCAGCTAGCATTGTTGAAAACAAAAGAATTTGGGGATTTTTTTATACAAATTAGTTATCGATTATCGTGTCTCAAATGCAACTCGAAGATATGGCTTAATGCCCTGATCAGATCAACTGTGGGAAAATATCTTGAGAAGGATTGAAGTCAATGATGGAAACTAAGAAGTGATTAATTATTTATAAGGACAGTTCAACGAATTTGTTTATATTGGACTTGAAGACGAGTATGTTTTAATCAACTGAAAAGCTGTCCCGTGTTATTTCGTTCCACCGACGAATAGTTCTTGGAAAGGAACTTTGTTCGTGGAAGTTCCGTTTAGATTTACTTATACATAAGGAGAAAGAAAATTTACCTACAGTGGTTGTAGCCAGACAGGTGCTAGCTGTGAATTTTTTTACAGAGGGAAGTGTGTTCATTTAAACTGCGCGATAAGCAATGAAAATGCTATTTCAAACTCAGGATTACAGACCAAACTCAAACATGACAGTTCACTCAAGGAAAATCTAAAACATGACAGACTGACCGACAGTCTAATGCATAAAAACGATACATATAACGTGATCGAATTCTACCAATAATTTTTTCGAAAATTGTCATTAAATTACAGGATGATAAAACCTTGAAATAAATACTTTATTTTCGTGGGTGGGGGGTCGGCGATTTAAAAGGTTATTGGGTGCATAATATTGGCAACATTTCGCATTTGAAAATTAAAAAGTTTAATATTTGCTTTAGATTTGATTCCTAATAATATGACAGCAAATTTTTTCTGAATTGCAATTTCTTAAGACACCTTACGCTTCAGCTTTTAAGTTTAGTCTTCTAAAACTCAAAATGTTGTAATAGCCTTTGCTCAAAATTTAAATAAGGTTTCTAGACACAAGGTTTAATTTAATATTACTTTTTTATAATTGTTAGGAGGCATAAAAGTGGTGCGTAATTCTTCTGTTCGCGGAAATAATTTTACCCGCCCTGGGACGAGTATTCTTCTAGTTATTGTACGTCTCTGAATTTTTAAAAACTTTTTCTCTTCTCTTCATTCAATTGCAGCTAAATCGATTTCTTGCGACTTTGAGAATCATTATCTCTGTGGCTACAACTTTATTGGATATTGGCATCGGCATAAAATTTTCAACCCAGATTTGCGTTTAAACAATTCAGGTAATTTTTCCTAATACTGTTCTAACTTGGTTTTATCGTAAGATCACGGTACAAAATTGCTCTCACTCCCATAAACAGTAGGTCACGTGATATTCTGTGTGGTTTCTGACGAAAAATTATACTTTTAAATGATATTACGCGTCCAAGAATATTTCAAATTGGTACCTTATCCGATGTTACCATTACGTTAAGATATCGGAATTGAAACATGCAAACGCATAACATTTTATAATCCTACCATTAACCCTAAATTCAGATGGCAATACGAAAAACTGAGACTAGAAAAATCTATATATTAATAGTGTGTTGTATAGAGGTTCAGGCTTCTTATAATGGGGTCCTGATTTCGAATCTCGCTAGATGCAGCCACTCTGATGAGTCGTAGACCACGAAACACATGTCAGTGGGTAATTATAATTTTAAAATAATATATATATATATATATATATATATATATATATATATATATATATATATATATATATATATATATATATGCCGCTCCCCATTTGAGCGGTACCAAATTGGTCGAAGGGAAAATTATTCCCAACTCGCATTTAGGTAAAAATGCACTTTCGTATAAATAATTGAATTCATTCAAAAAGTATCGCTAACAAAAACAATCCCCCAAATTTTGCCTGTATTCCATTATTTAATAAATGATCCATTCTATATCTACCAATATATAGTTTTGTGTCTTCATTTCATACTCTTGTTGTCCTATTATATATATATATATATATATATATATATATATATATATATATATATATTCTTCAGAAGTTTGGATTTCGATTCAAGCTGATGCACCCAAATCATATGGATATATTTTTTAGATCACAACTTCTTAATATATACTGCGTGTCAAATTATTAACAAGATAATATTTTTACCAGTTTCAGAAACTTACCTGTAGTTTCGTATCAAAAGCTTCGGAAACATTGGCAATGCTGAGCTGCGCGTACTGCGAAATTTTTGTCCTGTTCCACGCAATGTAAACAACTTGCCATCGTAATTACTGAATCCATGGTATTTGAGATGTGCCAAATTATTAACAAGACAGTTTTTTTTTCAATAAAATGGGTCGTAAAGGTGGTTTGAGTAATTTTGAAAAGAGTACTATTACAGAACAATTAGCAAAAGGTAAAACTACCCTCGAAATATCGAAAATGATAGGAATGTACCATCAAACTGTGAAAAACTTTGTCAAGGACTCCTACAAAGGTACGTAAGAGAGCTGATAAAGGTAAATCTAGAGTTGTTTCACGCCGTTCTCTGCTCCAAATTAAACGTGAAGTTGTTAAGCACTCTGGGCAGACAAGTCGAGAAGTCTTTGACCAAGTCGGATTGAAGAATGTCTCAAAAAGTACTCGATGTCGCCTTCTGAAAGAAGTGGCAAAGTCTGTTAAGTCTGTGACGAAGACTTCATTAAAGCAACATCACATACAAAACAGATTAAAATGGGCAGAATAGACTTTGGAATTCCCTTCCGGGTTTCTGCTTTCCTTACTGACATGCAGAAATACTTCATAAGTTTTGGTTTTGGTTCTGATTATAGTTGAAGGAACTGAACTCATATATGTACATATTCTTTTCTTCATAAGTTTTGGTTTCGGTTTCGATTCAAGTTGATGCGCCCAAGTCATAAGAATATACAGTAGAATCCCGAGATACGGTGGCCCTAGGATACGTTTTTTTTCAGGTTACGAATTGTAATCCGATGTTTTTATGGCTCCCAGTTACTGTATTTACCTCGCCTTACAGTATCATTTATAATGTTATATGATTATGTTACATGGAAAGGGCTGTCCCCTTCCCATGTAAATAAGAAGAATACTAGATAAGTGAAAATGAGATTAGGATAAGCCAAGAATCGAACCCTGTAGGCAAATGCTAAAGATAATAGAGAATGGAATGTTAAAAATTAAATCTATTGTAAATTCTATTAGAAATAGTTAAATATTGTTTATATCGGAAAAAGAATCAATTGTCCATTCTTTAGAAATCTAAATATTAGATAAGGCCAGTTAAATGAATGTACAATGCAAATTAAATTATATTGTTTAAAAATAGGTTGGATTAGAATTGAGGATTCTTTTGTTTGTCAAAAGTGTGTTGGACAAACATATGTAAAGCCACGTGAAATTGTCACGTTTGAAAACACACTTCTGACGTCATAAACAAAGGACATTTCGCAATATAGGATTCTATGGATTCGTAGTCAGACAGTCAGTAAGAGTCAGTTGATAAGCCAAGAGTTGACAGAGTGAGTTGGAAAGGAGAGTCCCTTACAGGCGAAGGTTGGAAGATTAACCATGTAGATTCAAGTTTGAATTCCTGACGTCATCGATCAGCCGATCAGATGAATAGAGAAATCACCATTTATGTTTGTAACTGTGTTGTCTCGTGTCGTTATTCATCACAACCAAAAAGGTAAATGCGTTTATTATCATCTTATAATGAACATTGTGTAACCCTTCATATATTATGTATCTCCTCCTCTCTATATGTGTTAAGAACTTGTCTGCATTAATAATATGAAACTACAAGAATTGTCACAGTCGTCGTCGTCGTCGTGAAGTAATATGTATAAATGTCTCCCTCATTATCGTCATCTGTTCTGAGTCTCCGTATTATATGTCCCCGTTAATGTACTACACAACAATTATACACATGTGTATTACATAATGTACTGTATTTTGTTACTAATTTCTAATGCCGTATGCCGGGGTGCTACTGTATTTTTTTTTTTTTACTGTTGAAATCACAACTTTATAATATATACAAATCAATAAAAAAAACTGACTCTGTAATAATACATACGAAATCTGAAAAAATTCAAATATAATATTTAGGCGTATTTTACGGCCCGGCTAAGTCGGGCGTCCCTGCTAGCTTAGATAAATACTTCTACAGTTTGAACAAAAGAGCTACAATAATATCAGGGCGTCTCCATTTACGCTGAACATCTACAGAATGCCAACATCAATATATTACATATCAAAGAGTTTACTGTGGAATTTCCACAGGTCTCACTGGTTTATATGACCGTTTCATTTTCGTTTTGTTTCTCAGAAGGTCAGTAATTTTCGGAGCTTTTAAAGCTACTAATTTGATTGATTTGTTTGTTTTTAGTGTATTCAATGCGCGCACGAATTGGAGGGGCACCGCTCACTTCTCCCGTAATGACCATCCCCGACTCATGTCTACAGTTCGCCTACGCCGGTGAAAAGGAGTTCAGCTTCATAGTGGCGGCTAAGTATAGCAACGGTAATACTACATCAAAATGGTACAAACTCGTTTCTAAACTAACAAAATGGACCGTCAAACAATTCGACTTGCCTGCAGGAACTGTTCAAGTAAAATTCATTACAATCTTTGAAAGGTCAAAAATGTTCACATTGCTCATAGACAATGTGAAACTTAATAAGGGAACCTGTCAAAAATTGGGTAAGTAATTATTTGGAAGTTCTTTTCTTTTTTCTTATTTTTACTAAGTTGTCACTACTTGTCAAGGCCCAAATACCACTCGAGTAGACAGTGAGAGAGAACACCGTAATGATGATGATGATGATCATGATGATGATTGGGCAGAATTTGATTATTTAAGAGGGTGGCTTTACAAGAATGTATTTACATTGGACTTGAAAACGACCATGTTTTAGTCAGCTGGAAAGCAGTCCCGTTGTATCATGGTACACAGATGGGCAATTCAAGTAAGGAAGTTTAATTATTGTCAGTGTGGAGAGAGGGAAAGAGAAACTATTGACAGTGGTTGTAGCTAAACGAGTTTACAAACATATACAATAGATTGGAGCTCAGCCGAGCACCTGCCATGAAAATAACGATGGAGCAGAGAAAGACTAGCAAAACTAGCAACTTCTGTGAGAAAGAAATAGTAAGGGAGGACAGAAGAGCATCGTTTACTCGACTCTGAAATCAGTTTTGAATTCTATCAAATATAAAACACTGCTCTGGGAAGGACCTCATCGGTTTGGCAAAAGGACTCTATTTGAGGACGCATTTGGTTCTTACACAGGATTAAGTCCGAAATGACATACCTTCTAGAGAGATAGAATGATCCGAGAATTTTCCCAGTTTACTTAGCGCTGGATTGGGATCCGAGCGTTAGTGATAAAAAAAAAAGAAGTTTGATTTGGGATACAATCAAAGTAACTACTAACGCGTTTTCGTCATTGTATTGTGCTCAATGACGGAGTGGAGGTAACCAGAAAGGCTTTTTGAAGTGTTATCGTAGATGTATGTTTCGTCCGCAGGATTTGGGAGATCATTGATGAATATGAGGAAGCAATTGGAGCCCAGAATAGATCCTTGGGGCATGTCAACGTTGATTCTAGAAGCCTCAAACTTCTGTCAATCAACGACTATTGTAATGAATTTGCCAGAGAAGAAAGATTTGATGGTTAAGGGGGTATTTCCAGATATTCAATAACAATTTTCTGGCGTAAACTTTTATACTTATTATTGGAGTAGAAGCATTTCTTATACCTAGGGATCTCTACTCTGAAGGGGTGGGATTTAGCTGCTTGCTGATCGGACCATCTTATTTTGTTCAATGTACGTGAAAGGTGATAACGTACGTACTGACATGAAATACTTTAGCGTATTGTTTTAAGATTATTGATCTGAAACAAACCAAAATGTTGAACACATAAACTTAAATGTACGTCGTATCTAAATCACTTCTGCTTTTTTTTTTCAGAGTGACTGTAGTCGCCCAATGACATGTCGGAATCAACATGGACATCGAAAAGTAGTAGCGATCATCAGGAGAGGCTGCAGAGGTCCTGTATACAGCTTGACGTTCTATGCATTGAAAAATGGATCACTCAAAGAATTATAAATTGAATACAGTATCGACATATTATATCGCCAAACTCCACAAACTTTTTATTTATTTTTTTTTTTACATTCTAGTTTTCAGTTTGAGTAATCGTCCTAATCTTACTGCATTTCGATAAATACAAATTATATTTTCATTAGAATTTTAAAAGATTACTTTCTGTTTTTCAAAACATGCGATTAATCTTAGAATTATATTTACAGACGTACAAGATATGTTTAAATAAAGGCGGCAACTTTTCATATGAAGGGAAATAACTGTTTTATCCTGAATTACATGATTAAAACTTTTGCAATTTTCATATTTCGTATTTCGTATTTCTTTAACATTTGTTTTTATCTCAATGTATATTTTGTTTGTTTTTTCAACGAATTAAAAAAAAATTATGTTTGAAATTTTTGAGAACCAATTTTTCGTATTAAGTTGATTCGTTTACCCATATTTTCTGCTTTATTCACGTTTTTAATGTTTTGTTTTTATAAAAATTGTCAGTAAATATTAAAATGCTTTTGTATAATTCGACGATAATGTACGAGAGACAACTCCATTTTATTTTTTCACACAACCTGACAAAGATGCAATTTCATCTTTTTTAAAAACTTCATCTCTAGTTTTTTTTAATTAAATAAAAAGAATCGTTTTTTTTTTTATTAAATTTAGCAATAACCAATTTCTATATTAGGTACTTAGAATGTTTTTTCAGTTTTTATTATAATTAAAATTTGGTAAACAAATTGTTAATTGCCTGTTGGAATAAAATCAACTGACGATTTTATTAATAATCATTTTAGAAATGTAAAATTTGAAACGAACATATATGTTTTTTTATATATTTTAAAGCAAACTATATTTATTTTATTTTTTGAATCCTTTGAGATGAGCAATTTGTTTATTTATTTATTTGTTTGTGGACTATTATACTCGTCATCATAGTTGTTGTTTAACGATGTTCCGAACAACTATTCCACTGGCCTTCGTCAGGTGTGTAACCGCTATGGGATAGGAATGCTGGGTCTCTTAACTGCATCCACAGTAATTACCGACTTCCATAGTTGTTGTCGTCTAACCACGCTATCTTTTAACAATGCAGTTTCAATCCTAGCCAAAGTCGGCCAGAGGATTAGTTGTCAAAAACGTGATGAGATGACAATAAATATGGGACGGAATAATTACTGCAAAAGCCTACAAAATTCTATATTTTTTCTAAGAAGATGAGGATAACAATCCACAAATAAATATTTAAAATACTTTTATTTATATGAAGAAAATAACTTTTTTATCGGTTACGTAAAAGTGTTTTGTCATATCTCAAAATTGAATTATTTTTTTTATGGTTTTTGAAAAAAGTTAAAATTGACTTGTCTCCCGCACATTGTCATCCTATTCTACAAAAGCCTCAAAATTAATATATTTTTTATATAGATGTTATTGCTTCTTATGAAATTGCATTTTATTCTACAAAAAACACCAACATTATAAAAGAGGATTCAACCATTGGAGCTCTACATTGAAATGAGTTTACGTAAAAAAAATCAGAAGGACATTTTTAAAGAATGGTTTGGTTACAAAGAAATATTAAACGCACTCTCGACGTTTTCTGGTAGGAACGAGTAATTAGTTACAAAAATTTGCGTAGAAAATAAAAATTAGATTTTTTAAAGAAATCTAGATTTTAGCTAAAAACGTATTGAGTAAAACTTCGGTAAAATTTTATGTTACGTGCAAAGTTGAAGTACATCAAGGAAAAACATCGGGGTTAACTTCCAGAACTTTCCAGAAAATCATGAATTTTATAAATGAAAAGAAAACAAATTACCATTAATTTCGATTCACTTAGTGAATATTAATTCAATTTTCAACTAAGCAAATGTGATTTAAATAATTTAATCAAATTCATATTTACTTATTTATTAAAGCGAACTACATAGGCATCTATTCGTGTATAACAATAAGAAATAGTAAGTTATCTCAGTTATTGCAGATTGTCTCCCTTGAATTAAATTCTTCCGTCTATCTATTTTTTTAATTTTTATTTTTTATTTTTGTGTACTTTCTCAGAAATCCAGGGTCCTCTTCCTTAGACTAACACCTAATCTCAATTTATTTCTTAAAGCTAAGTGCATAGGCATCTTTTGGCATATCTGTAATCAGAAGAAATGCTATGAGTTATTTCAGTTATTGCAGATTGTCTCCCTTGAATAGGAACTCTTCCGTCTTGCCGTGAACAATTGAATACAAGAATAGGATAATGAAACTAACAAAAATTCAATGAAAATAAAAGTAATGCATCCAATCAAATTGTTTAGTACGATAAAACATTATGGCGTATGGGGGATGAAGCAGAGTTTCCGAATTCATTCAACTTCTGCAGGGTCAGTTTAGCTACGTGAAGGAGAATCTGGCATTTTTTGTTGACTAATGCTGGGGTGTTCTTGACGAAGTTTCTAATGCATTTCATTAATTTTCCCGCTGTAATAGTTTCGCTTGCATTAAAAAACCTGTAATGGATGAGACCGGTTGCAGACAACCAAACAGTTAGTATGACTTTTTTCTGGTGAAACTCTGACTTCGAGAAGTGTCGGTCGTAGAGCTTCGTCGGCGTCTAACCACTGAGCTGAACGTCGCCGATTGTCGTAAAGAGCCCAATTTTCATCGCAAGTCACAACCCGGTTTAGAAAGGAGTCGTTCTTGTTGCGTAAAAAAGGGAAGATAACACATCATAACGGCGTTTCTTTTGAGTATCGCTCTATTCGAGAGGCATCCATTTATCAAGATTTTTTGTTTTTTTTCCAATCTCTCTCAATTGGTTAGAAATCATCGTATACGTTTCGTCTAATTCAGAAGGAAATTCTTGAACAGCTGTACGTAAATTGGCTTTGACTAACGCTCTTAATTAATCGGTATGAACATCAGACGGCCGACCATCACGCTCATCATTTTCAAGACTATCGTCATCGCAACAAGATTTCTTAAACGAGCGTTGTACTGACCATCAGTAATGGTTTCTGGGCCAAATGTTTCATTGATATTGCGAGCCGTTTCAGTAACTTTTAGGCGTAGCTTGAATTAAATAAGAAAATTGTGCGAATTTACTATTTTCCATCTTGTATTAAACGTTCTTAACAGAAGTTATAATTTGTTTAAAACGATTGTAATTAAAACGATTATGTACAGAGAAAAACACCTTTTAAAATGATAAATAAAGTAAAGGTATTCTAACGAAATCTTATTTAAAAATATATCATTTAAAATCAAAATTAAAAATTCAGCTATGAAACTTCTTGTCAACCTAATATATGTATATCTATACTCCTATAAGTTGATTTTTTTGTGTATTGATATTCATATTAAAACCCTTTTTTTCTATTTATTTAAAAAGAAAATACAACTTTGTTATATATGGGTCGTGGAATTGCATTCACATCTGCAAAAGATCTAGCTAATTTGCATATTCCTTTAAACATTAATTTTAATTAATTCCCTATTAGTTTTTCGGTTTTCTTATGGGGTGATCATCTTTAGTTAACTATTACGTATAATTATATTCATGTAAGAAGAAAAAAAAGTTCGTCGTTGATTATCGGACGATTCCGAGTGACTCGACCTGGCGAGTTGTTTTTCAAACAACAAAAACGTGCAGACGACTTTTCTTATATGATAAATAACCAAACGACTTCTGTTTCATATCAATTTACCGAAAGGAAATAGTCAGTCACTGCTACATAATAATTTGTGTTCTTGTGTGTCGAACGTAATTAGCCACAATGATTACTAGCAAGCGTGTGTCGCTGTAGCACTAGATGCTGTCTCAACTTTTAAGTTACTTAACTTTATTTTTATATTTAGAAGTTAAAGTACTCTACATCCTGAAACACAACATGAATTTTAACACATTTATTTATTTATTTATTTATTATACTTATAGCGTCGTATATAGTGCGTAACATTAAGGGAGATAATTCAGTGTATAATATACTGACTTGTTGGCCAAAAGTTTTATACTTAACTATATTGATACAACTTCCGCTAAATTATGCCTTTTTATTTTTATCAAAAAATGCTTCATAAGTATGGTGAGTATTTTTTGAAGAAAAAAGTAAATTTAAAACAATGACAGAAGAATGCTGTATGTTAGATTGGTAAATATCAGCGAAGTATACCGTGACCTACGTAAATATACATTCAAACCCTTGCACTTTAAAATGACATCATGTTTAAAGTCCTAGCAATCGAGATCTGTCGAACAGACTGTCGATGATAAAAGGTTTTACAATTTTTTACAGATTTAATGCTAATAAAATTTAAAAAAAAAACATTTCATTTTTATTATTTCCCACATTTTCCAAACCACAATTGTTATGTTAAAAAAAACTAATAAAACATGTTTACGCTTTTTTTACTAATAAAATAGACGTTTAATTTGTTTCGTATAAAAATCCTATTTTCATTCCAAGATCACATTTAATTTAAAAATATCAGAGTTTGTGCGTGTGAATATATATATATATATATATATATATATATATATATATATATATATATATATATATACTTTCCATGTCTCACTGACTTTAGCAAATAGGGTGCATACCTTTATAACTATTTGCTAATATTTTCTCTCCTCTGATGAGATGGTAGACATCGAAACCCTATAGGTTCAGGAGATTAATTTTCTAAAGCATTCTTTGTCTTGCTTAGAATAATAAAAATTCTTTGATATGAAACTCAACCACTTCATTTCATTTCAATGAGAGTTTTTTTTTAAATTCATTGAATTACAATTTAATATATATATATATATATATATATATATATATATTACTTAATTTACTCACATAAAATTAATATACGAAAGTATAAATTTATGCGTAAACTTTAAGTATTTACTTCAAAAGTGCTGAATACGTAGGTAGAGCTAGTTAGTAAGTTATAAAATATATATGGCGATTAAGCTACACTGAATATTCCGCGTTTCATCCACTCTAGGACTCTGTAGTACTATCGCTCCCCGGGAGGGTTACTTGATTGATGAACGTCTTGGGAATGCAACCAGCTCCACGGAGAATGAACGATATCTAAACGATATCTAAACAATAGGCACATGCTGGAAACACAACGAAAACGGGTCGATCCGTCGTCGGCTATAACTGTTTGGTACGGGTCGCATTATGTGTGGTCAGTGCAGGAATCTTCCCATCGTCGCTTGTTGCGTGTTCATTGCAGCTCTCTGTCGTCGACATTAATGGTATGCTGAAATCGAACACTTGTATGAAAACAGCGACAAAATACATTTTTATAAAATTATAATTTATTAAACAGTTAGGAAACATTTAGTCGACCCATCGCGTACAGCGAGCAAACCTCAACTGTCTTTACAACAATCAAATTATATTTTATTCTCTCTTTCTTCATTGAAAGAGAGAGAAAGGAAGTCAATGATAGAAATAGAGAAAGAAAGAGTGAGAAAATGAGAGAGAGAGAGAAATATGCTTTTCACACAATGTTTTAGTTTTCAACTTCAGATATCCGCGTGTAAATCTGACCTTTAAAAGTTTCATAACACCTGTCACTCAAACCCAACCGACATGATCTAACGTTCCCAAACCCAAAAACACCTGCATGAAACGTTTTTAACTGCATCACAAAGTCAGGCACAAGGTTGGAAGCTAGATATAGGGGTTATTAATTGAGCAGCCCCCAGCTCCCTTAAAAGGGGCTACGTCATTGTGCCACAACTCTTCAGGCTTATGCGCGAATTTTTTCGGGCATAAGGCTGAAGAGTCCTAGAGTGGATTAAACGCGGAATATTCAGTATAGCTTAATCGCCATATATATTTTATTACTTTATATATATATATATATATATATATATATATATATATATATATATATATATATATATATGGGGATCAGAGCGTTGATGATGTAAAGATAGGAGCTTGGTCTTAGATGCATTAAAAGTAACCAGACACCTCTTCCCGCATTGTACCACGCGCTCAAGATCAGAGTAGAGAGAATCAGAGAGAACTTTGTCATTTACGGCCTTTGATGTGTTGCCATAGATGGTCGTGTCATCAGCATAGATGTCAATGAATGATTTAAGTATGTGTTTTGGGAGATCATTGATGTAGATCAGGAAGAGAATTGGGCCCAGAATGGCCCTGAGGGACTCCAGCATTAATACTGTGGGCCTCCAATGAACCTATAAGAGAGAAAGTATTTAATAATTGAGAAAACATTTCCAGTTATACTGCAGCTGAAAATCTTGTGAAGAAGGCATTTATGCCATACCTTATTGAAGGGCTGTGATAAGTCAAGAGCAATTGCCCTAGAAATTCGATCCTGGCTTTAGGCAGTTGCCTGTATAGCCGCACTGATGAGCTGTGAAACAGCGAAACAGTGTATATATATATATATATATATATATATATATATATATATATATAATAAATTCCACAGCCAAACAACGTCGCAGCCCACAAGTGCCATGGCAGTCAAAGAACCGGAAATCCAAGACTCGAGTTTCGCCCTCATTTGGGCTAATCAGTTAGACAATCCGAACTCAGGATTCGAAACCCGAGCCTCTTGCATGCAAGGCAAGCACTCTACCAACTGAGCAAACGACCTGTGCACAAGAATTTCTATTAACCAACACAGATCGTGTAAACCGCGCCGAAATCCGACTGTGAAATGAACCTACTTCGTCTCAGCAAGAGACGCGGTCATCCAACCAGCTAATAACGCCAAGCCGATGTCTCACAAGTAGGAGTTTTAACTCGAAAGGACGATGCCATCCAGCAATACTAACCAAGCGAGCAACTTATGATAGGATTTTCAGAATGTGAAAGATTGTATATAGTAAATTCCACAGCCAAACAACGTCGCAGCCCACAAGAGTCATGACAGTCAAAGAACCGGAAGTCCAAGACTCGAGTTTCGCCCTCATTTGGGCTATCAGTTAGACAAATGAGGGCGAAACTCGAGTCTTGGACTTCCGGTTCTTTGACTGTCATGGCTCTTGTGGGCTGCGACGTTGTTTGGCTGTGGAATTTATTATATACAATCTCTCACATTCTGAAAATCATATATATATATATATATATATATATATATATATATATATATATATATATACGTGAATAACAAACAAATAGTGACCTACAATACGGCATAATCACGTTGAAACACGGTTCCTGTTAGATCGCCGAAGTTAAGCAACGTTGAGCCTGTCAGTTCTAAATAGGTGACTATCTGGGAATACTGTATGCGCCCTCCGTTTATCTCGGCATTATTTAAACCTTTTCCACTGAACTCAACAGTGTCAATTCAGGAAAGATGTGGTTAGGGATTGTGCAATACTTGCCTCACAATTACATACGCAGCTACCCTTACAGGGGGTATCCATTGTCTTTTGAGACTGAATGGAGGCAACTTGTGACTGATAACAAAAACGAGGCTTTGTTACACATACAATTTATTTAAGTAATAAAGAGTGGCCTGCAATGCTACCAAAAGCAAGGTAATTTACTCTTCTTTTGAAAATTCGTACAAACCTATTTTTGTGCAGCCTGTAGAGTCCTATGCAGTCAGAAAGAATGAAGAAAAAAGAAAAAAATGAGCGCTTTTTCTCTTTCTTTGATTGCGAGATTGTCGTCTAATATGTAAATGAGATGCTTCCGGTTTGAAATCAAAAGCTTCATTTTTCAGAGACTGGTTTGATTTTGGTTCTGAATGTGGGAGTAACAAGTTTTGTCAAAAGTTCTTCAAGTTTTAGAGTTAAGTTTTTGACAACAGAGCGTTGAACCTTTGACAGTAAAGTGGCGAGTTTTGAGGACAGAGCGTCGAGTTTTGGAGTAACGAGTTTTTGGCAGCAGTGTCGAGTTTTGAGTAGCGAATTTTTACAGGAGTGTGTGGAATTTAACATCGTTACTTAAAAGCGAAGCATAGTTAGCAATTCATCAGGGCAACCGTAAAGCAGTTAACACTTAATTGTTTTGATAAAATAAAAAAGGATGTAGTTTTATAAAACAAGTAGGATTTGGTCGGGGGGGAAATGGATGAAGAGGACACTCATATTTTTGTTTGTAATAAAAAATAAACTTCGAATTGGTTTCTTTTTTGTTTTGTTTGTTTTTGTTTTTCTCTTTTGTTTTATCTATATAACACATGGTCTCTGATTTCTTATATAATGTTTTCTGATCGTTTCACAGTGTTAGAGAATGGATCGAGAGAGAGAGAGAGAGAAAGAGAGAGAGAGAGGGGGTGTAAATTATATTGAGACACGTTGATCGGAAGTCAAGCTCAGCTGATCGGTCACGTGATCAGGTTAGTTGAATCGTGGAGATTTGGTTTGGGCTTAGAAGGCGACGGACGGCTTCAGACGTCTCTTCCCCTTGAGTGGGGGTTGCTGACGTGTGTAGAAACGAGACCAAGAGTACTACGCAAGCCAGAGATTCACTTTCCGTCTTTTGCGAGACATCTGGAAAGTGAAATAAAAACTATAAAATAAATTCATCGTGTTGTAGTGAATGAACCTTCACCCAAAACAGGTACCGTCTCCTCTCCAAGACACGAGATGTTTCCAGATGGACTAACATCCTAGACGCAGAAGGTATGTTGAAAAATACATGTACCACACACACACACAACGGCATATGAACATATCATTTAATAGACTAAACCACTAGACGATCACATGACGTTAACTCTGACTAGACTATCACACATGATGCCCTTTATGATATAACAACGCAACAACAGTTATTCTTGTATCTTCTTGATTGAATATAAGCAATTTATGTGAGTGCCAAAGTCTGCAACAACAAATGGAAGTTTTCCATTGATTAGTTTCGTGTTTTTTGACATTCTGTATCCATACATATTTTGGTTGATGCCTTTTCTTTTTTTTTAGTCTTAAATATTTCATTTTGCGTGTTCACTTTCTTTCACGCTCTTTTCGCGAACATCCACCCGTTAAACCTTTTTATTTTTCTTATTTTAAAGCGGCACTCTCAAATTTTTAGTATTGATATGTGTGTGTAAGAGAGACAGACAGAGAGAGGGAGAGATGTTGCGTTGTTATCTCTAATAAGGGATTAGAAGAGATGACGTATATTATATATTTGTTGTATCATAAAGGTGATCGTGTGTGATCGTCTAGTCCGAGTTAATGTCGTGTGTGATCGTCTAGTGGTCCAGTGTATTAAATGATATGTTCATATGTCGTTGTGTGTGTGTATGTGTGTGTGTGTGTGTGTGTATGTGGTACATGTATTTTTTAACATACCGTCTGTGTCTTTGATGTTGGTCATTTTGGAATCATCTCGTCTTGGAGGGGAGACCTGGTACCTGTTTGGACGAAGATTCAAACACTCCAAGACAAGGAATTGGTTTTATAGTTTATTTCACTTTCCAGATGTCTCGCAGAAGATGGAAAGTGAATCTCTGGCTTGTGTTGTTCTGTTCTACACACGCCAGCGCCCCCCTCCAGTGAAGGGGAGGAGACAACGGTGAAGCTGTCCGTCCTCTTCTGAGGACGGGCGGCTTCACCGCTGTCACCAAATCTCTACGATTCAGCTAACCTGATCACGTGACTCACACGCAATCCGATCAGCTGATCTTGACTTCCGGTCAACGTGTCTCAATATAATTTACACCTCTCTCTCTCTCTCTTTCTCTCTCTCTCTCTCTCTCTCTCTTGATCCATTCTCTAACAGAGAGAGAGACCTACAAACACACACCTTTTTATTGCTGGCTTCTTCGTTCTCTTCTATTGTGTTGACTTACGCTGCGCGTTTTTTTCCGTCGTTTTTACTTCTTCCATTGTCGCTGTCATCGCCGTTTCGTCTAGCGTTTGCTTCGTCTTCCTCGTGCTTCGTTTAATGTCTCCTCAGTGTAGCTAGCTGAAATAAACTTTTCTTCATACAGAAAGATAGACTAAGACGTCCATTATGAGTCTGAGTTTATTTTATTTAACACAGGAAAGTGACTTTACTTCTCTTAATTGGTTAACTCAAAAGGGTGGACACAACGTCAACGATATTCAATAGCAATTACCAAAGTTTTTTTTCTTCGGTTATGAAAGCATTATTCATCAATTGCTTCGCCCAATGTCCAATGGCAAAACTCGCATTATTAACGGTCTGTCTCCAACGGCTCCGATAGACATTTTAACACGTCTCAAGTCGACGGACAAATGCAACGGCATTGCTTTACTTTCCTCTGTCTCTTTGCTGTCCAACCCATCTGACCTCCTACTTGATGTTTTGACCCAGAGGTCACCTATCTATGATTCAGCCTTTGAGAAGCGATCTGTTTTGCGGAATTTTGTCCCCCACGACCTGCTCGACCGACTCAAAAATTCATACGAGTTCATTATACGTTGTTATTGGCAATGTCACTCTTTTGAGCATCATTTGCATTCAGGCTGGAGCTGATGATCTAGCGCTCATATTGAGTTTTGAATTTCAACAAGCACATTGAACTGGAAATTTTATTTTGAGACATTTTATTTAATGGCGTACACTTTGTGAGATGTATCCTGGAATTGATAAAACGCAGTTATATACGAAAGAAAAAGAGTGAAATATCAGCAAGCGCTTATATGCGTTAATTGAGAAGGGAGGGTCTAAAATAAAGAATGACCAAATAAGTTGAATTAATATTTGTGTGTAAATTATATTCGTTTTGTCTTGATTATTTATATTTATTTACATTTTTCCTATAATGGGTTAAATAAACAATATATGGACATGTCTTACTATCCAGAGAGATTCGAAAAAAGTGGTCAAAATTTTAAATATATAACCAATAAATATTACTTTTAAAAAAAAAGAAGATAAATTACTCTTCTACCTATTTTGAAAAGGTTTTGTGGTTTACTCACTTTAAAACTTTTATTCAGTTTGAAAAACATATAGTGTCGAGTGTTAGGTGAGAACAAAAAAAATGTCCGCGAATTGACACCTAAATATTTAAAGTTTTGATGATGACTTAAAAAAAATATATACAAAATACTGTTAGAAACCCACTCAATAAATGTTACTATGACATATATAAGGTGGGTTTCTAACAGTATTTCTTTTTATTTTAAAGTCGTTTTTAAGACTTCAAATATTTAGGCGTCAGTTCGTGACCATTTTGCTTGTTCTCTTGTAAGGCTCAATACTACATGCTACCAAATGCAAGATAAGTTACTCGTCTGTGAATAAATGCCTTGAAAATTGTAATAAACTTATTTTTGTGCAGCCTGTAGAGTCTTATACAGTCAGAAAGAATCAAAAAAGTTTTTTTTTAAACTTCCAGATAGGTAATAGAGTAATATATTTTAACTCGATAACATTCATTTGTTATATATTTCGATTTTAATCACTTTTCCGAATCTCTGTGAATTGTAAAACATACACTAATGTGTGTGTGTGTGTGTGTGTGTGTGTGTGTGTGTGTGTGTGTGTGTGTGTGATAATAAAAGTATAAAAAACCCGACTATATATATTTAGAATGAAAAGGCAAAAATAAAATGCTTGACAATTCGTCTGTTCAGTGGGTTTTATTCAAACGACTGTTTTCAAATGTGAGGTATATCCCCATCAGCTTTCAGATAGTGTCAAGCATTCAGGATAGAAATATAGATCATTTTGTCACCTTCTTTTTGTAGTTATTCTATTCGTGGATGAAACGATTACCGACTACATTATAAGGGCAGAAACAACCGCCAATGCCTTAAAACTCTCAGGTGAAATAATAAGCGATAGCTTGTTGATATCAAGGGACTTCCAGCCGATTTTAAACCATTTACAACTGTCATAACGCAAAAAACACAAACCCATAAACTTCAGAGAATTTAAAGTGGCATTGCGTAGTTATGAAGAGACGAATCGTATGCTCGTGGACAATAATAACTCCAGCCATATTATGGAGTTCAAAAATGCTTCTCGAAAACAGACACCACCAAATTACGCACCTCACCGCAACGTGTTCCCCAAAAGTAATTTTCCCAAGAAAAAGAATAAAATTATCTGCTATAATTGTGGACGACCCAACCACAAAAGTTTCCAATGTCGATATAAAAGCTCAAAAATGGACTCTGTAAAAATCTTTGAGAACTTTGAGGAAGAACATACATTTCTATTCACATGTAACTTTGACAATACCACAAACGGTAAAAAAAATCTCCTTGTAGACTGTGGTTCTACAGCACATGTTATCACCAAGGAATCTGATTTTATTAATTTTGATTCAAACTTTAATCCACAAAGTCATTTTGTCGAACTTGCCTACGGTAGTCAAATAAATGATATAGTCTTGAAAAGAGGCGATGCTAAAATATCCCTAAAAAAATAATAAAGACGAAATCTGTAACTGTATTCTAAAAAATGCTCTTTTCATACCTACATTTAAGCAAGACATATTTTCCATGCAGGCTGCCATTAAACAAGGCGAGAATATAATGTTTGGCCAAAACAAGTCAAAATTGATATACCCCAATGGAACTGTATTTGACGTTAAAGAAAATGGCCGACTATATTATTTAAAAAGTATAATTCCCTCAAAAACTGCCTGTCACGACTTGGAAACCTGGCATAAAATTCTAGGACACTGCAATACAGCTGATGTTAAAAAATTACCAAATGTAGTCGAAGGCATGAAAATAATACCTTCAGACGATCTCCCAAATTGTGATGTGTGTGCACAGGGGAAAATAACAAAATATATAAACCGAACGCCAGACAAAAAAGCTACGAAAATTCTCTCACTTGTGCATTGTGACTTCGCGTCGATGGGGAGAAATAATGTAAGGTACGTTTTGAACTTTATTGATGATTTTTCCGGTTTAATAATAGTTTATTTTCTAAAAAACAAATCCGACATTATCCTCACCACTAAGAAATATTTAGCTGATATTGCGCCGTACGGCTCAGTAAAATGTATTCGCTCAGACAATGGGACTGAATTTACTAGTAAAGACTTTGAACTTCTATTAATTAACCACCGTATTGAACACGAGAAATCTGCGCCGCATTCCACCTTCCAAAATGGCACCGCTGAAAGGGCATAGCGAACCCTTTTTGAGATGGCAAGATGTCTACTTATCGAATCGAAATTAGCGCATAGTTTATGGACATATGCTTTAATGGCAGCAGCATATATCAGAAATAGATTGTTCAATAAAAGATTAACCAGACACGTCGATACCCGATAAGGGAGCGGAAAAGACCAGACTTCTTAAAAATTGAAAAGATACAAGACTACGTAGTGGATTACTGTTACTTGTTCAAAAGCGCACTGGAAAGTTATAATGAGCCGATTAATTCAGAAAATCACCAAGAATGGAAACAAGCTATGATATCCGAATTGAAAGCTTTATCTGATTATAACACATACAAAATAGTGGCAAAGCCAAAAGATAAAAATATATTTCTTCACGCTAGGTTTTTTCCAAAAAAATCACAGCTTCTGGCAGTGAAACTTTTAAAAGCAAGATTTGTTGCAAAAGGTTTTTCACAAATTTCTGAAGTGGAATATTCTGCCACATTTTCATCAACGACAAATTAAACGACAATTAGAATTTTATTACAAATTGCTACTCAATACAATTTAAAAATATATCAAATGGGTGTAAAAATGCTTATCTAAATGTTCCGATTGACTGTGAAATCATTGGTGGAAACCCCCTATTAGGAGGCAAAGGCATTTAACAGATCCAATATATTAATAAATATAAATACGAAACCTGCATTAATCAAAATATATTTAAGCGTATTTTACGACAGGGTAATGTCGGCCGGTCTGCTAGTATATATATATATATATATATATATATATATATATATATATATATGCATTTTTTTACACGGTGGTCACCATTTATCAAGGCCCGGAAGCCACTCAGGGATAGGGTTATTGTAAGTACAGTACGTTAGTGTGGAGATTTAATGAAGCGTTTACTTAAGGGGGCGGTTCATTAGGAATTTGTTTATGTTGGACTTGAAAACATCCAGGTTGAAGTCAGGTGGGAAGCAGGCACACGGAACAGAGTTCCATAGGCGTGCAGTTCTAAGTAAGAAGCTTTGTCATGGAATCTACGTTTTGATTTAGGCACAGATAAAGAGTGGGGAAGATTTTTCACAGTGGATTCAGCTAGACGGGTGTTTTTCGTGAAAGATTAGCGAGAGGGGAGACCAGAGATTGGAGTTCAGACGAGCACCTGCCATGGAAATAACGATAAAACAAGGATAGACTCGCAACGTCTCTTCTTCGGGAGAGAGGTTGCAGGGTAGAGAAAAGGGCATCCTCCACTAAGCCACGACGTCTATTTTGTACTCTGTCAAGGCAGGACAGGCTGTTTTTAGCAGCTCCTACTCAGATATGGCAGCAGTATTCCATCCTTGGACGTACTTAGCTTTTATATAGATAGAGAATTGCATCAGTAGTGAGATATCTTCTGGAGCCGTAGAAGGATCACACCATCTTTCCAGCGACCTTAGCAACAGACTTGATGTACGTGTTCCATTTCTGATCAGGAGTAAAGGACAAACCCAGAAGCTTTTCAAAACATGGGGCTTCTCCTAGACGAGAGCCATCCATTTCAATTGATGCCAGCTGTGGATCAGAGCGTTGATGATGTAAAGATAGGAGTTTGGTTTTAGATGCATTAAAGATAACCAGCCACGTCTTCCCCCACTGAACCACGCGCTCAAGATCAGAGGAGAGAGAATCAGAGAGAACTTTGTCATTTACAGCCTTTGATGTGTTGCCGTAAATGGTCGTGTCATCAGCATAGATGTCAACGAATGATTTAAGTATGTGTTTAGGGAGATCATTGATGTAGATCAGGAAGAGAGTTGGCCCCAGGATTGACCCTTGAGGGACTCCAGCATTAATACTGCAGGCCTCTGATTTTTGTCCATCGACCACTACTCTTATGAGCCTATCTGAGAGAAATGACTTAATGATTGAGAAAACATTTCCAGTCATACCGTAGCATATATATATATATATATATATATATATATATATATATATATATATATATATATATATATATATATATATATATTCGGTTTAACGTCTGTTTTATTGACTTTGAAAGTAAACTATTAAAAATAAATTATCAGAAGATTTATAAAAAAAATCCAATAAAATATATATGAATACATTATTTGTCAGATGTTAAATTCAGAAAATTCTTAAAACAAGACAATTTTCATAAATTTAACGCGTCTGTTCAGTCGCGGGCGCTGCTTTACAATCGTTTACTGTGCAAAGGGAAACAACTCGTTTTTACTAAAGGATTCGTTCATTTTTTCATCTCATAATTTAGGACGCTCGCTGCGACGATATTTTTTTATTAAATCAAAAAATTTTTAAAAAGCTGCGAGGAACTGTTTTTAATGTCACAAAGTTGATAACATTAATAATGCAAAATGTAGTTTGTATGCAACTGTTAAGAGAAAAAACAACGAACCAACGTTATTTTCATTAGATGAAAAGATTTAAAAAGAAAAAGTTGCAGCAACATTATTTTTTTTTTAATTAAAAAGTAAATTTTATGGTAAAGTTTTTAAAAAAAGTTAGACTTTAACCTTAAAAAAATAAAAATAATGAAATTCTTTTATAAAACAAAGATGAAACTTTTAAAGCTGCGGCGACTTTTTATTTTTATGTTTTAACTGTAACAAAGCTTATAACATTAATAACACCAGCATCTAGTTTTTAACCTTACAAAAAAATGAAAATGCGACGTTTTATTAAAGAGTTTCATTCAGCGCCCAGTTATGTTGTAGTGAAGCCAAGACTATTGTTTCTCCATTACATGTCTCTTTCTCTCTACTCTTCCCTTTCCCCTTCCTTCCTTCCTTCCTTCCTCCTTTCCTCAAAAATATGACCAGAGGTTGTAACCAATCAGGACGGAGAACAGTTCTGTTGGAAAAACAGAAACATAGATACAAAAAGTGTTGGAAGCAAAAAGACGTAGACGCAAGTGGTTCCAGAGTCAGGGGACATAAATGAAAATCACAAACTTTCTATAACCCGATACCACTTGTATGCTGAAATGAATATAAAACCGTTTTGTTTGGAAGTTCCTTTCTTTATTATTATTCCCAGGTCGGTTTCTACTCCCGTCTTATTAATTTCGACGACTCCCCAAAAGGGGGACCCGCCGAAATGGTGACCTACCCAACAAGAATTACATTATGGTAACCGCCATATGTTGCCCGTGAAATAAAGCAGTCTTACCTTTTACAAATTGTGGCGATTGTTTCAAGGGAGACAATCAACAAGAACGAAAACATAAAATGTATTATCTCCCTTCCACTCTGAATAAGATTTATAACTCAAGAAAATTGCAAAGTACCTCATATCGTGTAACAGATAAGAAAAATACAACGAGGTTTTCAGAGCGCCTTCTCCTTCTCCCTTCCCCGTAATACGATGTGAGACTCTGAAAGCCTCTTTGTATTTTTTAACTTTTGAAAGATGACAGTTTTACTAATAAATTTTAGCGACTTAACCTAGATATACATTACTTAGGTACGTGCATTAACGGCGGAAAATGAGTGGGCGGGGCATAGTTTGAAGCCGGTTATTGTTATTATTTATTTTTTTGTAGGTTAGATTTCCGATTACTTTTTGATTGTATTTGAAAGAGCAAAGCCTAAAGTTAATTTCCAAACGGAAAAATATATTTGTACACACGAAAAATGTTTTCACGGTGATATTCAGAAACTGACATGTTCAGCTAAAGTTAAATAAATTCATTGTAAAAATCGCTTGAAAAATAAATATTAGTTTTCTGGGACTATTTACAAACATAATTAGTAAATTTCTAAGATATTGAATAAAAAAAAACACCTTTATACAAAAAATAGTTTAATTAGCTCCCCCCAAAGCGAGAGATTTTGGCTTCGCTCAAACAAAACAAACGAAGTCGTCTAAGCATGGCTTCTACGGAAGCCCAAAATGTCAGAAAGTCAGGTGGTTGGAAGGAGAGAGGGGGTGCAAAACCGATTAGCTTTCTTTTTTTCCCCAGCCGTGCAGCCGTGTAGTAGGTGTGTCAGAAATTTCGTGAAAATAGTGAATAATTCCACCCCATCGTTCCATCAGCATTACAAATTTAAAAAAAGATTAAAATTTTCCTTAAGATGCCCTCACTTATTCCCGATTATAACACCCATCACTTTCCGTTTTATGTTTCATAAAAACCGTTCTTGGAAGTTCATCATTTCAAACAACCGTGTGTTGATATTTCAGTGCTCATGTTGTATATTGGGACCCTATGCTGGTAAGTAGAGATTATGTTAACTAGTGTTAATTTCGAAGAGGGTTTATTAAGTACACGTTTGGACAAATTGGCGACAAAGGGAAATAAACCCAGTCCACCTAGCGAGTGAAAGCAATGGGGCCAATGGTCAGCTTCTTAGGCTAAAAAGCATATGTCGGTTTGTTAGAGGAAAATTGTGTCATGTGTCAACACAGCATTTTCCGGCAGTTTTGAGTCAGGGAATCCCAGAGACAACGCGTGCCGACACTGTAGAAACCTAATAGAAATTTCCTCGACAACTGTTCATTTGTGAGCCAATTTTTAATCGAGTAAGATAAATAAGTAAGAAAAAAAATATTTTATCTATTATAAAGGGTTATTTTTTGTCTCTTTTCCTGTGAACGAATCTTTTCTCCCTAATAAAAACCTTTTAATCGTCTCTGTGTGCCGTCATGCATGAATTTGAATAATTTTGAGTTAATAGAATATCACAACTAGTGGAAGATCAACGGCAACGCGCATACGGGAAGGGACGACTACTGGGTGAAGACGAAATCGTACGTAGAAGAGACTTTATTAATTGATTTGTGTTTTTGATTGCTCACCGGCGACAACAGGCACAACGAGTACCCGTTTGTTGAAACCAAGAGTCCAAATTTCCCCAACAATCTAGATCGGAAGCTCATTACATGAATATAAGTACATACGGGTCTTTCCTCCTGAAATATTGTGGTTGGCTGATTACGACATAAATACAATCTGGTAGAGATATTTTCTAGAGACGTCGAAAGGTGCACAAGGCTCACGCTAAAAACTTCCGCTTCGATCACAATCCGTCCATACTGCGGCATACAATATTCATTTCTCCAAATGAATCGATGCCGCTCAACTATTAAAACGATATGTATCCCGTTTCCTGGATCATACCAGTGGCGACGAAAGGATTCGAAACGAACTTACAAGTCATATCGATGGCATTTTACATTCGAAACGGACCTCGAAAGTTGAAATAGAAATCTAACGAAGAACGTTAGAAAGACTTGTCGTTACGTATAGAAACTGAGTAAATTTTTTCTCTCCAATTTTTTTAACTTAACAAAAAAACATTTAAAAAAGACTTAGTGATTTCTTGGACAGAGTAAGAGTTTGCTATTTCTCTCGTTGTACGTAGAAAAGTAATTGGCCACACAAATTGGAGAATTTTTTTCTTGTTGATACGTTAAGAATAGAACAGATAGAATAATTTGTTAGAGTGCTTCATGCCACTATACAACAACTTGAAACAAACCTAACATCAACAACAACAGAGGTTTGAAAAGTTATTCAAACGACAGGCAGAAGAAAATAAATCACTTTTGGGAGACGTATTATTTAGGACAACAAAATCGCCAGGTTCGAGAAATTTTTCAGCTGAAAGGAATCCCATAATTTAAATACAACCCGGATATTGGTTAAACGTTCCCAGCTTCTTTTTATAAGTTTGTAACCATATTTACGAAAGTGAAAGTGACGAAGAAAAATCAAGATAATGTTACAAAAGTTGGGAACGAACGAAAATATTATATACGCAAATTTAATCCTTCTAAAAAAAAAAACGGAGTAAATGTTTTTTTAGTGAAACAATGAAAATAAAAAGATAAAAGAGACAGTTTGTTCTAATCTGCAATATGTGTGTAAATATTGTAAAAAATAAGGGCGATGATTTTGTCACGTATACTGGTATAATGAATGCCCATTGTGAGGTATTTAATTTAACGGAATTATCGAGCGACCTGTTTAAATGTTTGATTTTTGTCCAAGTTTAAACTGTTAAGGAAATCTTTTAAAAATTCTTAGTAGTATGGACCCGGAAGCAAAAGTTATGCTACAAAGAGTAACGGAAGAATGCCAACGCCTAATAAATATTGAAGAGAAAAGCATAAAAATTGTAAGACAAAAATCAAATCCAACTGATGAAAATTATCGATTACTTCTTTCTGTAACAAAGTTGATAAAAATAAGACGAAGCAAAGAGAAAAAATAGTATGGATTCGCAAAGCGAATTCCCTTACGTTTTTTTTTTTTATTATTACTTTAGAAATACTTCGTTTGAGCACAAAAAACAGAAATTGACTTCGAATTAAAAGAAAATGTTAAACCGGTTTAAAACTTATAAATAAAGTACAATTTTCGACACTAGACGCAATAAATGAAGTATTAGAAAGGGGTTGGAAAATGGCGTGATTTCAAAAGTTGATTACTCGGATTGGACGTCGCCAACAGTATATATAAAAAAGAAAAATCGAGAAATGATAGTATGCGCGAACGTTTCGAATGGGTTGAATGCCTGTTTAAAAGACCATGCATATCCCCTACCATATCGATAGTAGAGTATTTGCAAAATTGTATTTGTTTGGAGCTTACCTTCAAGTTAAAGACTAAACCCAGAAAGGACTGAAGTTACTAAAAATACTTGGTAACGTTGTTAAATTCCAGGCTTTCTTGAGATTAGTAAGTTCCTATAGCGTATATATTCCAAAAGTATATGAGATGAGAACGCCGTTAAATAAAAAAAATCGATAAAAAAGGCACAAAGTGGATATGGTAAGATGAATGCGACCAGGTATTTAAAAAAAAAAGCTGTTAGGCAGCAGATCTATTATTGGCACATTTCGACCCGAAGACGAAGATCATTGTAGTTGCGGATGCTAGCAATGAAGGATTGGGTGCCGTACTACGTCACAAATTTGAGGATGAATCTACAAAACATGCCTCAAGAACGTTGTTGCTTGTGGAACGAAATTACAGTCAGATTTAAAAAAAAAGAGTTTAGCAATAATTCACGCTGTAATGTTTCACAGGTTTATATACAGAAAAAAGTTCATTCTGCAAACAGATAATAAATTTTTACATTACAATGTTTGGTTCAAAGAAGGACATACCAAGACACACGGCGTAGTTGGTTGTAATTCTATTGAATTATAATTTTAAAATAGAATATGTACCGTAAAAGAAGATAGGTCATGCCGATTGATTATCATAACTGATATCTAAATATTCAGAACCACTCGATGAAACAGTAATAGTGGCACTAAAAGACGAAGGTGAATTGTCGAGTCTGTTATGCAATACGATAAGGGAACTTCGGGTCACACTAGAAGATGTGAAAAAAGCAGCGGAGAATGCTGATTTCATTAATAAAATGAAAAAGTAGATTTGGTGGGACGAGAAAATTTAAAAGGGAAATACCGTGTCATCTTTTGCGATATGTGACTGCATATACAATCTCGCCAAAAGGGGCTGCGCAATTAAGAGGCAAAATGGGCCGTAATAAATAACACGCCCAAAGTAGCCAAACAATAAAGAGACAAAGGAGCCGTAGACTAAAAAAAGATTAGATTAACTAGTGTTGTCTCAAATAATCTCGCTCGATGGTGCTGAGCAATTAAGATGCATAAGAGAAATAAGTTGTAGGACAAGGCAAAAGGTTATACTAACTAGTTTAGACAAAGAATTTCGGATAAATTAAAAAATCTGTTTTTGAAAAATTTAATGGTTGTTAAAGAAAATGAGAAAAGAATAGATAAAAAATAAACTCGCACGGCGGGAAAAAAAACAAACGAATCTGATAATACAAATAACAGTATAACAAGCAATTAACTGACTTTATTGCTAAAATTAAAATATCTCGTTTCACTTTGGTGAATTTACGGACGCAGTGCCGACAGAGACCTAAGACTATTCAATGGTACTTGAATTTGGTCTTCCTTCGGATTGCCTGGCTTTGTAACGTATTGTTGACATTTAAAACTTTGATTTTGGACAACGACGCCAAGGCATTTCTGCAATTATGCAATGAAGTGTCTGGAAAAAAACTGCATTCTCGCTATTGAAACAGTTAATTGAGCCTTTCCCCTTTAAACATATTTAAATGTTATGTTTAAATGTTTAGAAAAATATATTAGAATCCGTCTTCGTTTTTTTAAATGAAAAAAAGAAAAGAAAAAGGAGGGAATTCCTGGCGGGGGGAAAAACAGGTCAAATGAAACGAAATTTTATTTGGATTAATTTGTTCATGTTTTTGTGAACTTTTTTTTTTTATTGAATTAGTTTGGAATTAGTTTGGAGATGAGTAAATTGTATAATTTTTTATTTAATTATTTGGATTATTGTCCTCATCTTCTAGTTGTTGTTTTCACGACGTTTCGGCCAATTATTCCTTTGGCCTTCGTCAGGTTAACCGCAACGGGATAGAAATGTCGAATCCTGCAACTACATCCTCAGCAATCGCTGCCTTCAATAGCTGCTGCCAAATCATCACGGTTTGGTTAACTAATCCTCTGACCGTCTTTGGGTGGGATCGAAACCGCTACCTCTAGCTCCACGCTCACCTGGAATCGTAGATATTCCGCATCTCTATCCACTGCATTACGGGCCCCAAAGGGTCAGAGGATTAGTTGACCAAACCAACCGTGGTGAGATGATAATAGCTATTGAAGGCAACAATTGCTGTGGATGTAGTTGCAGTATTCAACATTCTTATCCCGTCGCGGTTAACCTGACAAAGGCCAGAGGAATAATTGGCTGAAATGTAGAAAACAACAATTAGAAGATGAGGATAATAGTCCAAATAATTTTAAAAAAAAAAGTTTTTTTCTTGTTTTATTTTTTTTAACTCAGAGGAGGTTTTAGATTTGAATATCTTTTTGTGTGAAGGTGTGTAATGTCGCAATGTGGGATGTGTGTGTGTGTGTTTGTGTGTGTGTTCGTGTGTTTGTGTGTGTTTGTGTCTGTGTGTGTTTGCGTGTATTTGTGTGTTTGTGTGTGTGTGCATGCTTGTGTGTGTGTTTGTGTGTGTATGTGTGTGTTTGTGTGTGTGTGTTTGTGTGTGTGTGTTTGTGAGTGTGTGTTTGTGTATGTTTCTGTTTGTGTGTGTGCGTGTGTGTGTGTGTTTGTGCGTGTATGTGTTTGTATGTGTGTGTTTGTGTGTGTGTTTGTGTGTGTGTTTGTGTGTGTGTGTGTTTGTGAGTGTGTGTTTGTGTGTGTGTGTGTGTGTGTGTGTGTGTGTGTGTGTGTGTGTGTGTGTGTGTGTGTGTGTGTGCGTGCGTCAATGGGACAAAAATAAATCTTTTTCAACAAAAGAGCGAGATGAAGTTATTTTCTATTCTTTGTCTGTTTTGCTACTGAGATTACAACCTGTATGTTCCAGGATGATGTTACAGTGTTATTTTTTGGGGTGATTCGTTTTAATAGATTTTTAAAACAAAATTAATTTCCAATTTCTGTGGATTTCCTCAGGTTTATGATAGCCTTAAAATGCATGCTTGGAAAAGGCGAACACATGTCTGACGAAAGGTGATTTTCCTGAAATACGGATCCTTCATCTAATCATAATGACACAAACATGAACACAATATATGTCAAATACTTTTTTAAATATACATACAATATATATATATATATATATATATATATATATATATATATATTGTATTAATAAAGTTGAATCTACATAAATTATTCCACCATTATATCTTGATTTGCTTCAATTTGTTTCTGTCCGTTATACCTCTGCATTGTATTGCATTCTATAAATTTAAATTTCGTTTATATACAGACTAGACAATGCTTGAAACAAACTAAATAAACCTCTTATAAAAAAAAAAAAGAAACAGATTCACAAAAAATATCCTTACTTAAATTTTAATATAATTTTACTGAATTTCTTGTCTAACAATCATTAAAGGAAATGGAAAGATCCGGTATTTTATGAAGACGCCGACTTTAGATTTGTGAAGATGTTTTTCTTTCTAAAGTTTTATTTTTCTACAATCGCCAGTTAGGTGCAGAGCTAGGTGTATCAGCATTTTGGGGGAATTTTTGACACCCGTAACACGAAACTGCGAATAAAATATAAAAACCTCGTAATTTCTCTTTTAAAAGTGGGTTGTTTATTTTCTTTATGGATTATACTTCCAAAATAAACTATTAAAGTTGTATAAAAAGTAATAGAAATAGTATATTTTATTTTTTAAAAAGCAGTAATGAAATTAATTGAATTTTACCAGTTAAGTATTTTCAATTTTTAAACTTTAAAAATCTATCAAATTTTTTCTATTAATTCACTTTTTACAATATTTTCAGGGTCAATGTGAAATGTTATGCTCTTTCCAATAAACTGAATATAATATTTTAGACAAACTTTTTTTTTATTCAATTCACGCCCCCCCCCCATTTGAAATGTCTATTAAAAAGTAAATAATTAATTTACGCATCAAAGTTTTATATATCACAAATTGAAGATAAAAGATCAATAAATAATATATTCAAATTTAAAACAAAAAAGGTCAGTTTCTGACACACCTAGTGCAGAGCAGTAAATCATTGCACGGACAAGAAACCTTTTTTTGCGCGAGAGAATGGGTTAAAGCGACAACAACAAAAAAAAAAGAATCATTAAAAAAAATAAATCATTTAAAAAAAATAAACAAAAACAAAAAGCAATCCACATACAACAAAGAACTTATCGTCTTTTTTGTTAATTCACAGACAATAGAAATACAAACAGACGGCATGGATAAGAAATAAAAGAAAAATACCTAAAAAAAAATGTGACGGCAAGCGAAACGAAAATAATTAAAGACATGTTTTACTCTCTAATTAAAAGTCCCAGGCGGAAATCACGGAGACACGATTCCATAGACTCATTGGGGTGGGGGTCGGGTGGTGATAGCGAAGAGGGTTTGGCCGGAACGTAAAATATCGTGTTCCAAAAGAAAAAATGCACTGTACGTTGCTCAGTATTTGCACTGCAAGCCAGGTTATAACCAGCCGGATTTGTTATAACTATTTGATTTAATTTTAAATTTCAAACAATTAGAAAAACAAATAATGCTGATTAAATGAAAAATTAAAATCTGCTTATTTTTTTTTTCCTCTTTGCTGAGACTTTCGGTGGAAGCCATCCTAATCATAGAAGACTTTGTATTTTATTTATTTTTTTTTCATTTTTTTTTTTTTTTTCATTTTTATGTTGTTACATTAAAGTCAGATGTGCGTCACGTGATTATCGCGAGAATTAAAAATGTAAGTTAGTTACATCATTATTTCGTAAGGTTGAATTTAAAAACACTAGAAAACCAAGTAATGCCGAATAGCCAATAATATTTGTATAAATAAATAAACTACATATATGTCTATGTGTATAAATATTGTAACGTGATAGACAAATATCAGAGGAAAGGCCAAAATATGAGCATGTTACATCATTTGAAAGCATTATTGGTCCCCCGACAAAAGGAGGGTGGAACTGTAAATCCACCCTTGTCCTTTCGTCCGTTCGTCTGTCCGCACTTTTCTCAATAACTACGCCTTGGAATTTTTTGAAATTTTGCACAAACATTAAACATGGTATGAGTAAAAACGTAACAGAATTGATTTTCTGGGAAAACTCCGGTTGCCCGCCTAGAGGTGCCTTTCTGGTTAAAATGGCTAAAATTGACACTTTTGTGCTTATTAAAAAAGTGATGCCTTGGATTTTTATAAAACTTTCTAAAAAGTTGTAACTAACAGATTTCTATATAATGTTGTTTGTCTATACTTCACAATAACTCTTGGGTGTGCACCAGGGTTTTTTTTTAGGGCTAATAAAAACACTCCATTTTTGGGGCTATTTTACCATATTTGTCCAACATTTTCCATGTGTGTCTATTTAGCAGTTTTGCATGGTGTTGAACTCAAATTTAAATATGTTAAAGCATTGGGAACTTTTGGAGCTAAAGGGGGGGTGCAAATAATGGACTTAGTCATTTCTTTATTTGCATGGTGCAGAACTCACATTTACATATGTTCACGTCTAAATGTTTGTTCATTTTTACCACTTTTGGGGCTAAATGGGGAGGGGGGGCAAATGCTGAACTTAGTCATTTTTTATGCCTCGTTCATTGTGCACTCGGAGGGGACCATGCGTGCTTCATTTGTTTAAATTTAAATCATTTGTTTATTCTCTTAAAAATAGTTTTCATTTCTCATTTAATTATTGTTTTCTGCTGTTTTTCATTTTAACCTTACGAAATAATGCGTTCAAAGAATGTTGCAATTCAGTTAGTCACTTGTTTCAAAGCGACTCTACAGAATGACACCAACATTTTAATTTCTTGTACTCTGTCAGTGGAAGAGAAATCCTTCACGACTGAGACCATTTTTATTTTTGTTCCTTTTCTCCACGTTAAAAAACGACCCTGGTGTCTAACTCTGTCCCGTGGGGAGGCATTGTAGATAGGAACATTGACATGACCCACCTTTGGAATGCCGATTGCCTGACTGGGGTAAGGGTATAGTTTACAATACTACTACTATTGTTACTAATCTTGACGGAGTTCAGTTACAGCAAATGACTCCCAACTCTGCCTTGCACGAACAGCCAAATCTAGGACGAAACCTGCAGTTTGGATAACATAGAAAACCCCAAACTACGAAATTCTCTCAGAAAACCGGATATTATACTTTTTACACACACAACTTGTCAGTATAGATGTCTGTTAGTGTAGAGTCTTTGATTGGTTGCTCGCATTCGTATGTGATTGGCTGATCGAGCTTCGAATATCGACATGAATACATTCGTACGTCTAGCTACACCGATGTGTCGTAGGCTGCAACATATGTGAATGAGTGCGTTAAATCTATTGGAAATTGAAAGACTGCATCAGAAATGCAATAATTTCTCTGGATGCTGAAAACCCCCTGTTTAGTTCATAATTTTTTTTAATTATAACTGTTCTAAATAAATTTACGAAATTTTAAGATTTAAGCAAAAATGAGTAAATATTTTATTGTGTCTTTTTGTTCCTTTTGCACACACACACATACGCACACACAAACTCTCTCTCTCTCTCTCTCTCTTTCTCTCTCTCTCTCTCTCTCTCTCTCTCTCTCTCTCTCTTGCACGCTCTCTCTTTATAGTGCACGAATCAACACAGGTGAGAACAAATAAATGAAATGTGAGGAGAAGCATTATTATGATATTATTAGGAAACATTTTTTTTTTTAATTTTTAATGTTGTCTAGATTTCTACAACTGATTTAGGGTATTTTTGCGCGGTTGAACCAGGAAATGGCATCCACTTGTCTCCATCAGGTAAGATTTTGTATTAAGTTGATTTTTTTAATCAGATCTTGTTACAAAATCGATTACATTTTTGTAACATTTTCAGCTGATTTTTGCCAACAGATATGGTCCTAAATATATATATATTTTTTAGAGAAAAAATGTTGTAAACTGAATGGGGGGGCACTGGTAAAGGTAAGTACACGTAAATTGCATGTTGCTTCACCATTGTTTAAACTTCCGGGCATGAACTTCCGTTTCCTGGAATGCTCAGCGGCAGGCCAGTTCCTCTTCAGGTTTCAGCAGTAGCCAGCCATTATAATTGCATACCCGCGATCCTGATCTCCATCTCTTTCAGGTCCTTATGGAATCTCTCCTTCTGCTCGTCACTCATTCAACCCAGGTACTCAGGAAATCGGTCCATATGTGAAAATAGGTAGTGCCTCTTGACACTCACGTTGCAGGTCAGCTTTCTAAAAACAGTCAGTGTTGTTGAAAAGTTTTACGTAGTTTCTGATCATATTGTTGCCAAGTTCTTCACTACTAGAACTTCCACGCTTCCAGTTCCATTTCATTGAGTTTTTCGAACTCTGGATCTCTGATTAGCTACCGGGATGCCAGCTTTCAACTTCTCCAGTGGTAGGAAGAATTTTCTGTCTCTGTCCACCAGAGGGTCGTTGATAATGTTCCTTTCTTTGCAATTCCTTCCGCAGAAGGAAGTCCTTCTTCAATTTTGAACACCAATTTTTGACAGATTTAGAAATGTTATAGCTTCAAACTGGTTCCTTTTCGACATAATCATTCAGAACTATCAGACTTGGATATTTCTTGTAATTAAAATAATCATTTCCACCCAAAACAATGATTCCATATGGCATTTTACGCCCATCACCTTTTTCTAAAATGCTCCACACGCGTACATGTGAACAAAAACATTACCAAATGGCATATGGTTCTCAAAAACCTGACTTGATTGAGCAAAACTAATGCGATTTTTTGGATTCAGCATATCAGATTCGTCCTAAATCAGCTGAAAAAAAGCAGACAACAAATTTGTTGTTGACCAGTGGTCAATTTATTTGGTGGAGTTAAAGGTTGTGTAATTTATAGGATTGACCAAATAGAGGAGATATACATAAATATTTACACATCGCTACAGAAAAAAACCCTGAACATAGGAACAGAATCGTTAAGGACAGCTACACAGAAAAATGCATCAGAACGAACTATATCAAAGCTAATTAAAAAAAAAAAACAAGAAAATAGTAAATGCAGACTCTGCAGACAAAGAGACGAGAGGGTAATTCACATAAGTGGATGCAGCAAATTAGCCACAAAAGAATATAAAAATAGACAGGAAAAGAAAGTCTATCAGTAGGAAAGATAGTCTATCAGGAATTGTGCAAGCATCTGGAATTTGAACATGTAGATAAATGATAAATTAAAAGCGCAAAATCCTCTAGACATGCTGGTAGAAACTGCGAAATTAATCAAGCGAAGAGACTCGATGCCATAATAATGAACAAGAAGAAAACATCTGCAAAATGGTAGATTTCGTTGTCCCAGCAGTTCACAGATCATGATCAAAAAGTGTACATGGAACTTCCCAGAGAACTAGAACATGGAAAGAATCACCTACTCTTTTATTTTATTTCTCTTCTCATCCTACTCTTCTCCTCCTATCACCCCCGGTCGATTAAGATACCTGGAGATAAAAATTCACTCTTTTTTTTTTTAAATAGAAAGAAAAGCTCATAAAAGAGAGGTCCCATGCAGATCCGCATAAACTCTTCCTCAAAGAACTACCTTGGCATGTGCATTTAATGCCTACTGGAGAGAACTTGAATGCCTACTGGAGAGAACTTGAATGTCTACTAAATACTATCATCGAGTGTCTAAAGTCTCTCTGTACTTTGGTTTATCAGGACAACCTGGTATGAAGATACTTTCCATGAAAATAAACCCTGACTAAATATTCAAAATCACATATTATTCGCGGACCAAATGTGGTTAGCTCACATTAGATTTTGCGAGGAATTGTGCATTTTCTCTAAGTGATGTTACCTCAAGTAACAGCACAAAACAAAATCCGCCATCAGAAATAATGAATTCTTGTCCTGGAATCCAGCAAGACCAAGAGACCACAAGGAATACTATAACAAATTTAAATGGTCGATTGGGGAGGGGAAAATTATGTTCTCAACTTCTTCACAAACTCAGAACTTTAATGGAACATTTGAATATCTATGTATCTCATATAGAGACCAAGTACAAGCCCCGGGAAGTGGAGACCCTTGATTTCTGAAGAACCTTGACTAAAATAAAATTAAATAAGAGAAAGAAAGCAAACATCAAGTAAGTCTTACTTTATATCTCATTGCTTTGTAAAAATCTACAATCCTTCTTGTTATGTAAATCGCTCCAGACAAGGCATGAAGCCACTTGTATGAAGCAAAAACAAAACAAAAATACTATTTCATCGTGCCATATTGTCACTGGATATGTGTGTTCGTCGGTGTCAGTGAAGAAGGGTCGTGGTAAATGGGTGTCGATCGTACGATATGTTGTCTGACGGTGAAATGCCGGCTAAACGTGTTCATTACGGTAAGTTTTCCCCTTGAAGATTTGCTTTAATACAAGGTCTATGAAGAAAGTCTCCAATATTCTTTCCTCACGTTAGCAGTGAACGGTGAGTCAGTTTAGGTGTCTTCCATATTTTCCTTTACTTTTGGTGCAGGTATTAGGTCATAATAGTTGCTTGTTGCGTATCATCAAAACTGAAGTACCACATTCCAAATAAAATTGGTAAAAGTCGCTTTAAAAGAATTTGCTCTCGTGGTAATTCATGGCGATTATATGTGTCAGCATAATCGCGTCACATCACCGAAGTTAAGCGATGTGGAACCTGGCCAGTACCAGATGGGTGACCATTCAGGAATGTTAGGTGCTTGTTATGCGGCAGTTACTTATCCATTAATGGATTCTTCTAAATATCATATTAATCGAAAGCCAAGTATTCTCATTGTAATGGGATTCTCTACCGTAATCCGATTGACAAATAAACCTCTTGTTTCTGTAACTTTGTTCTTTTTCAATATATCTTTAAATCCTATACCGTGTTCCGAGTTGTCCTTTCGTGGTCCCAATTCTGGGTCCACATCTGGGTCCACATCAATATGTTAAAGAATTACAAACTGCTAGTATATCATACGAATTAAAATGGTCTGTTATTGATTAATGATAGAACAGATAAATACATCAATGATTTTAAAAGAATATAAACATTTTACGTTATAAATAATAACCCTTTTTTTTACACAGTGATCACCACTTATCAAGGCCCGGAAGCCACTCAGGGATAAGAGTTATTGCAAGTACATTACGTTAGTGTGGAGATTTGATGAAGTGTTTAATTAAGGGGGCGGTTCATTAGGAATTTGTTAACATTGGACTTGAAGACATCCAAGTTGTCGTCCGGAGGGAAGCAGGCAGACGGAACAGAGTGTTCCGAGTTGTTCCTTTCGTGGTCATCAGTGCTGTATTTAATCTTCCCTTGACCGGGATATGCATGCGGCTGGGGACTGCTTGTGAATTTAATATTCCCCTGACATTCCTCCTTCGGAAGTAGCCAGTATAACCCGCCCAGGACTCACACCACACTAAGTACTACCGATTCGTTTATCAAAGTCAAATGTACTATTTTCACCTTACTCTATAAGTGTAAGTTATTCACGGCATAACCATGCTGACATAGTGTTTCTCATTAGATCACCGAAGTTAAGCAATGTTGAGCCTGGCTAGTACCAGATGGGTGACCATTTGGGAATATAAGGCGATATATGAAGGAGGACGTCAACACTTCCGGCAGTTCTTGCATTCCACTTGGCCTCCAGCTCTTTCGACCCTGTCCTACCGCTGGATCAGGTTAGTTGGGACGAGAGAGAGAGAGAGAGAGAGAGAGAGAGGGGGGGATAGCTAAACGCAAACCAGCTTCACTTAAAACAAACTCCCAGCGCGTGTTGTCGATTATCCCTAGGATGTTCAGATGGTCTTCCTCGTTCTGACGGACGTGTTCCTAAATTATTCTCTGAAACTGAACCCATCTCGAACATTTCAAGTTTCGCAGCCTCTCTGAATAAGATGTCGTACATTTTATCTTTTTAGTTTGGTAAAGTTGGCATCATTTCCTTTTAATTGCAAATGAATCAAAATTGATTGAATTGAAAATACGTGACGAAAAGCAATGATAACGTTGAAATTTTGAAATAAATAAATGGTAAGATGAATAACATCGGAAATTTAGAATATAGATGCTTTGTCATATATATATATATATATATATATATATATATATATATATATATATATATATATATATATATATATAAAGCTGAACGTCTGTGTGTGTGTGTCTGGTCACGAATCGGCTCCTATATGGTTGACTATTATAGAAAACTGATCACATATAATGATAGAAGATGTATCGAGACACAGGTATGGGTATGTTTGATCTGGCAGAACGGTGGTTCATTAAAATTGTGGGGTCTGCGTTCGCACCTATGTCCACAAAGTAGGAAATAAAAAATTAAAAAATTTAAAAAAAAACGTTTACAAGTGTTTTTGATATAGATGTACATAATAATACTTTGATAAGTATGTTTTAACTTAAATAGGGATGGTATAATAAAATTGTGGAGTCTGCGTTCACGCCTGGACTCCGGAGATTGGAAATAGGCACAAACTTTAATAAAGACTTTTCATATCTATCTGCGTAAGTATACTTTGATAATTATGTTTCAGTTTGAAGAAATATGGTATAATAAAATTATGGGGTGTTCGTTTGCGCCTAACCTCCATAGAATGGAAATATGTCATAAAGTTTAACAAGGTTTTTTAATATAGACCACAGAATATTATGATAAGTGTTTCAGTGTAAACAGGTACGTAATAATAAATTATGGAGTTTATCTATTTTATTTTTACTTTCATCATATTTTGCTTTGGTTTTGATACCCCCAAATTCGAAGCTATCTCTTTACAACCCTTCCTTTTCATAACCTATCATACTTTCATAAATCAGAGTCCATTTTCTATAGGCTGTTTTTGAACCCAGTCAACGACGGGTACTTTTGCTAGTATATATATATATATATATATATATATATATATATATATATATATATATATAGTAAGTTATAAAATATATATGGCGATTAAGCTACACTGAATATTCCGCGTTTCATCCCCTCTAGGACCCTTCTGGCTTATGCGTCCTAGAGGGATGAAACGCGGAATATTCAGTGTAGCTTAATCGCCATATATATTTATGACTTACTAACTAGCTCTACCTACGTATTGAGCATTTTTGAAGTAAATACTTAAAGTTTACGCATAAATTTATACTTTCGTATATTAATTTTATGTGAGTAAATGAAGTAGTTATATATATATATATATATATATATATATATATATATATATATATATATATATATATATATATATATATATATATATATATATATATATATTTCTCGTGACTTTGTGGATCGCAATCACAACCACTATTTATTTTACTTTGGTTTTATTCCAAAATTCACAAACTGGGACATAATCAAGATATTTTTCTTGCAGAACTAAAGATAACGTTCTTTACTTATGTATTCTTCTTCTTTTTCTTTTTCTTTTTCTTTTTCTTCTTCTTCTTCTTCTTCTTATTATTATTATTATTATTATTATTATCAACATTATTGTTATATAGCAGTAAAGAGGCTTATTATTCTGCCATTTAATTTATATGTGTGTTTGTGGTGCGTACAGACACAGGTATGTAATTTAGATAGTAACGTTGACAGAAGAGAGTCACCCTTTCTCTAAATGCTGACAGAGATATTAGAGAGGGGTTGAATTAACATAGAGTGAGAGGAGTTGAAAGGACTACATAGATTAAATAAGGGCGGAGGTACTTGTTCAATTCATAAAAATTACTGCTAATTGGAACAATTCAAATATAACGTTTCTTTTCAAACACTATCAAGTGTTCGGTGGAGCACTGGTAAGATTCTTGACTGCTAAATCACAGTTTTGCCGCCCTTCAGTCCCCCTATTTACTAGAAATCTTTCTAGACTGAAGAAATTTTCATGTTTGTCCCAATCTAGAGTTCCCCTTAAAACTGACCTTGTGTCTAACTTTGTTCTCGTGGGGAGGAAAGTAAATAAATAGGTGCACACTAAACTAGACCACATAACTTATACACACACGCACACACACACACACATTCACACACACACACACACACACTATCTCTCTCTCTCCTTTTCTATCTCTCTCACTCGCTACCTTTCTACGTTTCTCTCTCCGCCTTTCTTTCTCCTTCCCTCTCTCCTTCTCTTTCAACCGGTTACTTACTTTCTCAGTCACATCCCCTCTCTCCAGCCACTCTTACCATCTTTCTTATTCCTCACCCCCTTCTTTCTCTGGGATATATTTCTCTCAAATACTTAAAAAAGAAGAGAACAAATAAAACAGACGTATAAATGATCCCCTTTCCGTCTTCTCTCCTTCGGTCTGAGTCCCACCCTTACACTCTGGTACCTAGCTACCCGATCTCCCACCGACCACTTGTCGTCTTCAATAGCACCTGACAGTCCTGGTTGTTAAATTGTTTCCCAGTCGGATTTATAATTATTACCTGTGGACAAAAACGGAGACCAGCGACTGTTTTGACTATTGTACTTCAACTCTTACGTCAACTAGACTTACTCTCACGTCTTACCTCTCCCTTTCTTTCCACTTCCCTCCCTCTTTCTCTCTTGCTTTCGCCCTCTCTCTCTCTCTCTCTCTCTCTGTATATATATCTAGTTTTCTACCCCCCTCTTTCTTTCCTCTCCCTCTCTCTCCCTCTTTCCTTTCAATCTGTAACTTTCATTATCAGTCACTTTATTTTCTCTTTTACACATACACACTCTCTCCTTTTCTCTTTCTCTCTCTCTCCCTTTCTCTCATTTCTCTTTCTCTTTCTCTCTCTCTCTCTCTCTTCCTTTCTCTCCTTCCTCTTTCTCTCCCTTTTAGCCGATATCTCTC